>NC_045736.1:10396277-10423035 GCF_008692095.1 Etheostoma spectabile | reverse complement strand
ATTTGAAAGCCATGATGTTTCTCTCTCATGGGTGGGCCAAATTCTCTGGGCAGACAAAGTAGTAAAAGGGGAGGCAACTGATCTGGAATATTGCCCCTTATGACCTCCCATGGGGCAATATTCCAGATTGGCCCATCTGAGCTTTCATTTTCTCAAAGGAAGAGCAGGATACCCAGGGCTCCTTTTACACCTATTGCCATTTCTAGCCACTGGTAGGACCATGGCAGGCTGGGGGAACTCATATTAATGTTAAAAAACCTTATGAAGTGAAATTTTAATGCCACGGGACCTTCAAATGAAGGTAGGCTACTGGCAGTCTGGCACATGTGAATGCTCAGTATTTTCCGTGCGTGCTCAAGCTCCGGAGCACCCACGGTACAAAATAACGTTTAATCACTCTCAAAAATGTAAGATTATCTTTGCTTCAGTAGGAAAAAAAACAAAACATAACTTAACTGAATACCCCTCCATGCTAATGTTAATAACACTTTTTGTACAGTTCCTAACAATCTCTGCTCTAACCATGCAGGAGCCGGTGAAGACTGAAGAAGGCAGAGACATGGCCGGCAGGATCAGTGCTTTTGGCTACTTGGAGTGCTCCGCCAAGACCAAAGATGGCGTGCGGGAAGTGTTCGAGATGGCCACTAGAGCGGCGCTGCAGGTCCGCAAGCGCAAAAAGAGAGGCGGCTGCACGCTGCTGTGAGAAGCCGACGCACCATAAAATCAACTGACCAATAGGAGAAGAAAAAAAATCACTTGAAACGGACTGACCTTTACCAAATTGCATCCTTGTACTGTATCTCACCTTTCACGATAACAGGCAGGCAGATGAATCAAATGCAAACAAACCGGATACAGGAAATTGACTTTGCCTATATTACAACCGTGGTTCGAAATTGATGTTTAAAGTTGCTTGTTGATTTGCATTTTTTTCCTCCCCTCCAAACTCTGTCTTTACAGTGTTTTCCTACTGTTTTTCTTTTATTTGTAATGCACCGAGGCAGTGATAGATGCACAAATTTGTATGCAAAATTGTTCTTCACGAGCTTGAGCAAACATCTTTCTTAGCTTGTATAAAGTCTTCATGAGTAAGGTCCAGACTGTCCTGTTAGTATCACTTCTGTTCATCATGGTAGATCATAAGAGCTAGTGCCTTTTTCTTTAGTTTGTACAACACTTATGCTTGTCACCTAGCTTACATTTCAACTGAGGGGCTCTCCATTGTACTGTAGCTAGTGTTGTCATTGTGAAACCTGAGCAAAGGCATAACTAAGATTTTTCAGTAGCTGCCTCATGTAAAAATAATTTGAGAGATAATCGGATAATCACATTCATCCTTCATAACTATTGTAAATCTGTGCAATGGAATTAGATTGGGGGGTGGGAACTGGCCAATCGAGACACAAACCAATATGACTCAACTATGCACAATGGCTGTTAGGAACAACAGGGAGCTGTAACAGAAATAAAAGCCAAAGCTTGGTGAAACCTCCCTTGTTTATTGCGGTAGTGTGACTTCAGCCCTTTTTTCTGCTACGAGTCAAGTGAAGTGGTCACGCCCGTTGTTGGAATCCATGTGTTAGACGGGTTAGCCCAGTCGTGGAAATGATTGTCTCGCTAGAGCTGTTAGCCTTCACGTGTAGATGTTTCGTCGGATGACATTCTTTACATGTTTGAGAGGAGCGGAGTTGTTGAGTTTGTGTGGGGGAGTTTGTTTGTTTTTCCCCCCCGGTGCCTTCTCTGTTGTGTGCCTTTTGGTTGCTCTCTCCCAGACCACATGGACCAGCTGCTCCATGCCAACCTGATACTGACCATTTTACAAAGCTCGGTTCTTTAAACGGCTTCAAACATAGGGTTGATTTTGCATGTGTTAGGCTTGATTCCACATGTGTCAATAGGTTGGTAATCTTGCAGTCCTCATAGCATAAATATTAAGATTGTATCTAATGCAATCTCGCCTTGAGTTTAATGGCAGATATAAGAGATTACACCAATTTACATCACGTTACCTTGCGTAAGGGTTACACACTAAATTGTTAAAGCAGCCTTTTGGAGACATGCATATACCGTCCACTGGCCCTCTCTGAATTGTGATTTTTGTCCTATAAAATATAATGACGTGTTACACAGTGCTTTGAAGGCCCAGCAACCGTGTTTGGGCACAGACTCTTCACGGCATTCCTTTTCTTCTGCCTCTATTGCTTATTCATGTACTATACATGTCCCTTGGTTGCATGTTGCTATCAGTCTAGAAAGAGGTGTGACACGTCACGTGTGATGTCTTTGATGTTTGCGTGCAACCTTCTTACAATACCAGCGAAGACAACTAACCTACCCAGCTGGATGATCTGTAACTCTTATATTGTAATGCAACTTTACACCCTCTACTGGCCAAGCACATACAAAAATAATACACTTAAAAAAAAAAGTTAAAGTGCTTTACATAGTTATACCAGGGTTAAAATATTTCAGGACCTTTTACTTTAAAAGTGATACAGAATTTACATGTAAAATACAGAAATAAAAGAATAAAATGTCCAAAGATAAGACAAAAACAAACATACCACCTGACCGGTTAAATAACTCGGAGGTTAAATTAGTAAGTCTTTTTGAAGAAAAAAATATAAAAACTGTAAGAAGTGACTTTAAAGATGTCATTGATTCTGCAAGTCTCAGACCCACATGTGCTTTAACTGACTGATCTAATCGAGACTAATAAAACTAGTATATTAGTAGTATATTCCACAGCTCAACTGAGGCATTATGAGTTTCCTGAGAGGGGGCATTGATTACAATTACACACAAGCACCATATTAACATTAGCTCAAAGTGGATCCTGTTTCACTCTCGACTTTGGAATTCAATTCAATATAAGCACACTAATATGACAAGAGTAAACTGATTCAGATCCTTTACGACTAAGGGTTCTTATCACTGAACACATAGGCCTGAGTCACTCGATTCATAGTTGTGGCACGATGTGCACGTGTCTCAATAAGGTTAACACCAAGGAGGTCTTAGCAGTTGGAGGTTGGTGGAGATAGTGAAACAAGATGCAGCAGCATCATGAAGAAAGCATTAAATATCACTAAGAGCATGTAGAATACTGCTGTTAATGTGTATACAAATAATGTTGCGCTATACGAAACGTCTTTATGATGATGCATGCATGAGAAAACCATTGGTCTTTGCAGCGAACACGCACACACGTCTTTGGGAACAGCTTCTGCTCAGTGTTGTGTAACCTTTTTCTTTCTTTCTCTTTAAGTATTTGAAACAATAAAAGGATCCAGATTTATATAAAAGCTCATTGTAATAATGCTTTGTAAAGAGAAAGTGGTGTAGTGAATGTCTGATCTGAAGTAAACATACACATTGTTAATAAACTATTTTTGAGACAATACTGATGTGCCCTCCTTGGTCAAGACTTCTCATATGGTTAACTGCATGATGCCATTGAAGGTGAAGATTAATCAAAGGGAAGGTTATAACATGAAAATGTGCCGTACTCCTCCCCTCCTTATTTTCTCACTCAGAAAATGAATAGCTTGTGTGCATTAAGGTTCATGCTGACTGAACTTGCCAACTTATGGCTGTATTAAAAAAAAAAAAAGCCTATGAAGAGAGAAAGTTCACTGGTACAATTTGGCATTGTCACAAACCGAGTGGTTTTATTGCACCAAAATATGAACACTGCTCTTAGAAAAGTTAAAGGATATATTCTTAAATAATAGACGCCAATGTTGTGTTTAAAAGTAATAGAGAGGAAAAATGAAAAATTGATACTGGCTACGCATCTTTAAGTGCTTACATTTAATGTTTTTAAGGATGTCACTGCAATGGGTGTTCGTTTTATGTTGGTTGGCTAAGGGAGCTGTTAATGCTCATGTTTCCACTCAGGGTCCAGATGCTGCTGGAAGGCACTCTCCTCTTCTACAGGATCTAGGACAAATGCAGGAAGACAACATTTTAGAATATGTTATGACTGCTTTGTGCAAGTGATATTAGCTGTAATTTTATTTATTTTTTTGGATACAATTACAAGCATTTTAGCCATAGCTTGTGAAGATCCAGCCAAGTATCACTTGAAGATTTGAGTTAAACTGGGGTGTAGCTGCACTTACTGTCAGAAGCCACGTCGATTTTCAGGGTTGCCAGTCTAGACACAATATCATCCTCTCCTTCTGCGTCTTCAAAGTCAAATCCAGTGTAACCCTGCTCCTTCACACAGTAGCGGATGAACCTGCAGATGGAAAATCACAAGGTTGGCAAAAAAAAAAGGAAACAGACATCTGAAACAAAATGGCAGCTGTGTAAACTGAGGAAAAAGTGTGTGATAAAACCCCCAGTATAGCAACAAAATAAACCTTGTGGTGAGATTGTTTTGTCAACTACAATCACATTTCCCTACAAGGCACTTAAATCAGTGTCCAACTGAAAGACGACTCTTGTTGTATTTTCATTAACACTGAGCCTCCCGACACTGCTAAAACATCTCCTGTGGTCTGCTTTGCCTTACTTCTCCCAGTGGGGGTCCTTGTTGAGGATCACAGGGTTTCCCACAACTATCAGCAGGGACCTGGCTCTGGTCAGGGCCACGTTGAATCTCTGCAGAGTAGATGAATACATATAGAAAGAGGAAGAAGAAGAGATAAACAGGTCAAAGATCCTGCTGGTTTCATTATTATTACGTCCGGCAAGGGGGTTGTTTTTCAGCTTGGCTCGTTTGTCAGCAGAATTACAGAAAAACTACTGGTCCGATTTAAATCAAATTGGTGGAAGGATGTAATATGGGCCAAGGAAGAGTCTATTGAATTTTGGAGCAGATCCAAATCCCGGGGTAGATACACAAATTATTTCTTACTATAACCAGTGAAGCTTTTACACTAGGCGGGTCTACGGCTTTATAGGCAGCTCTGTGTATTTTGTCCATCTCCGCTATGCTAACGTTTACAGCCGCAACCCGCAGACAGACAGACAGTGGCAATGTTTAGATATTGAGTTTCATTTTTTAATTGTGTGATTATAACATTATATTTATAGTATTAGCGTTACACAGTGTCATCCTAGAATCGTGCAGAATGCAACACAACTTGATAATTAGGAGTCACAATAATGGTAACCTGTGAATGTCTGTGAGTAATGAACTCCTCGCAGTTGTTGATGATATGGAGGCCATATTGTGTGCTGTGCGTGGTTTTCTTGCACTACAGCAGCCATGTTCATGATGGGATTTCAGACTAAACATGTGTACACAATTACATAATGATACACAAATGGATGTTGAGTATGGGAAATATTTCCAATTTAGAAGTACATAACACATACACAGTTGAGATGATGAGGCTTTAGCCAAACACAACCATATTTTGACATTTTTCTAATTTCCAGACATATGGCGGCTTGCAGGTTAGCAAATTATAGAAGACTGGACTATCGGCCTTGGCGGAGGTCTGCTCTCTCAGAGTGCCCTTCGAGTTGCTTTATATGAAGGAAGGGGTATAACACACCTTTTCATTAGACAGGAATCCAATGTTGAAGTCTTTGTCCATCTTGATATAGTTGATGCTGCTGCGGACGGTAGAGACCATGATGATCTTCTTCTCTTGTCCCTGAAACTCCTCCACAGACCCCACCTGATACCGTGAAGAGAAACAGCCAAAGTGCAACATGTGATTTAAAATAACAGTGAATAAACAGAATCCTTTTGTATTTAATTACACTTGTGTGTGGAAGTCCTTGTATTGATTCTTGCAGAATTACCAAAGATGAACTGGTTCTGCGATATATTGCAATTTATAACCTTTTTTCCAATTTATAATCTTTCCCAATTTCAAATGATGTCCCCAAAAGGAAACTCAGTAAACATCTGTTTTATCTAAAACAATACATTTCTCTGCTTGTTCATATTACTTCAATTGTGTTGCCGCAAATTGGGATTATCAAGACAAACTGACCGACACATATATTATAAAAGGTCGATATTTGGCGCCTAGTACAGGCTGATGGGATTACGGCAGCATCACTAACCTTGAGCTCTGTGAGATCACTCCATCGCTTCAGAGCGGGGACGGACTTCAAGGCTTTTTGGATTTTCTCGACCTGTTTGAAGAGCAAACATGTTACGGATGACTAGTTTTACCTGTTAAAAAAAAATAAAAAAAATAATCGCCGCCCAGACTCACTTGTTTCCTGTAGGGGGCGATTATGCCGATGTCTTTTGCAGAGAGTTTGGGGAGACCCTTCTTCCCTTGTGTTTCAATCAGCTTGGTGAGGTAGTCTACCAGAACTTCAATCTCAGACACGTTGAAGAAAGACGGACTGTTGGCCTCTCTCTCGTCTTTCCCCATCACCCCGTGGAAGATCAGTGGGAAACCCTGTAGTGGTGGGAGTGGAAGCACTATGCAGGTAGTCCCTGTGGTGTACATGCTAATTGGGGATGTCAGTGATCTGTATGCTTGGTTTACACTGTGTTCCATTTAGTTTGTTTTCATCTCTGCTAAGTTTGGCTTTTGTTTCATGCTCAAGAAAAATACACTGAGAAAGATTTATTCCTCTTTAAAAGGCGCCTTTTCCTTTTATTCTAATGAGAATTTAAATTTTGTATCTATAATTTTATTTCTGCCTAACCGTTTCCAAATGAGATTTTTTTCCTCCATTATAAGATCTAATTTGTCATAATGATTTTTGTGTTCAATCCATATATCACTTTTTCACACAGGGCCATGATGGTTTGGATTTTTTTTCACCTTTTAATAATAAATACCTTCATTTACAAATTGCATTTTGTGTTTACTTGTGTTGTCCTTGACTATTGTTTAAATTGGTTTGATGTTCCGAAACACTTAAGTGTGACAAACATGCAAAGGAACAGGAAATGAGGAAGGGGGCAAACACTTTTTCACACCACTGTATGTATCAAGTGTGAAAAAACATGGATCCTACACTTCCCATAATGCAACTCAATAGCATCTTTTGTATTCTCTGTGACTGGTAACTTAACTTTGACCACCAATCAACTTTGGTGGTCAAGGCACATGAGTCAAACCTAAGGCCTGCGGGTCAAATCAGGCCCCTTGCGGATTTTGATGTGGCCAGCACATTTAAATTTAGGATCACAATACATTTTAGCCCAACTAGTTTTTGTGGCTTTTTCGACATTTTGTTGCTTTTGCCGACGTTTTTTTGCTTTATAAGACATGCTATAATAAAGTGAAAGATACAGTATTTGACTTTTCTGAGGCCGCGTTAGCTCACTTGGTAGAGCAGGCACACATTTGTAGAGGTTTATTCCATGACAGAGAAGGTCCTGGGTTCAAGTGTGACCTGTGACAATTTTCTGCATGCCTTCCCCCTCTCTCTCTTCCCTTTCAAATCTAGCTATTCTATCCATTAAATGCCGATATGCCCCAAAAAATAATCTTAAAATAATAAAAGGACTTTTGACTTTTCTCTTAAATAAAAACATGTCCATAAACTACACATCTGGCCCTTGATGTGATCCTTGTTCTCCAGTGGGGCCCTCAGTGAAGCTGAGTTGGACACCTACGCTTTATAAACTGTAGTTGGTCAGAAATATGGACAGCTATTTTACATAGAACCACTGTAACACTTATTTACTGCGTATCAGGATGATATTGGTATCGAAAACAGTTCAGAAGTTTTGAGAAATAATTTAAAAACTCACCTTTTTGGGAAGGTGTTCCCAGTTGCAGTAGATCTCCCGCTCCCACTGGTCAGCAAACACCTGCAGTTCATTCTCATAGAACAGCTCGTTGGGGATTTTCAAAATGGAAGCATGAGACCTGAGTAAAGAAAGCAGAATAATTATATTCCAAACAAGTAAAAACAAAACACGCAAAATCAAGGTGAAAACTGAAAGACGCACCTGTAGTTTCGCAGCAGTTTGGTGACAAAGCGGGTGTCAAAGTGTCCGGACTCTTTACTTTTCTGATATAAAGGGTTGTGTCTCATCAGCCTCTCAAGCAGAGAAAGCCCTGAAGGATACCAATGTCACAGCATTACATTTATATATCCTTAAGTCATATGGAGACACAATGAAAAGAAAACCCAGCAGAAGTGACAGATTAAGTTAGTGTTACACTTTTAGCAGTAAAAACACTGCAATAATAATAATTACTACTATCATAGTGTGCGATAGAATACATCAAGACAAAATAAGGCCACCCCCCTCGTCTCACCGAGTCCATACTGCAGTGCATAAGGGGATCGAAGGATTGGTCCCAGTTGCTTGGGATCTCCTGCCAACACCAGCTGACCATTTTCTGCACTAAGTAGACCTGTGACACAAAGTCCAACCAATCAGTAACACGATGCATCCTTTCCACCACTGCTGTAGCTCTTAGAAATGTGTACATTTCAACCTTTAATTACCTTAACTAAAACAGTGCAATGCATTAAGGACAGGTGGTCTAGTCTTGTTAAGGTTGATATATACTCTCTGGAGTCCGGAAGCAGTGAAAAGCATCTTAGACCTCAAGCCAATGCACGTCCTAATTCTGTCTTTTTTAAATTTAAATTGCCAATCCACGTTCAGTTTCTGCAGCCACTGCCCAGGTCTAGATTCCTCACATTCCTACATCGATAAAGAGACTGTCTGCTTACAGAGAAGAGACAGGAGGAGTGCAACTGACATCTGGATCAGGTTCTGTAACATGACTGAGGAGAAATCTGTTCTCCGCTTCCTCTTCTCGATCACAACACATGTATCCTCTGTTCTTTACAGTGTGACAGATATTTGGCGGTATACACTAGATTGTGATGCAAATATGAAATATCCTTCAAATTTGATCATTAGACCCGGAATAAATCATGCTTGACTGATGAATGGAAGCTAATGTTATGTACTCTAAAATGTGCATTCATCTTAAAAACATGCCTCGGTTTCTCTTTCAACAGGTTTTTTTCAAAACAAAATACTTATGTTATCGTTGTATTATGCTGATAATTCAGAAATTAAGCATCAGCATATACCTGCAATGGCAATGACGCACTCTGGCTCCACTGCCTGGCCTCCTTCATCCAAAAAGACATGGGAAAAATGGCCGACGGGGATTCCTCCAGACACCAGTCTAAAAACAGAAACACACAGCAGATTATGCAGGCGCAACATGGCTCAAGGTGTGTACCATTATATAATAATGCCAAAGTGTCAAATACTGATTAATTACTGTATATATAAGCAACCTACCTGCCGGCTGTGACCAAAGTTGTAACTATGATTGTGTATTTCATCAGAATTTGTTTCCCTGGATACACAAAGGCCTCTTGTTTCTGATCCCAGTTACAATATTTCTGGAAGAGCCAAGAGATGGAATAACAGGTCAGAAAGATATAGTTAATCTACACCTGTCTCTCTGAGTCCAAACATAACACATTTCCCATCCATCCATGCATCCATTGCAATTGAATGTAAAATATCCTCCTATCTCAGTCTTTTCTATGGGTAATGCTTAAATTATACAAGAGTTTTAGTAAACAGGCAACACTTTCACAACAATCCCTTTGACTAAATGCAGAAAAGATTCTCATCTTTACTCGGTACTTTAACTCAAGTCACCAACTTTTGGATCAACAACGATCAAGGAATGAATCTAATGAGGAGTTACAGTGATGTAAACATTTCAATTTCACTTTTATTTTGAAACTCAAATTTTATGGGTCCAATATACATGGGGTTACATATTTAGTTATTTCGATCAATAGTGTTCATAGGCATACTGAATCACAGTATAGCCAAAGTTTTGTTAGTAAAGAAATTTAACAGCCATAAGAGCTACAGCCAGTAACCAGATTATCCTGGGGATGTAAAAATGCCGGCAGCTCACCAGCAGGTTCACTGGGACGCTGTTTGGGTTTCGGCTGCTGGCGTACACACGGTAAATCCGGTGAGGATCCATGTGTACCATCAGTCTCTCACAGAGGAGGTCACATGCACTGTTTGAAGGTGCACAGGCGAGGATGCGGGCTGACTTGTCTGCCCCGCTGACCTGTCGATGGAAGCAAAGTCAAATTTTCAATCACTTTTAATAAATGACACATTGTTTAGACACTTTGCTGTTGTTTTTTTTACAGTGTCGGTAGCAATCTGTGCATCTTGGAAGCAACACTGAAAGTCAAAATCACAGTTGTTCAATACTAAAAAACAAGTATTACTGAATATGACCAGTCGTAGTCAATTCTGATTCCTGCATTGTTAAAATGTGATTGGAAGGTGGAAATACATGGCATTACCTTTTGTTTTACCTAATTTGTACTAAGGTCAACAGAATGGACTTTAGCCTATGAATGAGAGGAATACGGCTCCACCCTTCAAATACCCTGGCTTTAAATAGATTCAGGTCATGGATCATAAGGGCCTTTATGTTTTATCTATAGCTATCATGGACACAAACAATCCACAGACCTTGATACTGCAATGTAACCTGGCTTCTTTTCATTTCCTGTTTTTCATGATGTCCAGCATTTCACCTTACCTGTGAAGGCCCTGAAGGTCTGTTATCTTTTGTATTTTTCTTCTTGTCAAAATAACAATAAAAATATCAGAAAACAGTAAAAAAAAAAAAAATGGCCGTCACAATATCCTAGTATCAAACGTCCGAAAATGTCGTTTTATCCGAGAAACAGTCCAAAACCTAAAGTGATTTCCCAGCTACACGTAGTAAGAGGATGGTTTAGTTAATTAGTTGTCAGTTGGGGGGGGGGGGGGTCTTACTGCAGACTAATAACGCCACATCCTCAACACCTTATACCTGATTCATAGCTTCAACCAGAGTTATTGTCTTTCCAGTTCCAGGAGGCCCAAACACAAGATGAGGAGCGGGCTTCGATGATCCGGCTACAATGCGCTGGACGGCAGCATGTTGCTCCGGGTTGTTCTCCAGCTGACTGTTGAACATCCTGGAGAGTAATGGAAGATGCAAACTTTACACCTTGCACATTGATGAAGCGCTTAAATGTTCAAAATCTGGAGCAGAGGCTAAAGAATAGGGTTGAATTAAGAAAAACATTTAATTAGTGTCTATCCTTTTGACAAGATAATACAAGTTTGTTACAATTATATTGTTACAAGTCTAAGCAGATAACAGTGCACTTTGTCTGGTGTGTGTCCTCAGTCAACATAGTGCTCAAATTTGTACCAATATCTACTTTGGACTTTGGAGTGTATTGCATTAAACCAAAGAACAGCCTGTTCACATGATATGATGGATGAATGCCCAGAGAGAGCTGAGGAGAAGGCTTCGGAGCACACTCACTTATCATTAGGAATTAATACACTCTTATCACCAATGCCAGACAGTTTTAAGCTTCTCTGCACTAGAAGTACACGAGACACCACCCTGTAAGGTGGTTAGGTTCGTGTGTTTGTAGATGATACTACACCTATGAGTGTTTTTGGTGTTCCGTATGTGTATAGGCACTGAACCTGAGTTTAGGCATGGGGAGATTAGCCACTGCTGCACCAGACGGGAACAGCACCTCTTCCAGCTTATGTGTTACAGCCAAGTCCACCGCCCGATGCTGTAGCTTCAAGGAGTACCGGTTGATTGTAAACTCCACGTCAAACTTCATATTGCTGATGAAAATCTGCAACAACCTGAAACAGGGGCGGAAAGTGAGAGGAGATCTCCATTCACCGTCTGAGACATAAACCGGGTTTCAACCAGACCAGTATCTGGAGTCCAGCTCTCACCTCTTCGAGAAGCCCAGCTTCACACTATCCAGCTCCACTCTGTGAACATATCCGGTGTACACGGTCATTGGCCGGACCGTGTCTCCAGATTTGGACACCCGCAGACAATCTCCTCGTAATACAGATGGTCGATTCTCAGCAACACCAGGCACCTGTTGGAGCACATTAACGTTGGCTGGTTTTCTGCTATGTGTTTGTCCCTCCTGTTGTCTTCGGGTCAAATATGATCCATTTTCAAAAAGTTTCTATCACAAATATGGGTTTTTTTCGACCAAATTTCCAACAACAAAAAGCAACATGGACGGTTCTCCAGAACACTCTTCACAAGTAAAATAAATGATCAGTTTGCTACTTTAATTGAATTTGGGAGTTTTAATTAATTTCATAGCATTTGAAAAAAAAGAAGCTAGAGGAAGGTTGGAAAAAAGTGACAAAAATGTCAGAAAAAGATTCAAAAATTCCACAAAAATGTCAAATAGCGCAGAAAAAAAAATGATAAAAACATTGCAGAAAGTGACAAAAAAAACTTGGATGAAAGCGACAAAAATGTCAAAATGTTGACTCAGAAAAACATAAAGTTGCATGGTCAACGGGAAGACAACACAGGGGTTAAATTCGTATCAGACACTGGGCTTGCTGTGGTTCAGCAAGTTTCCAGAAGACAACAACAAAATATGGAAACAATATGACATCATAGGAAACACCTGTTCAAGACTAACAAGACATTGACTTCTTGCTGCTGCTATTTAAAACAGTAGATGGGTGCTGGGAGAAGTCCTTACTCTGAGTGTAAGCAGTTTTTTGCTACTTTTGTCTTGAGTCATAGTTTGGTTGTGGAGGTCATACTTCCTGATGTCCACCTCCATCTGTATCTCTTCCAGGTGCAGCAGAAGGTGAAATCGATGAGAGTACGTCTTCATCTTTGAGGGGGAGTTGAGGAGACCCCTGGACAAACGGTACAAACACAAACATGTTGGTGATGATGAGGGAGTTAAGCCCTTAAAAAAAAAAAAAAACATGGTCAGCTGTAAATAATTAGCTCTTTCCCTCACTTCACTGATGCCAGTTTCGGCCTGGCAGCTGAAGAGAGGTACTGAGAGTCCTCCATCCTTTGTTTTGCCAGTTCCTTTAGGTATTTAGGGTAACTATAATCTCCCAATTTCACTTTCATCTTTAGAGGCTGGGCGACAGTACTGCAGAGGAAAAAACACAAACACATGCATGAATTAAACACAATTTCAGTAACTATTCTGGGTCAACTTTAATTACAACTGAAGACAATTGCTTCAACTAGCTCCTAATTAAATTGTACTGAAATCTGTATTTATAAATGTTCATGCTGCTGGGGAATAGAGTCTGCACTCAATTCTAGTTGGAGATGGTAAGACTCTGTACAACATTAATTCTTAAACTATGATACCAGCACGATTTTAGCACTGCACCCATTGTAGCACTCACAATAGACAGTTAAAAAGTATTTTTAAAAATCAAGGGAGAACATGAGATGATATCTCTTTTATTCCACACATTCTTCTTTGTAAAAAGCTGGCGTCTAAATTACCCACATTGGAACTCAACCATCGCACAGTTTGTGTGTTCTGTTAGTAGCGGCTGATGTAGCCTTGGGTCACTCTGGAGCCACAACAGACTTGTGCTGCTGTAGCACTCTTTAAAATGGGTCAAATCTATGGAGTTCCCCTTTAATAACTAGGCATGAATGTACATTTCTATTTTGAGTCTTGAACTGGTTTACAATCACTTCTTAATGACTTACCCCTCAGGAGGCACTCCGTCCACTATCACGCTGTCGACGCGGTTGTATGTGACCACCTGAAATGGTTTGTAGGGAGACACGGGCCCCAGCTCCACAGCCAGCGGGGTCCTGGCTGTTGCTTCCATCTCCCTCACAATGCAAAAGGGCACCGCTCCCTCCAGATCCTCACAGAACTCAAAGTACATCGTGGCAGGGAAATATCCATAGTGGTTCAGTGTGTACCGAACCACAACCTCATAGCTCTCTCCTGTGACGCAGACAAGAAGCTGTGAGCATTAACTATTTCTCTTCAGTGTGTTGTTGTTGATGAAAACAGAGCGGACGAGTGTTAGTACTCTCACCAGGACAGAGGAACAGCGGACAAGCTCTGGTCACTCTCCTCTCATCCTCCAGAGTGAAACAGCGGAACTTGTGCAAGGCAGTGTAGTAGGTGAAATGGATGCAGTTTGTGCCCTTGTTTACTATGTGGAACCGGAGGATGAACAACTCCTTCAGGCGATCCACAATGACCTGAACCTTCCTGCCGATCGCCGCGGGGTCTGATGTGACCTCAATGCCCCCTTTGTCAGCTGTCAACTCTTTCCTGTTTGAGAGAGATGATCAGACTGCAGTTTACAACTGTAAGGGCTGTAACTATAAGAGGGTGTAAAACACTACAAAATGAGTGCATCTTGTAACTTCCCCAGTTTGATTCTGGTCGTGGACCTATGCATGTCAACACTTCCATCTCCATTAATATCAGATAAATGCAAAATTGCCAATAAAATAATAAGCATTTCATTGAGTATCTTCTAACTCAGATTATTCTTAGCGGAAGGTTACATCATTGGGTAGAGAATTTATCCATTATTTATCTTTAAGGGTTAAAAAATAGTTACGATAATCAGCTGAGCTTTTTAAGACTATTTGATAGACATACATAGAGATATGACAGGAAATAGGGAAAAGAGAGAGGGGGAATGCCTTGCTACAAAGGTCTCCGGCAAGATGCAAACTTGGGTTCATATTTGGTGCCTTGACCCCAAATCCAACAAGACACCCCGAGACAGGTCACCAGTCTATCACAGGGCTGACACATAAAGACAGACAACCAAGGACTCTAAGATTCACTCCTACGGGCAATGTAGATTGCTTGTCTTTGAGGAAACTGACAGAGGCAGGATAACATGCAAACTCTGCACAGAAAGACCAGGTTTGACAGGTTTTACAAAGGAACTATAGAAAGAATCCTGATGGAGACATTACACAATGGCTTGGAATGTGCAAGGCCCAGGACAGGAGGGCTCTGCAGCGCCCAGAACATCATTGGTACCCATGTACCGAGCATCTGTGAGATAAGGTGCCTGGGAAGAGCCCGAAGGTTAATGAAAGATGAGCCACAGCCTGTTCACACTGCTGCCACCTGGCAAGCGATACAAAAGTATGTCCAGACTACAGAGCAGCTTCTTTCCTCAGGCTGTAAGTGAGACTCCCCAATTTCACCTCATCCTCCGCACACCACCGGGAATAAATGACTCTTCTCATAAACCTCAGCGTTACACGGTATCCCTGTTCTTATATTGCACACTAAATTCTATTCATTGTACTGAATCTGTGAATTTTACATGGGACTACTCTGTATGTTGGTCTTTTTATGCACATGACCATACCATTAACTATGTTGTGTGTGTAGTTGTTTGCACTATAACTTGCATATTTCACTAGTATTTTTTGTTTGTATACGTTACTGTATATCTTCGTTGTGAATACAAAATTTCAAAAAGTTTTCTTTTTTCCCTTCAGTGCTACTTATGTAGACTTTGTTCTGTTTTACAGTAGGGCAGCACGATTATTTTGATCATTAATAATTATCACAATTATTTGTTTGTATAAACAAATTTTATTGTCACATAGGCTATTTATAACTGCTTTCACATTGATATTGTACTACATTCCTCTTATGTTGAAGTTTATGTTGTCAAATACAGGTACAAACTATGTAAATGAAAATGATCTGAAATAAATAGCCTAGACAGGGGTCTTCAACAGGGGGTCCGCGACCCCTAGGGGGTCCGCGGAGGTACTGCATGGGGGTCGCGAAAATTTGGTTGATTAGACTTTTTTATATCCCCCCCCCCTGCAATTTTTTCCACTAATTGAAATGTCTTTAAATAACATTCATGAATTCAACACACTGTGGTAAACACATAAATGGAGGGAGAAGATGTCTTTCAGTCTCAATGCACACATGGCACTAAAGGACCAGTTTGATTATAACACAATTTTATACAATATATATAATTAGGGGGTCCCCGCTCCATTCGCCATCAGTTTGGGGGTCCTTGGCCTGGAAACGTTGAAGACCCCTGGCCTAGGTATATAATTTTTTTAAATGTATCTCTGAGAAAGCTCCTTCACTTGTTTTCAACAATACTGATTAAAGAGCTAGGGAGAGAGGGGGGGTGTGCAATAGACGTATATGCCACTCACAGAGTGACGCGTGTGAGTATTTACAGTATGTTCAATATACAACTGTGTTTATAACAATTAAAACTGCAGACAAATGTCAGAAATGTGGACCGGCGCTTTTGCCGCTCTGTCTCTCCTTGTTTCCGGGGAGCCGTGTGTGAGTGAATGGGGCGGGGCTGCGCAGAGTGTAAGAGGAGAGATCCACAACACAGGCACGACTTTACAGAAGAAATGGGTCATGTAAAGCAAAATTAAAATATATCGTATAAAAAACATTGCTTTGTTCGTGGAGAGGGCAGCGGATGCGAGGACGTTAGGTGCGACATAGAGGAAAAGTATTACTCGCACCCTAGAGCCGAGACCTACAGACTCTAACTTGCTCTGATCACTGCTGTTGTCTGAAAAACAACACAGAGGGACAAAATGTTGGTTTACGGTAAACTGGTAAACCTTGTGACGACGTATAACCAACTGGTAGGTTTGTGAATTTTCCTCCCGTTACTCTGTTCTCGTGACTGTCTCCATCTAGAAACGAGGCTGCGAGGTGGAGGGAACAGCTCTGACTGGCACATGATCAGACAGTGGTTTACGGAGCGGTAGACTGGCTTTGCAAAAAAAAACTGGAGCGTTCAATAACAGAATGACGCATTTAAAATCTCGCTCGATCAGCCAAAATTGATGTGGGAAGCCAAAATCGTGATTGTGATTAAAATTCAATTATTGGGCAGCCCTATTTTACAGCCTATTTTATTTTAATCATTCTAATTTATAATATTTAAGAATGTGTTCACATATTGTTTGTGTGCGTAGCATTTCATTATGCAATCTGTAACGTAATGACAATAACCTTGAAAAGTCACCAGCATGATTAAAAAGTCTCTCTCAAGGACTCTTCAACGCTCTGCCGGTACAGCTTGTTCAGTCAGACTCAACACCCTCCAATATTCACATAACTGCACCAGTTGGTGTTATAAACTTGCACATTTGTTATTGTCACACGACGGGCCTGGACAAATAATTTCTTCTCTTTTTTTATATATAATTTTTTTGGTTATCAGATGTTTTTTTTATTTTCATTCTAGAAATTAAAAAAATAGAAATCACAAACAAACCACAGGCAAAACACTGGAACATAAAAACGCTTCCCAGGGCCAAAACATACAGAGAGGAAAGACGGGGGAGGACACAAAAAGAACGCAACAGAAAGAGTGACGTCCACAGATTACAAATAATGCATGCAGAAACAAGACATCCACAAACACCCACATAAACAGACACACACAGAGACAGACACAAGACAGGGGGAGACCCTGGACAAATAAATGTAATGTTACTGACAATAAAAATGTGACTTTACTTGACCCAACTTGTCAAACTTTCTCACATAAGTAGGCTAAGTGAAAAATTTTACGGCATTATTAAAAAAAATCCATACTAAATCAAACCTACCAGTTCACTTTTAACTTGCGAACGATTTCTGTAGCCAGCTTTTTCTTGGGGGTCAGCACAGGGGTCACGGGGGTAGAGGGGACAGAAGGGTCTGACTTCTGAGGGCTAGCGCTGGGACTGGGTGGTGACTGAGGGGCCCGGGGCCTCCTCCATTGGTCACAGTACACTCGAATCTACATCAGGGTTAAAAAACAAACAAAAAAAAAACCATGATTTTATTTCTGCATTTTCACAAATCATGCCCAGTCTTGTTCCCTCACAGCATTGGGGAAATGACAGCTTACCTGAGGTTTGACATTTATGTAGATGGTCCCCTGTCTTACGCGGGCTTTGTTGAACTTCACTAGGGCATAGAGGACACTGGAAAAGGAAGGGTCCTTTATTCCTTTTCTGGAAACATAAACATGCAGAGAGAGAGTGGCATTATACACAGCCTGGAATTTAAAAAATAAAAGGGAGTTAACTGGTGATATGTGTGTGTGTGTCACACCCTTGGAGGGAGGGAGTGGCATTATACACAGCCTGGAATAAAAAAAAAAAAAAAAAAGGAATTAACATGGGATAGTGGTGTGTTACACCCTTAGAGTGCAGACAGACTCAAGGGGCTGACATATTTTTTTAAGTTTTCTTATTCTGAAAAGAATAATTAAAAAATATATCAGTTCGTTGGCTTGTCTCTAATGGCCAAACGTTCATTCAGATGTTCTGCCAGCTGTACTTAGTTGAAACAACACTAGGGCTGGGCCATATGGATACATCAAATACCAATAGTTTTGACCAAATACCTCAATGTCAATATTGGGACGATATTAGAGGGTTGACTATGATTCATTATTTTTTTTTTATAAATAATCATCAGTACCATAACTACATTTGTAAAGGCAAATAATAGAACAGTTAGAACAATCTGGTAATTCAAAATCTTAGATATGAAAGTATGAACCTTAAAGTATGTATTACTATCAGCACAAAGTACGTATAGTATGAAAGTAAAATGATTTATTGTGCAGTAAAATGTTTTTATTAGACCTTAAAGTTGTGCTTATCTTAACTCCTTTACTGTTGGGCAGTTTAATCTATAGTAATGAATCATATTCTATAAAATTGTTATGTCCGTAGCATCTTTTCCTGGGAGAACTTTTAATGGCGTCATAAAAACAGCCCTGTTTTCAACTTTGTAACGACGCATTTTCCAGCTGAACCAACAGCTTTTTTTTTCTTTTCTTTTTTAAATTTGGCTTAAAAAGTGGGAAGATTATTTTAACACATGATGGAAAACTTCATCCTTCAGTTTATCAGAAACATACAATCAACATCTGTTTTCACTGGACAGGAAGCGAAATAATAATAATAATAAAAAAAAACTAATCTGAAAAAAGTACCTCAAACTTTCAGTTAATTTTAGAGATACAAGTAGAATAACAATATTTACTTTTGAAATGTAGTGGAGAAGAGGAACTAGCATTCAATGGAAATAATCAAGCATAGGCTTTGGCCTACATTGAATATGTAATTAAGTAGCCTACAGTAACGTTACTGAGTATAGAGAAAATGTTCCCTGTTGGGTTTAAAAAGACACAATGAATGTGATATAATAGAGAGGCGAAGTAGTCCGACTGTTGACTTCCTGGTTACGTTAGTTAACGGCCACGACTCGTCTGTCTCAGACATCTTGAACAACTGCATGTGACACGCGCTTGTTTTTGCACCCTTACCTGCCCTTAAATTCAGAGTTGTAGATGTTCCGAAGTTCCGTTTTGCTGGTGTTGGATGTTCTGTCTCCCAGAAATTCAATGAAGTCAAGTCCGGATTCAAGAGCGTCTTTAAGCGACGACATGTTGACGTGCCGATGCTGCTGACCTGCTGACTAGCGACTGACTCACATGAGGAAGTTCATCGCTCACCGACTATCACCTGAAGTAAGCTCTGTTGAACGCGCTGGGCATTTCCACATGCTAACGTTACGTGTTTTGCGCGACATGTGCCGAAACTAAACTTTTACCTGCATCAAATTATCATTCATTTTATGTTAAAACGCCCATCACGCGATATATTAATCAGCTATTTCGCGCAGTTTAGCGCAAAATGTGAGCTTGTGAACGGTCACCAGCGTCTACCGGAAGGGAGCGTCTGCAATTGTTGTACACAAGAAAAACGAAAAAACCTCAGCTACAGAACAAAATACAGACAAAAACGAACAACTTTAGCTTATTCTGTCTTATACCTTACAAAGTTTAACCGAAATGTAAATGTCGCTTTCCAACGTTTACGACGAGTACTAGGCTGTTGTTCCTTCATGGGTTCACAGCAGAGACTGTGGGGTCATGTGAGTGGGCGTTTCCATCGATTTCAAGTGAAGGCCTATTAAATATTTTATAACACAATCTGTTTGTCCACAATCCTCAAATACACCTAACTGCATAACGATTCATTATAACTTTAATGAATATTGATGACTGGTAATACACACACACACACACGCACACGCACACACACGCACGCACGCAGTCACAAGTGTGGGGTAAGTTACAAATTTCCATTCCACTCCATTATAGACAGAATACCAGCTGATCTGAGTGGGTGGCTGATCTTTAATGCTATATCTACATTGCCCATTATCAGCAACCATTCATCCAATGTTCCAAAGGCTCATTGTTTTTATTAATCTGATATCATTTTAAAAAACTAACTGAGAAAACATTGGAGGACCCTTTTCTGCAATTATCTAAGCTCGTATTTTGTCCACAATGGAGTGCAATGGAAATTTCTAAGTGACCCCAAACTTGTGTGTGGGTGTGGGTGTGTGTGTGTGTGTTTGTATTTTGTCCAACCAACAGTCCAAAACCCAATACAGTTCAATATGATGTTAAACAAGGAAAGCAATCAGGCCTCACACTGGAGACGCTGGAACCACCAAATATGTTATTTTACCTCAAAAAGGACAAGTAAGCGATTATCAATGACGTTTCTGTCTAATAATTATCTATGAATTATCTCATTGAAAAATCAACTATTTCAGCTCTAATTAAAATGAAATAGGGATAGAATCTTTATAATTCCAAGTTCACGATACTTAGTCCACAGTGCACATAGAAACGGCAGAATTGTTTTCATTTACATATGGTTATTGACATGAAACATGAAATGTAAAGCGAATAGATGTAATTTACCAAATACAGTGCATACTGTGCTTCGTTATAAAGCAACCCTCAATGAAATTTGGTCTGCAACACACAGCAGGATTTACATATTTTGATAATGCCACCGCCACACATATTTTAACTAAAATGTATGCATCCAGGGCTGAGGTAATTGGACAACATTTCCAGAAGAAACATGATGTAAAACACAAATTATTACCATTGCTTGAAGATCATAGTTTTATTTCATGAATAATAAATGTACTTACAGTTTGTATAAAAAATATAGCAAAAGCTAAAGGCAAACAGTGGGCACATCAATACTTTATCAGTCCAGGGGGGTAAAGAAGAATTATCACCGAAAATGTCTCTCAACAACAAAGAGAAGTGGAAGAACTAAACTTCAAGAGGGAAGACAAAATGTTAATGGGAAAAGAAAAACAAACATTTATGCTTTGGCTCCAACCCTGCGTCGAGAGGGATGCATACATTATACAGATTCTGTCGATCAGTCATCGAATTGCATACAGTATTTGCTCTCTGTTAATTAAAAAAAAAAAAAAAACTACAGGAGGTATTGAAAGCTCTTAAAGAATATCAGTTATGTTATATAGAGAGTGTAAATGAGTTGCTTCATAAAAGTCAAGGGGTTTTGTGAGGATGTGTCCATTTGAAAGCACTGAGGGATCAGAAACTGGGGGTTTAACATGTGACTGAGAACTTGAAAAGCAGGGATGACCCGAGCTTTCACAGTGTTACTGAAGGCATTGTCTGTTAAAAAGTAATATGTTTGCTAATGAGCGACAGTTACATCACCCAATGTCCTTGTAAATTGAAGGCGTTCCCTCGTAGTGCATAAAGGAAACTGTCATTCTCTGCAAAAAACCCCAGCAGTGATGAAATGTCTCTTTTAGAAGGACATACAGTACGCTACGTTGCGTCACACGTGTTAGCGCGAGCATCAGCTCCTCCCCGATTTGTTTGCCGGAACCCCAACAGCCTCTGTTCTCTAAGCATTCTGCATTTCCTTGCCAATCTTGTAGCTAAGGATTTTATTCCAGTCAATCTTGGTGCGGGTGACTGGGAGCTGCCTGCGTAAGGCTTTGAACGTGGTGTCCGACATGGTCTGATAATTTTCACTAATGGCCACCTGAAAGACAACAAAGAGAAGTACGTCAGTCACGCTCTCTGTGCCATGATGTCATCTGTCAGTGCCAGTTAGTTGCACATTTTCAGAAGGAAAACTTAATGTTTGAGCTGTGTGAGATGTGGAAATTGAGTCAAATTTTATTGAGTGTTGTTCATACTGGGAAGATTTAAGCGTGTCAATTTTCCATTATATGGACAGATGTTTGAAATTTGGAATAGCTGTTCAGTTAAGCTATATATAAGTGTATTACACAAGATGATGTACTTGAACATCATTACTGGCATGACAGTGATGCCACTAGGGCCGGGGCACTTTATTTTTTGTATTCTTCCATGAACAGATTTAGCTACGACGTCCATGGACTTCATATAAAGGCTATTTTTAACATAGCACCATGCCATCAACTTATCAGTACAGCTGATGTGATCCAGACTTTTCCAATAACAGTTAACTCCAGAGCGTATATATAAAAAAAAAAATTACAAGTATGCAAGTGTATACTGATAAAGTATTTAATCAGATGAATCTCTTTATATAAATATGTTGGAGAGCTTCAGCAAATGCAGTGGTTAAGTTCAAGTTCCTGTGTGTTCCACTGGGATTTGCAGTTTAATATAACTAATAAAAATGATTCTGGTTGTTGTTTACTCTGGAAGTATTGATGTTACTATGGAAATGGTGGAGTAACATTAGTGATGGGCAAGGTATGCGGTCATGCTGATTTGAATCACATTCTAAATGTCTTGTGGACTAATCACATTGTATAGGAGCCCCGTATATCATGTTTGTTTATGGTTTATAGTTTTCACCCATTACATCACGTAGGACATCAGGGGGGTTGGTCTGATGATGATCAGTCTATTTATCCACCTGTGCACCTGCATGGCAGGGCTTGAGAGAGGGGGTGAGTTTGGGTTTTTGCACTTTCTGTTGCAAGTTTATTGCAGTTTCATCACTAGTTTTCTCCATCTATTCCATGTTTGCAGTATTTTTTAGGCAACTGGATTTTGTTTGTTTTGTTCCTACTTTCAAATGGACAATAAATCTTTGAACGCATATCTCGGAGTGGATCTGAATTATTCAAACGGCGTGTCATACAGGTGATTGTTCCCTGGCTCAGCCTCTCGGCGGCTCTTGGAGGTTGCAAAGATGTCACTACACGTTGCCTGGTCGGACCAACTTGTTGTATAATTTGAATGAAGTTTACCAAATTTGTCCAAAAAAAAGGCAATTGATTAATGAATTACTTTTCATTCTGATTTTCCAGTATCATACAGGACATGTTTTGCCAGTGATGAGTTTTATTGTTGACATTTTTTTTTTTTACTTTTTGTGATATTGTTTGAAAATGTATTCGCAATATTCTGGATCCCAATAGTAAAAACCTTTTTATTGACATAAGACATACCTGGTATTCATTCTCTGCATCCTCAACAATTTTCACAAGATCCTTTGCAGTCTGGCTCTCATTCTGTCAAAACATACATTTGTGGGTTAACTAAACAACTTAGACACACATAAATACTCATAAGTCAATTTGATTATTTACTACTTGCTTCTGGATTCTCAACGCCACTTAGTGTTTTCTGACATTAGGCCTGCACGATTTGGGGAAAAATATGAATCACAATTTTATAGCTTAGAACTGATATCATGATTTTTTTGTCCTCACAAAGTGTAATGTTTTATTGCACACATGAACCATGACAAAACAAAACAAATTGGCAGTACAAGACACAGATTATTTTTTTTTGGCACCTACAGCACATTGCTGTAACCATAGAGGCTTCAATGAAGAGAAGGGAGAATATCGCAGCGCTTGGGAACCCTTTAAAACCTATTTTATACAGTTTGTGTTTAAAACTCACAGAAGAAAGTAGTAGCGTTTGTGATGCAGTCGGTTCGTAAAATTAAATGAGAATTGAAGTCATTAAAAAAAAGTGGAGAAAAAAAATCTGTTATTTAAAAATTCAATCGTTAACAGGGTGAATCAGGATCTTAGAACGATTAATCGTGCAGGCCTATCTGACAAAAGACATGGTTACAGAAGAATCTTCAGCTTCCCAGTTTTTAAAATAGAAAAAAGGGAATATGTTAAAATACTCACAGACACAATCAGTGCTTCCTGTACATCTTTATGGCTCACCAGTTGCACATTTCCATCCTCATAATAATGTACCTGGAAATAAAGAGGAGATGCACACAAAAATGAACCAAAAACTAATTTCACAGCTAAGCTCATACCACACCCGTTATTTACTTTACACACCTGTATTTTCAAGACTCCAACCACCTGTGCTGTAGATTGCGAGACACTGAACTTCCATTCAGACCGGCAGCGACCGTTCCTGGAAACAGAAAAAGCAGAATACTACACTTGAAAACCAATCCCAAACACACCTAACACAATAATAATATGCTGCACCTCCAATTTTAATTGTCTACATGAATTTGATTAGAAAGTTTAAAATGAGATCCATATCCTCTCTCAACTTACCAGAAGTTTTTAGGCTCAAACTGATGACTCTCAATACAAGCTATAATGGTCTGCTGGCCATCAATTGTTTTCCCATACACCTAAAGCAGATTAAACAGGATGAGTGGGTGATTCATTGTGTGTAGTGCTGAACATGGCGGTGCAGGCTGGCAGAGTGATCTCACTGTGCAAACTCCACTGGGGTAATGCTCCTTGACGTAGGCCCTCAGGGCAGAATCACAGGCATCTCTCCATGACCGGAGGGCTGCCTCTCCCTCATGGGGCTTGGGGTCGCTGGCTTCCTTTCTCAGGTGGTCAAATTTGAAGGAGATCTTGTTGTGAGGGTCAAAAAAGCGGCCATTACCCAGGTCTCCATGCTCTGTTATCAGAACCTTCAGGAGAAACAGAAAACCTGCCGTTACTATACCTGTTTAGTCAGGCGTGGTTGTAAATAATGAATAATTGAATAAGGATGAAATCCTAGTGGGTTTAATGAGAAACGCAAATGATAAAGAAGAAAAAGCTTGCCTGATCTTCATATCCATCAATTTTGGCAAGGGTGAACTGATCCATGTTGTACTGGGCAAAGGCACTGTATATAAATATATATATAAAAAATAAGAATACATCCACAAGTTGCGTGTACATCCAGTATATCATGATTTTATTACATAAAACAATAATAAAACTTACTGAGCCGCGCCCTCTCTGAGAAGGTTATCATTGCTGAGCAGTATTCGCACATCTGAAAAGGAGTTAACATAAGAAAAGCATTGACAAATTGTTTCTATGTACATTTACATGCAGGTAGTCTTACAGATGTCAATCACAAATTAGGCTCACCATTGAAGACTTCATTGAACTCTCCAGGAGGAGAGTGCATCACAAAATTAGCTGCAATACGGACCTAGAAATAGACAAAATATCTTAGTAAGAGGCATCACATTATCACTAAGTACAGAATACTTATTGGTTCAGTTCCCTACATATTAAAAGAAATTATATTAAGGTAGAATAACAACAGTCTCCAACACCAGCCTAATTTGCTGTGTGCTTTTTTTCTTGAAAATCTGGCCAATTTTACTCTCCTTTGGGATACTGCAGGTGGTGGAAATGAGAAGTGAAAACCCTGCAAGCAGCCACTAGAGTGAAGCAGAGAGCAACTTCTTGGCCGCTTGTTAGATCTATTTTGGCCACTCCTTAGATGGCAGGCAGGGTATGTCACCCAAGGGCTTTTCTTAGCAGCCAGTATGCAAGTGTAAGCATGTGGTGTCAAAGCCACAGGGTGAAGAAGTTGTGGCAGGTACTAGTGCTCTCATAAGGTAATGTACTCAGTAAGGACTGTTGGGTAGCGGAGAGTTAAAAACAATATGGCAGGACATAGAAAGGTGGAAGCATAGTTTAACATCAATAGAGAAGTTGGAATAACCGTTGACCAGTCCTAAATCCTAATGCCCCTGCCACATTATAGTGTTGCTGTACCAGTGATGCCGTCTGTCAGGCAGACAGGCCTCCAGGCTGCAGCTGGCAGTGACCTACAAATGGGCTGTACAGCTGAAAGGGCAGTGGGCCTAACAATGAGTAACCTAGTTTAACCACACTCCCAAATACTCGCTCCATTCAGAGCCCAGAAAGCCCAGGCTCAGACTCTGATTCCCCACAATGCAGTTCAACAGTCTGAGCTTGTGCCTGATAAAGAAATAGATATGGTAAATATATATGCTAATAAAAAGGTTTAAATGGTGGGTTTCAATGCTTTCAATGCACTGACTTGTTAGCGTGTATTTCAAAGGTTCACTGCAGTAATGCTGGGAGGTGTAGGCTCATGTCACACCATCCGTTTTAAGAATGCAAAGCAATATTTCACAACATGTTGCAACATGAGGCAGGGGGAGCTACACCAGTCCCAGCAACACTGTAGGAACACTGCTTCTGCCCCAGGAATCTAGTTCAAAAAGTTTCAGGCATACAAGTTAAATACAAAATACCTGCAAACTGGACTAACACGATTGACCAACTTTAGCTTGATTTCAAGACGAGTATAACCAGCTACATTAAGTTACAGTAAACTGGGTGTGGGTGGTGTTATGCTGTACTCATCCTTACTGTAAATGCAGGAAGTAGCTCGACTTCCTCCCATTTAGCATTAGCTTATCATTTTCAATTACTCTAAACTCAATAGTCATGTTCAATTTAGACATTCAGTTCGGCCGTGCGCACGTCATTTTGAATCACATGTGCCGGACTCACACACCGTGAGTTAGCTAACTCACATTATGTATTTGGGCACAACATGCAAACTCTGAACTGTCAAATACAACACTGCCTTGGTTTAGCTCCACCAGCAGCCACCTTATACGGTCCGTTTGGCGAGTCCTTCGGCAGTAAGTGTTTCACAAAGGACTACTATGTTCAAAGCACAAATGTTAAGGCTAACAGAATATATCACAGTATGAATTTGTAAATTAATACCTTCTCTTCATCGCTGAGCTCTTCGAAATCTGCCATCTTGGCTCACCGAAGCGTTAACAAAGCGACTCTCGGTGTTGCCAGGTATGTGTGACTCCTCCCAGCGCAACCAGACGCCCAACAAGTCAAACTGCCCTAG
>NC_045736.1:10356867-10396267 GCF_008692095.1 Etheostoma spectabile | reverse complement strand
GGGCTAGGGTTACTTGTTTCTATTTCATCTAATGAAATAGAAACAAGTTAAATTAATGTTCGAATGCTTGATGACGAAAATATGTGTTATGAATGAACTCATAATTTATATGTAGGCTATGTTATACAATTGAATAATTGTGCATACATACTGAGCTAGTCTCGCTTGCCAGACCCATAGACTGTATATTGTTAACAAATTCAAACAAATATAGACAAATATGCAGTCTGTGGCCAGACCTCTCCACAGCACTGCGGAGTAAAAATTCAGCTGACATTATCCCAACCTGGCAACCCTAACGCATTGATGTGATGTGGGAGAGATGGGATTGTCGGGACTGACTATACAAGACAGTTAATTAACGTTAGAGTTTGTCGCGTGAGGGTTAGAAATACTGAATGCCATTGATAATATAGTAAGCCTACTATATTCATTCAACTCGGGTGTAATTATCTTTACAAATTGAATTCCGACCCCAACCGTTAGGCTACAGTTTATGGTCGCGATCTGACGTGATTTATCCATGTTTGTTTGACACTGTGTTGATATGAATATTTAGGAACTTTAAGAAAACTCATCTGTTGTTATATATGTGTTGGTCAGCTTGTGTGCTTGACAATTCCATTTTGCAGCAATAAAATTGAAGTGAGATGAACAAACAGAGGTTTATAAAGTTTCCTTTTGGGGACATATTTGAAACTGGGAAAAATTTGAAGTTGGAAAAAAAAGAAAAGAAATTGCAATATATTGGAGACTGTTGCAATATGTTTAAAATCGCCATAATCTCGTATTGTGACATAAGTGATGATGATGTATCTGTGGACTCTGATGATTCCCATCCCTAACAGAATTGATATACGCTATTGCAAAAGAAAGGCTTGAGAAATACTAATCAGAGAGAGTAAAACTAAATTCTACTCAGAACATTGAAAAAAGTCTTCAAAACCAATCGAATGATGAGACCATGGACACTCCACATGTGGAGTTTGAGGACTAATGTTGTGAAGAATCAACTCTGCTATCCTTATGAAGTCTGAATGAGAAGGATGACTGTCCCCACACAAGAAGATTTGAGCAGGGTGCTGCTGCAGTAGAACAGGCAACCACTGTATGAGCAGATTGTTGACAAGCCAATTGGCATAAATGCTCCCTGCAGAGCTGGTCATTCATGCAAGGCACAAGCGGCGCTGTCTGCTGTGATTGATGCTGTGACATGTGATTATGTGGTGGTTTTGTGGGTAATATTTTAACACAAGCTGAAGGAATTCCCTCAACTACTCAACCCAGTACCAGCGACACCCGCTCGGCCATATGGTTTGGCGTGACAGTACATATAGATAAACACAGATAAATATCAGAGAATGTCAAAAATGCATTATGCGCACTGTTTTAAACAATGATGTAGGGCCTATTTATTTCTTTGCCTTAAAAGAAATTGTGTTCAGTAAATCTTGTGTGTGTGTATAGGCTACATGTGTGCTGCTATTCACATTTGCATAAACAATGACAGCAGAAATACATAATAATTGTAGCAGAAAATACTGTATGTATGAAATGTTTTAAGGCATGCAATGTAATTTAAGAAATTAGAATGTGGAACAAAAGGAAAACAGTAACGACAGGTGTGCCCTCGTCCAATAGACTACTACGTTCAATAGTAGGCTAGAAGAAGAGCTTGTTTAAATATGTGACAAGGACAGGTTTGAAATTCAGAATATAACTTCTTTATAAAGTTGTTGTTATTATTGCTGTTGGTTGTTTATGTGAGACCTAACTGTCTATGTGTGACACTATTACACACTCCGGCACAGTAGGTGCCGGCAAGCACATTAAACGTTGGTTTACAGCCCAGCCGCCAATGAGAAAGAAGAAGAAGAAGACGACCGAGAGATGTCGTAAAGTGGAAGTAGAAGAAGAAGCCTATTGTGAGAGGAGGATAACTAGCTGGATCGCCTGGACCGATCTGTGGCGTTGAGAGGCTGTAAACTGAGATACAACCCACGTTGAAGGTTAGCGAAGAGTTACTCTGCTGTCTGCAATATAACGACACGCGCTGAGAACTCGTACAACGTTATGTTGCCCCCGTGTAGTTGCCTCTGTCGCTAAAAAGCTAGCTGTGCGGTTTCAAGAGAACAGCTATGCTAATGTTAGCTAGCTTCTAGCTAGCTAGCTAGTGAACATCCAACTTCAACATGGCTACGTGTAGCTACACCGTAACCACATATGTTAATGCACCAAGGTATAGCGGTGTAGAAGTGCAGCGATGCTAATATGATTTTTGAAAAACTAAACATAAACTATGTGATCTGTTATCACAACCGGTGCTGTAAAGTCGGCGTAATGGACGCCAATCCGCCCGCCGAGAGCAGCGTGGACTCTCACAGCTAAAGCCAGTGTAATTAATATTAAGTAGTATTGGGCGAATTAAGCTTAGGGGCTGGCTTACTATTTGGGGCTTCAAACGCAGCAAACATAGTGGCACGGTGGCTTGTATCACTTGTAGCTGTCCTTCAAGACCACCTGATTCTGAATGGTTGTAGTGTCATATTCCGTGTTTAATCAAATCTGGAATGCTTTTGATAACAAGTGCTGCATTTAATGTAGAATAGATATTATGCAACATGGTACTATGAATGAATGAATGAAATGCGTTATCCAAAAAGCCTAGACATTTACCTCTTTGTATACAGTCCTATGGATTTTACTGCAGGGTTCATACGTTTTGAACAAACCTGGAAAAGTTATGGCATTTGAAAAATGCAAATTCCAGGCCTGGAAAAGTTTTGGAAAAATTCAAAGACTCAAAGTTTTATAAAAGGACTTTTTTTTTATGAATCACATACATCGTCATTCATTTTATTGTTAAATCTCTGAAGATAACCCTTAATACAGATTTTTGTTCTTATTGTATTCTGAGATTTTCAGGAATACGTAGTCATGGAAATTTGTCAAAGTATTTGTTAAATTTGCGTATAAACCCTGATGCTGACACAAAATGTTAATTTACCTTATTAGTCTATTTAAGGTCATTGTGATGTGTTCTACATGTGCGTACATGTAGGTTTTCATGCCTAAAAAAATATAGCATTCTTTGGATTTTTATAACAAATGCAAACTTGTAGGTTTTCATTTTTTTTTTTAGTTTTTTGCTTTTAATCAGTGAAGCTACTACAGACATCTTAGGGCATTTGAGGTGATTAATTTCCTAAACTGTTAATTGGATATATTGATATTTTTCTTTCTCCCGTTTCAGAAATTGGGGGTTCTAAATTCTGTGGAGACAGATTCCAGAGCACCCAGGTTCAAATTAAGGTATGTAAAGGGCAGCTCCCTAAAAAGCATAATGTAAATTTCCTCTGACCTTAAGTCTAATGCAGGCTGACACAAATGCCTTCACTTTCTAATGTCAGTTTTTAATGTTGTGTGTTGGCCCTGAAAATATCTAGACTTTGTCTTTTGCATGTCATATTGTGCCATGTTGGTCACTTAAAGACATCAACCTGTCCTGGAGACGTCTAAGATCGTTGATTTCTTTGAACAAAAGAACACATTTGTGTGTTTTGCATTTTCAAGGTGATTTTTAAGCTCATGATTTCCTTTTATCACTGCGAAATTTCCTCAAGATGCTTTTTTACCATTTCAAGAGAAGAGGATGATTTGAACAAATGCCTCACTTCGATTTGTAGGAAACACTGTTGGAGAATTGTCTTCACAGTTATTTAGTAAAATCCTACAGACCATTTCAACGTTGAGGAGGCAAGAATTTTATAACCGTTGATCACACTGCACAGTTGACGCACTGTGGGTATCTGTGCAATTTGCTCCACTCTCTTTCGCAACTTCAGTTTAACATTTTAGATTTTTGCGTCAAAATGTTTGCTGCTTTTTGTTGCATACGTGAAATGTGTGTTTTCAACAACTTAAAGCGATTATTTAATGGTTTCGAAGGGCATAAAATGGAAGCGTATGGTCACTGGTTTAACATGTAAAGAGTCATGGTGCATTTAATGTTAAATGTATTCTATACTAAAACAGTTTAACATGGCATGTTCTCTTGTGTGCCATTCATACAGGGTATACCACCTAACCCGAGGACAAATCATGTTGAAAGCAAGACATTTAGCCGATCAGTTGCAGGAATTGCTCATCTGCGATACTTTATGAAATTTCATCTGCGTCAAGCTAAAGACCTTGCCCAACCGCAGTGGTTGTAGTTAAATTGTGGGTCAGTTATGCAAAGCTTTTACATCCCGCACAATGGAAAATCGAGACGGAAGTCCTTTGCGTCTCCAAATTTGCGCATTGGATTTACATTTGCGTTGGTTAATATGCTGAGCATGAATGATCATACACTGAGGCTGTCCTTTGTCCCATAATTCAAGGCACAATCTCACATAGTACGCAAAGGTCCATTTCAACAGTAAATCCAATAATAGTGCAAGTGAGCAACGGAGAAATGAAGGACGCGTTCAAAAAGTGTTTTTTTAACACAAGGGTTCGGATGATTTTTGCGTTTTCACCCGCGCGATTTGTTTCAAATTTGATTTTCAACATTTGTGACTGAATTTCCCCCCAGCATTCCCATTGTCTGAACTGATGTGATTTTGCAACTTCTGCTCTGCTAAAACCTTTCATCTCTCCAAGGGATTTGATCTCTTCTCTTAACTCACTGACATGTTTCAGGATTGTGGACGACAATTTAAAGACGTTAGTTAACGAACCACCAAACTTTTTGAAGCATTTGAGACGCACGAAGAAAGAAACCAGTAAACCCTTTGGATCGAGTCATGTCTCGCCGAAGAAGCCGCAGCGCATCACCAGGGCGTTTTTCTCGCACTTGCAGCAGTAATGATCCAAGAGAAATGGAGAGACGAATTTTTGTTGGGAATTTGCCGACCTCGGACATGGAAAAGAAGGATTTGGAAGACCTGTTCAGCCCATATGGGAAGATAGTCGGTCAGTAAAAACACCATACAAGCAATACGTTTAATTCATGACCTTTTTAATCATGTCTAGCATTAAGCATCACAAGTCGGATGTGTTTTTCATGAAATACAAGCATGTAAAAATAACGTAAAACGTAATAATAAAACGTAATAATGTCCCTACTGATAATTTTGTGGGTAAATGGGTAGGTATCCAAAGTGTTCTTCAAAATGATCCTAAGTCTGTTCCACTTAAAATGTTCCTCTTCCAGGCGTGTCCATGTTTCGTGGGTTTGGATTTGTACAATTTGAACGCGTTGAGGAAGCCGAAGCTGCAAAGTCTGCCCAAAAGGGTCGAATATATAAAGGTTATAAAATAGGTAAGCCTCAACTGCAGTGGGTGTGATTGTATGGCCGAAGAGGATAGGATGTTAATGGTTTACAGCGAGCAACAAAACCCAAGTTATTGAAAGTTTTTTTTTTGTGAAAACTTTTGATGATTGAGCAGTTAGTGTTAATCCTGAATCTGGATTTGTTTTTTTTGTTTAATTAAAAAAAATCCAGCAAAGACAAAGTAGCAAATGTGCAATCTTAAGTAATAATCCATACAAATGTTTTTTTTTTATTTGTTTTTTCTGTTTAGCCCTATGCTTGCCAACACATAACCTCACAAAGTGCAGGGTGTGTGAGTTGACCTACAACTCAACAAAATGATGATTTTTCTACTTAACCTTTCTTTTTGTAGACATGTTACATTATTGGCAAACAAAGCAAATAAACAGTGCATTATTACATTTTGGCAAGGCCTGAATCTCTGAAATCATTTATTTGCAAACCTGTCGGAATTTTCTTCAACGTGGATTTAAATGCGTCACGGAAGTCGAGCGCGTAGTAGTTTCTGACGTCTGAATTTCAAGTTAAAATTTTACTTTAAAAGTTCAAGCTTTGCTAGTTTAGCCAACTTTTAAGGTTCGGCAAGAACTCCCTTCATTTCTACATCTTAAACTCAATTCAACATATTTGGCAACAGGATTTGCTGCATTTTGACTCTCATCCAATTTGGATTTTCGAGCTTGGATATTGGAGCACAGTTCCATTTGGATCGTGGGAGTATTGACGCGGCCGCTCCATTTTGCGTGAAAACTTAAGCTGGTTTACATGTCACTGTTATGTTCAACGTTTGGATTGATTTATTTTCAGATGTAAATATGGCAGTGGAGCGACGGCAAGCTAAACTTCAATCCCAGCAGAGCCCTCCACGAAGGTAAAGTAACGTGAAATAGGTGTGAAGAACTACCACCATCACCTCCTGAGGTGCCCGTAAACAGAAAAACTAAAGCGTAACTTTTCCTCAACTGTGATTTCCACGAGTGGTGAAGTCTGCTTAATGGAAGCTGTCGTACCATTAGATGGGCTTAAGATGGTTCATGGGACAGTCAATATTTCACCCTTAATTTACATTTCCAGATGTTGAAATAAAGGAAATAGCCACATGAATGTAATTTTAAAGTCTCTGTCTCAAAGATTCTTGCCATATGCTTTTTCAACGCTCATGTTCTTGGTGTGGTTTTATCCGGCATTTCATGGCTAAAATATGCAGCTTTCCAGCTGAAGCAACCCTAATGCTAGTCCCACCCTGCCCCGTATCTTTTAGGCACGTTAATGGCCTTTAAATTTTGTGTGTACACAAAACTGAATTTAATCCGAGGAACAGACGGTTGCAACGCTTGTCCACAACGGATGATTAAGTACACACCACAAAACCTCCCACACATAACGGGGAAGTTTGTATTGGATATGGGGTTGGGCGTTCACACACAGGATAACCGACCAATGCAAACAGTGTCACATTGTGTTTGATCCTCATTCAAAATGATTCAGTTGTATTATGATTTCAAATTGTGGTGCAACACCTTAAACTGCTGAGAAGTCCATTCTTAGTTTGAATTCTGCTAGATCAAACAATTGTTCGAGAGCATATTGAATAATTGCCTCGTGTATCCAAGCCTAAAGGCAAAAAAAGCACCCAGCCACCTTTTCTTAACATGAAAACTTAACGGCAGTTAACACGACCGCCGCTTGGATACCCCTCGGCCACTTTGCATTGTGAGGAACGCTTGTCAAAGTCTCAGGTTCTCCATTTCTGCAGTTTGCTTAGAAATGTCTTTTTGATATGTAGAAACACTTGACTTTTCAATGCAATTTACAAAGGTGAGAATAATAACTTGTGCTAGACCTTTAATGTCATACTTTTGGTCTATGAAAGGTCTTGAGACAATGTCAAGCAAACATTTTTGTAGCATTTTTCTAACCCCGTATTTGTAGCATGGGAGTGTGGTTTTCTGAAGATCCAACTGCTAATAATAACAAGCAAATTGTGCTAAATATAACAAAATAAACCACCTTGTTTTAAAAAAGAAACCATTAAAAGTTAAACAGCCAAGGTGTATTTTTAGAGCTGGATTCATGGTCAATGAAGCTCAAAAGGTCGACAAATCAATATTGTTGCGTATGCGGACTGCTGGACATTTTCAAAAGATCCTTGTTGAAAAACTCAGAATCTCCTGGATTGAACTTCTGTTCTTTGCAAACACAATAGCGGCCTTTGCGTTGCTCTGCCTCGGTTGTGTGAATCTTAAATATTCCATCTTTTCATATTAAAAAAATACAATGATTTTACTTTACCAACTGTAGTAGGCCTGTCCTCACCGGTCATGGACAGAGGTTCCCATTACCCTTTGTAGTATTTCATAGGCAGGATAACCTCCTATCGTCCTTGAACTAATTGATGACCTTTCTCTCAGGGCCCCTTATGGCAGTTATGGGGACAGCAAAGAACCCCGACCTCGGTCACGCTCACCGGTTTATGGACGGGAGAACCGTGATGGGCGGGAGCCTCGGGACAGCCGTGATGGACGGGAGTCTCGGGACAGCCGTGATGGGAGGGACCCGGGTAGAGAGTCGAGGCCAGGGGGCCACTCTCGGGACCATGATTACCGGTACCGTAGCTCAGAGAGCAGAGACAAAGACCCCAGAGGCCCAGAACCCAGAGGCCCCGAACCTCGAGGCCCAGACTCACGTGATCCTGCATACAGGTGACTACTGACAGCCCATTAGTTGGAAGTCCCGGGTTAAGCGCTTACGTTTTTATCTAAACCTGAAATGTTGCCATTCAGCAGAGATGACTATGACCGGTACTACCGCAGCGGCAGTGGTGCAGAAGACTTTTATCGGAGGAAAGATGAACCCTTCAGGGACCCTTACAGAGATCCCTGGAACGGCCGCCGCGAGCCAGAGGGTATGTGTATTACAGTGAACGGGCCAAATTCTATTAAGTTACTCTTAGTTGATTAAGTATGTAACTACTTTTTTTTTTTTTTTTTTTTTTACAGTAATATTGTGTAATTGTAAAAATATATTGGAATTCTTCTTGGAATAGATGGGTTTTCTTAATTGTTTGAATGTACAAACGTACAAGCAAACCTAAAAATGTTTCCCCGTTTTAACCATATTATTTAAAGTAGATATTTCGAAATGTAGATCCCGTTTTTTTTTTTTTTTTTTTTTTGAAAAATGTTTTGCACAACTACAGTATTTATAGGGTGTCAGGGTTAAATCAGGATTTATATTCGGGCTTTATGAGAAGCTTGAATTTTAAAGTTCAGTTAGAGTTGTATTCAACTGCTGAACATTTTACTGACATTTTCCAGTCGCCTCCAACCTCTCCTCAACAGTAGACGATCGTGCTCGACCAGAAGAGCGCCGGCGTAATGAATTGTATCGCCAGTACTATGAAGAACTCCAGCGGCGCTACGACTCCGACCGTCCGGTCGACTGCTCTGTGATCGTCGTCAACAAGGCGCAAAAGTATGTCCACTCTCTGTTCACGGGAAGCGCAAATGTTGGAAACCTCTAGGAACCTCTCGGTAAAGGTTCGACCAGTACGTGGCATATTTTCATATCGCTCCTGTGTTTTTGTTTGCCTGTGTGTACTTGTGCTCCGAAAACAACTGTAGGGAGTATGCTGAGACGGTCGGGCGGAAAGTCCGCGATTTGGGCATGGTGGTGGACCTGATCTTCCTCAACACAGAAGTCTCGCTCACCCAGGCACTGGAGGATGTAGGCCGAGCTCGCACTCCCTTTGCCATCATCATTACCCAGCAGCACCAGGTCCACCGGTCCTGCACTGTCAACATCCTGTGTGGCACACCGCAAGGTAAAACCAGACGGTAAAGGTTGGTAGGGCCACTTTTGGTCCCTCCAATAACCAAGAGCACAGCATTTCACAGGTGCCGACATGCTAATCTTGGTTGTGCTTTTATTGTCGTAGAGCATCGGAACATGCCGATGCAAGATGCCATGATGCTCGTTGCCCACAACTACGACACGTACAAAGTGGAAAACCGCGAAAAAGAACGCGAGGAGATTGCCAGAAAGGCTGCCAAGATGGCGGACAGTGTATTACTCCGGGAGCCCGACAGAGAGAGCCACCCTGTTTCTGTGCTCACCGCCATCACGCTACTGTCTGAAAACAGGTATCTGGTTTAATATCTTTCAAATTAAAGTGTTGTGTAACGTCTTAAATGAAAAATAAAATCTCGGAGCTGTGGGTGGAGAATGTAAAATGTAATGTAAGTTTTCAGTGATACCTCAACTTGTGTTTCCATGTTGTACTTCCTTTGGTTCATTGTTTAAAAATCTCCACACTTGGAATCCTTTTATTTTCTGTGGGGTTGCTGGGTAGATTTGTAACGCCAGAGGAAATGGATGGTCTCATTGCCTACCTGACGGACAAGAGAACCCGGCTGCTACGAAGCGCTGCAGACCCTCTTGCAGGTAAGATAAAAGTATCCTGTTGTAAAGGTTTAGTATGACAGTTCCTCTTTGTCACTAGTCTTCCCAAGCCGCTCAGCGAGGAAATCGTCTGGGAAAACTGGGAAAAGCACTAAAAATAATCTAAATCATTCTTTAATGATCTATCTCAGATTGCTAAAACCTCCATTAACTTCTGCTCAACCTCCCCATTAATTTCCTCAGATTATGTTCCTCAACGACCTTTTTTTTTTCCATGACAAAAACGAGACTTCACCAATGTCCAAAAACGCAGACTAAGACTAAATGAATATGCATTATTGTCGACAAAAAATGACTAGACTAAAATGTTTTGCATAAAATAAAAATAAAATAAAATCTCTCTTCATCAATCGTCTCTACTTTTTCATCATGAGATAGAACTAGTGCAGTGCCAATCGCTTGGTTCCCAGTAAACCCCCCCCCCCCCCCCCCCCCCCCCCACCCCACCCCACCCCAAGGCTCGGCTGCGGCTCATCTAGAGTTTCGGCGTGTCCCCTTATTTTCATCTAGCCGTCGCACATCCAGGTAGCAATGTGGCCCGGGCGGGGACAGGAGTGCTGGCGAAGCTGCTCTTGAACATCTCGCAGAGCGGCTGGAGTAATGTATGCAACAGAACCCGGTTCTGTAGAGCCCGGGAGCCCTGGCGCTTATCTAACATGTGTCTGTACGCTTGTATTTGCATGAAGGAAGAGACTCAACATAAAACCAGACGCGTTAACCAAAGCTACATTCATAAAAATCATTCAACAAGTTTATTTTGTCAGGTAATTATGACATGTGACCAATATTTGAGATGTGCGAAACACTATCTGACTGAAATGGGTATAAACTTAACTGAGATACCTTGAGTTCTCTTTTGACTAAACTAGACTAAAATGACTATGAAGCTTTGAGTTGGCTAAAACTTGACTAACAAAAAAACATGTGAATGACTACAACTGACAAGGACATTTGGCACAAGACTAAGACAAACACTAAACTCCTGCATCTTTACATTGAAATTGTGATTGTCCAGATTTAGATTGTTGCCTACGGTAGAATTATTTATTGCTCCCATTTTTCTCTGTTAAACAGCTTTGTCTGTTGAACATGTAGTAGTAGTAGTAGTAGTAGTAGTAGTAGTAGTAGTAATTGTTTGCGGAGTAGCACATTCTAACCAAACCTTTCATCTTCCAGCTACAGTCCATGCTGCAGCTCCTGCAGGGGGACACCTGGACGTTCCGCCCTCAGCCGCAGGACTGCCGCCTGCCTCCCATTCTACTCGCCCCCCCGCACAGACCAGCCACCTCGGCCTATCAGCTGCTCCAGGCGCCTCAGCGAACCCCAGCCATCAGCAGGAGCTGCAGGCTAAAATCCTCAGCCTGTTCAACAGCGGCAGCGGGGTCTCGGGAGCCACTGGTGGCCCAGCCACCGCCTCCCAGCCACAGGCCTACAGCTCCCTCGGCCCACCCCTGTCCCAGAACCCAGCCCGCCCCCCCATGCCTGGTCCTCCTGCAGTTGGATCCCAGGGTTATGGCGCCCCACCTGGCCACATGCAAGTCCCACCCGGGGTTCAAAGACCCCCCACCTCTGCTTCAGGTATCAATTTTGACAACCCGAGCGTACAGAAAGCGCTGGACACCCTCATACAGAGCGGCGGACCGTCCCTCAACCACCTGGTGGGCCCTGCTGCCTCACAGCAGCAACCCCCGAGGTCTGCACCCGGCATGGGCCAGATCCCGCCTATGTCCATGTATCCCCGACATTACTGATAGGTTGTAGTGAATTTATTTTTTCTCCCAATGTGAGGTCCACCTCTCCCTGTGACACAAGTAGACACCACATCAATTCTCTGTGCAGTGAATTTACCCGCTGTGAATAGGAATATTGGAAGATTGGATCTTTTTGTAAAAGCTTTTAATCAGTTTTTTTATTTTTTTATTTGTATTTTATTTTTTTTATTCAGAGTTTTGTGTTCAGTTGATGAAATTTGACGACTCGTCCAGACTTTGTAATTGTCTGTATTTTCAATTGTTATTGGCCAGAAGATGATTCTTCCTCTTGCGTGTAATGTGCATGGTCGAAGTACACTATACTTTGGTTTATGATGGGCTCCTTAGTTCTTTTCCAACCATGATCGATTGTGTTTTATAGTTGCACACAGTGTCTTTTTAATTTGTAACATTTTCATTGTCAAAACCAGACATGATTAAAAACTCCAGACACAATTGTAGTAATAAAATGGTATTGGTTTATTGCATTTTGTGCTGACAAATCTATAAAATGGAACGGGTATCGTTAGAAGCCATAGAGATATAAGCATTTTGAAATGTAAGATAAAACTACTTTTTCCTCTTTTTTTATGTACCATGAAACACAATAGAGAATAATACATTATTTATTTTTTTAAATCTTTGAATATTTAACTTACACTGACACAAAAAAACCACCTCCACACTAACTGTATTTGATTTATTTACACGTAGCCCCCTCCCAGCCTGCCCCCAGCAGTTACATGTACACACACTCACACTCCCACAGAACTGAAAGGAACACACTACGGCTTTACCATAAGACCAGGTACAGTATCAAGGTTTAGTAATGAACTGTTCTGAATGAAAAACCATATTACTGAAATTCAAAACCGGTGTGTCTTTGTGTGTATGCTGTATGTCATCTATACCTACATCATTCCAGTTGTCAAGCATCCATACAAAATGTTTCCCACAACTCCAGTGAATTAAAAATGGACAGTGACGAGATTCCTCCGTAGGGAGGTTTGGTTATTAAATGAAGTACCGTGTTTGTCAAAGGCCATAAAGTATAAAAGGAAAATGAATTCTGGGAAATGGCTTGTTCCCAAAAGTAAAATGAGAAAATCGATACCACTCGTCTGTCAGTTAAATATGAAGCACGCAGACTGGATAATGGCTCTCTGTGAAAACGGTTTTGTGAGGTTGTGGAACGTTCTATTTCCCCGTTGGGACCAGTAACCTGAAGATAACGTCTAGTGGTTAAATGGCTATCAATCATTCAATCCATTTTTATTTTTTCACATGATGTTTTCACACACAAATCATACAAGGTACAATTCTAATGAAATATGTGTGTATATATATAAATTTGTATAATTTTTTTATGCTTTGGTTTTGAACAGATTCAACAAACCCGATACAAGGAGTTAATAAAGGAGCTTTAGAGATGTTGCTAGGCGGATTTTGTAACAGTTAGACAGTTTGCCCGTTTCCAGTCTTTTTATCTTTAAAGGCCTGAATGTCGACATGACTGACGGGTTTTGGTGATTGGTGACCTTTGTCCTTAACACATTGACTGAATATAGTTGACAGGATATAGCCTAAACCTTAGTTATTAACTGAAAAGCGGGTAAATAAACAGTTTTGGACAGGCTGCCTTTTCATGCAACTTCCACCAAATTGTGGATTTGCAGGCTTCCCCTACTACTTTGGCACTTTCATAGTTTTACCCCCATCGACACAAACTTCTTTTTAAAACCTAGTCATGATAATTGTTACAAAATGTAAAACAGTAAACAGCATTCACTTGTCTGCGTCTAATTCACGGGAGCACACATTTGCACACCATCCTTTATGTAGTTAACTGAAATATACTTTGGTAATCAGTTTATCTCCAGATAATATTTGACACAATAAGAAGACCCTGTCAATAAATCTACCATAAAAATAGAATCTTGTACTATAATAATATTCATCTTGGATACAATGATTGGCCAGTCCTAAGGAAAGAGAAAGAAAAACAAAAACATACTACTAGAAAGAAAAGTTCCCAACTGATATAAACAAAATACTTTTATACCACAAACACCCAATATATTTTCAATACACCTTGTTCAGGGTAGTTGCATGCATGCACTGAGTTACACAACATGACTGGGACCTGGCTCTGCTTGCACGGCGTGGATAGCCACTCGACTTCTTCTCTTTAGCTCCCAGAGAGGTCGGCTGTGTGTGATGTAAGTGCAGCTTTGCCTCCAACATCAGGCACATCTGTCTGCTGCTTCTGTGAAAACCTCCTAAAGGGTACGATGTTATCTGAGCCACACACTGCGTGTGCCCTCTCTGCCGTAATCTGGGACCTGTTTGATATTTCCTCTGTTGGTGTCTTAACAGGACAGCCTCCTCAACCCGGTAACAGATGTGTTTCAGAGCCCTTAATATCCATTTAAGGATGGAGACTGAGTAATGATCACCGGCAAGTTTGTCTCATGCTACAGTTGTGCAGGCGAAGGATCTGATCTAAGTCATGGATCAGTTGTGGGGAGAGGGGGGCGTGCTGGTTTTTAAGTCGACTATCTTGTATCGTCCAAGCAGAGCCGGTGCCAGAATTGGAAGCGCGAGTTTTATATTCTTTGATCATTTTTCAGAATTATACTGCAATCACATTTAAAATACAGAGCTGGGGTGGATTTAGTGGCTGGGATGGGGGAGGCCAGGGGGGTGAGGAGAGAGGGTTGGGGGTGTGGAGGAGGGATTCTGGGAAGGCTCACCTCACAGATTGAGTGACAAGCACTAGAAATTTAACAGTTACTATTATTCTTTTTTTTTAAATGAAGTTTGCCAAATAAAATAAATAAATGGAAAGAATGTGATGCATGCTAAAATGTCCAAGAGAATGCTGAAAAGATAAGATGTAAACAAAATCAGCAGGTAGGTCTCCAGATTACTGCAGTTTGGAAAAACTGCTTAAACCCGATGGGAATTAAGTCTACTTTGTAGTCTGAGTTGTCAGACCTCCATGGCTGGCTGTAATGCACTCGTGTGCCACCAGAGATCGCTGTGGGATAGAGTCTGTACAGAGCAGGCTGGCTCTTGTTAGACCCCCCCCACACTCCTGCAGACTGATCCTGTCACAGAGTACCCCCTCAGTGTAAAGTGCTTTGCTGTCTCAGCCACATTTTGGGATGAACACTGTAGACCTTTATTGTCTGTAACACCTGGTGACAAACGTTCTCATGAAATAAAGCGACACCTCCGGTTGTTTCTAGAAAATAAATAACAGAGCTGTGACAAAATGTAAAAACTTACCAATGTGAGAACAATATTGCACATAAATCTTACAAAACGCTAAGACTTTGTCCACAGTGATAGAACAGTGTACAACAAAAGACAACACTAGTCGGTTATAGTGTCTCTGACTTAAGTGATCTATATTTACAAAAGGTGAAATGACCATTTCTACGGCTCATCCATCCGCAAACTCAAAATCTCCTATTGCGTTACATAAGACTATTTGAGCGAGATTGAAATATAACAAGTAACAATATAATGAACTCATACTTTTCTTATTTTTTTTTTTTGCAAAAGACTTGTTTTCAAGGTTTCTAGCCATGTCGCCGGCGGAGCGGCAAACACTCCAGAGTCGACGGGAGGTGAGAACATCTGACAACCTTTCACCCCCCCTCTGCACCTCAGACATGTAAGTCATCACTATAGAAACCACTAAAACAAATATTGCCACATAGTACCATGCAAACAGCAATTATAAAACATTTATAATTCAAGAAATAAATTCATTTCCAATAAACCTCTCCAATAAACATCAGATATCTTTTCTTTTTGAATACATTTTTAAAAGGCTCAGTTGATGCAGGCAATGTTGTGGAGACAATCCCAAAAATAGCCGTGTTCTTCAAAAACCCATGTGAGCGTTAAACAACCTCTTTGTCGGAGTTAAGAGACGAGCATATTAAAGAAAATCGTCATGACTTGGCACCCTAAAATCTTCAAAAACTAGGAGTGGCTGCTTCTTAAGTGTCACAGGTGTCAAAGGTAGGTATGTTAAAAATTTGCAAACAGTAACGTTTAGCAGATAAATATTCATTTTTTTTTTAAACATTTAGGTGATTCCTGTAAATTTCTTTTGAAGTAAAATACGTAAATTAATAATCTGGTACATTAAAATTGGTTCACTTTACTTAAGGGATTAAACATGGTAATAACCCAGAGCTTATTTATTGGATTTTTTTTTTTTAAAGAGAATAAACAGGTGGGGGATCGGCCCTCGTTTGTGTAATATTGCATCAAGGTATTCAGTATAGCTCCGTAATAAAAACAGAAAGCTAATGCTGTCTAGAGATCTCAGGCCCAATGTTTCCAGGTAAAGCCTCGTCTTGTTAAACAACAACCACCACCACTGATATGTATGTCTATACCCTTTTTCATCTTTAATGTTGCTTAGTCATCTCTATTTACAGTACAAAGAAATCTATTGATACTAGCAGCATTCACAACATATGGTCTGACATTCAAGCAACACTAAAAACATTAAATACTGTTTGTAAATAGTTCTAGAAACTAATTTGTTTTGCTTCCCTATATTGTATATCCTGTATATATATATATATATATATATATATATATACGTATTCATTTATTTATATTCATATTTCTACTACAAGTGCAAATGACCAAAAACAGTTTTTTCCAGAAAAAAAAAACCCCAGAAACAAATAAAGTGACAGCTGTCCTTTTAAAGACTTACGAAATCTACATATACAAAATATGTGTAAAAAAATAAATAAGATGATCACATGAGTCCAGATTTCAACTATTGCACATTCCTTCCAAGATGCACTTTTTGAAGCTAAATATGATTTTGCTCACCAGTCATTCAGTCAGTCTCAAATCTTAACCAGTCTAGAGGAAAGAAAATCTCCCTGGAGAGTCTACTGCATAGAGTTGAGTCTTGTGGACAACGTGAGTTTCCTAGCTACAGAAGCCATTGTCCTCTCCATGTATTTGGACTTGACCCTTTAAATAATCAATCGATAGATATTCAAAGTCTCACCTCTGTAACAGCTGATATACCGGCTTCTAATGGGAGCGTCCGAACATCTATTCTTTTAGATAACTTTCCAACTGCGGCGTCGTCCTACTGTTACCGTACGAGTTTCATGTAGACATCTCAGTTTCCCTTTTTTTTTTTTCCCCCAGCCCACTTTGTTCCCTCTAATTCAATAGAATTTTTGTTCACTATTTGTCTTTGAAAAATACTTTGATATGGCACATTTAATGTAATCTAAATCAGGCAAAAAAACAACAATATATCTTTGAGTGACAGTCAAAATGACATACAACTATTTCATAAATATGTGTAACTTTTGTCTATAAACATAAATACATATTTGTTCTCTAGATGAAAAAATAACATTTAGTGTTTAGTTTTTCTTTTTTAATTTGATGAATTTGATTAACTCATCAAAGGTTCACTTGGTTGCACAGTGGCGGACAGTGCAGGTGCAGTGCTTGTTGGGGTTTACAATGACGGTTACCATAGTGACAGGAGCCTATGCCATCCAATAAATAAATAGATAAATAAACGTTGAAAACAGCGTTTCTCGAGCTGTCCCTCTCAGCGAAGGAATGTTTTCTCTCCACTAGAAGCTTTTTAGTATGTCACAAAAATACTACACTCATACTGAACAACGCGTCAGAGCTTGTACATTATTTACAGTGATCCACGCGAGAGTCGAGGGGTGCTGGCAATGACAATCTCCTCGGGGTGTTTGTACTGTCTCCCTACTGTCGCACCAGCCTTCTGGTAGGAAACGCACTATTCACAGTTTTAATCACGTGTCAATCTCTACAAACTAAGCTAGCCTTGTAGTATTTTTTTTTTTTTTTTGGCACTAACAGTGGCCACGGGGATGAACAGCCACTAAGAAATCAGTTGAAAGGAGGACAGGTAGAAAGACAGTGATGGCGGTATCACAACGAGTGGAGTAGAAACACCCACACAGCTATAAGGACGCCATGCTAAGGAGTAATCAGGTTAAAGATAATACTGAAGGTTTGATCCACATGCCTTTTCAGTCTTCTTTGAAAACCATTGTGAATTTCACAGTTCGTACTTAAGGACTCTGTTCTCCTTCCAGCTGGTGGTCCTGACCGTGGGTAGCAGTGTCTTTTTGCCTTGCGAGAGAAGTCACATTGAAGACAACAGGCTGGAGCGCTGTGGGAGGTGTGCGATCACCACAACGGAACTAAACAGACAATCCTACACTGAGCTCATTTCAGTACGGCTCTTGTTTTCCTTTTTCAAGCAGAAGCTGATGCTGTTATGCCACACTTATATTTAAAAAAACAAACAGTCAAAAAATGAACGAACCCAACCAAAAGGAATGCAAAGGTTTTTAACAAAGATGGACACAAACATGCATGTGCGCTCACACCTCGGCATAACAACCCACACCCAACACCACCACCTCCTCCTCGCAGAGTGACTCCGACTCAATGCCAGTTATAACAGTAGATTGAAGACTAGCGAGGAAAAGAAGTCTCTTCAAGAACAAATCTAGATAGCGTCTAAATGAGTCTAGAGCTGACAGTGGTTATAGCTGAGCGTGTGGTGGCGCTCATCGGTCTGCTGGGGATGGAGCGGAGGGAAAGGTGCTGAAGCTGAGCAGGGCTGTTGGTTGGGTGTGAGAGGACTATCTTACAGAAACAAGTGGTGAGAGGAAACATAATGATGAAGCAGCGGGGATGAGAGTGTGGGAGTATGGTTGACACAGGGACAGGGCGGAGGGAGGGGACAGGGAGGGGACAGGGAGGGGGGCTGCTCTTTCAGGAGTAGATGGTGATGACCTCGCGGCCGCCTCCGCGGACCAGGAGGACCCGGTTGAGACCGTCAGTGAGGACCTCGAGGAACTCCATGTCTTGGAGAGAAGCGTTAAAGAAACTAGAAGAAACAATATGTACATATAGAATATACTGCTAGCACTAATACTGGGTTTCACAAAACAAATTACTTAAATCAATAGTTCAGCATTTGGGGAAAAAAAAACACTCTTTCTCTCTTTCAAAAACAACTTGTGACTGGGAAGTTATACACCAAACTATTTCTTGAAGAGGAGCAGCCAGTTACTGATACAGTATAAGTTCCGTCAGCAAGAAAGACAATAAGTGTATTAATGTCAAAAGATTTCTTTAAGATGCACTGTTAGCATGTACCTGTAGAAAAAAGTCATAAAAGTCATAGTACAGTATTTAAAAAAAGTCAGAATCGTATTTTGTAAAAATTGATATTTGATATTGATATATGTAAGTCATAGTGTAGAAAAAGTCAAATATAAAGTCATAGTATAGTATGTTGAAAAAAAAAGAAGTCATGATGTAGTATGTCAGAAAAATTGTAAAAATCATATCAACAACAAAAAGTCATAGTATAGTATGTCGTAAAAAGTCCTAATATAGTATTTCTAAAAGGTCATAGTATAGTACAGCATGTCAAAAAAACAGTCAAATAAAAAGTCATAGTATAGCATTTAAAAAAAAAGTCATTTCATAGTATATTGGGAAAAGTTGTAAAAAAGTCATAGTATAGAAATAGTCAAATAAAAAGTCCTGATGCGTGTCAAAAAAATCCTAAAAAATCACATCAACAAAAAAAATCAAATAAAAAGTCACAGTATAGTATTTTAAAAAGTCATAGTATAGTATGTTGAAAAAAAGGGATAAAAAGTCATATTATAGTACGCCAAAAAAGTAAATAATGAACGTCTAAAAAAGTAAACTAGAAGTAATAGTATTAAATATTTCAAAAAAATACATATAAATGTAATTAAAGTCATAGTATAGTATGTGGAGAAAAGTCAGTTTAGCGTGCTGTTAATCTTCATTAAATCGTCAGCAACCTGTCCCGCTGAGCTATATGTGAAGCTGAAAGTGGGCTGTTGTGTTTGTGATACACACTGAAAATAAAACCGATTGAAAATGAAAAAAACTCAGACAGAAGTAGGGTTTGATCCTTCTACCTGAGATTATGAAATATCCATTGAGTCTTGGTGAACTATACCCAGAGCTCTTATGTTATTCATTTGTTCAAAAATGTGTTGCTCACAGCTGAAAACAGCGGTCACGCTGATACTTTTTGACATTTTGCCATAGAATATAGTTTGTTGAAATAAGTCATAAAAAATCATAGTATAGTATGTTGAAAAAAAACAAACATAAAAAGGCATAGTATAGCATGTCAAAAAAAACATTAAAAAAGTCATAGTATGTCAAAAACGTAATGAAAAGTCATAGTATAGCAAGTCAAAAAAGCAAAAATAAGTCATAGTATATGTTGAAAAGGTGATAGTATAATACGTCAAAAACATTGTAAAAAGGTCATAGTATAGTATGTCGAAAAAAGTTGAAGAAATGTCATAGTATAGTATGTTGACAAAGTCAAAGTATATGTCAAAAAGTCGTAAAAAGTCATATGTAGTTTGTAAAAAAAGTGATTAATCACTCTGAGCTCTCTGATCCAACACACTTCTCCAATGTTTCAATGTGTATAAGACTCTAAAATTCACCACTCCTTTAAGAGAATAGAACCCTGAACCTCAACTCTTCATTAAATCTTCGGCACCTTATCCCGCTGAGCTATATGTGAAGCTGAGTGTGTGCTGGTTTGATGTTGTACACGTTGAAAATAAAACAGATTGAAAATATTAAAAAACTCTCAAGAATGGAGTAGGGTTTGATCCTTCCACCTGAGATTATGAAACATCTGTTGAGTCAGCAACTCATCTTGGTGAACTATACCCGGAGATTTTCTTTACTTAATTGTTTAAACATTAGTTGTTCAACATCAGACATATTTCATAATGTGTTTTACTGAACTGAGCTGTAACTGAAGTCTATTTAAATTGAAATGCAGTGGGCCAAAAGAGTTATTAAAACTAAAATATCACCTCCAAATGTTATTTCAAAGCTCTACCTTCTGCCTGCAATGACACTGTCAGCTTATGAATCCTAATAAGTTATTTGCCTCCGCTGCCATATATGCCCCATATTTTCTGACCGCAAATGACAGGAATATTTTTTATTACTGAAATTAACTTATTTATTATTATTTATTTATTTATTATTCATTGGTTATAACGCAAAATACAGGTTAATTCCTGAAGTAGGATTAAACTGGTTTTGATTCTACCTGTAGAGCTCCACCTGAATGTCAATTTACAAACAAATCCGTTTTTTATATTCATAGTGCAAAAATGGGGAAAAAAACTTTGATCTAAAAGTCTTCTATATGAATCCTTCATATTATTAAGATACATGTTGGCTTTTTCCTTGTTACAGGGTGATGGTCTTTCCTCCCAGTGTGTTGGAGCTTCCCTCATTACATAAAAGTTCTGAGGATAGTTTTTAGATATAAAAACATCTGTTAATACAGATTCACTTAACTGCACTTTAAGCCTCCAGTCTTTTTTCATATTCATTTTTGTAGGCCCCTCCCCCCCAAACTCTGAGGTATCTTGAGCTGCCTGCGTGGCATTGTAATATTTGAAAGTTAATTACCGGGACATAACCACTAGTCAGAATGCAAGTGACTCAACAGTAATGGAGCTCTATCTCTATTAGTAACGCCTCTCAGTAAACCTTCTGCTTTCTGGGTAAAGGATACAGTTTTCGTCACCTGTCCTGTTCTTGGGTGGCCCGGGCATGTTGAGGAGGACCAGCTTGGCCTCTGAGGACTTTTTGATGATGACTTCGTTCAGCCGGAGCGCTGTGTGCATACGCCGCACATTGGACTGGTTCCTGAGTGAAGAAGCAATAGAAAATAAGGTCAAACGGCCAACGCTATCAGTATGAGATGTGAATGGACCGAATGAGGTTTATAGGGACTTCAATACTTACAGGTTCTCCCACTCGCTGCAGCATGGCAAGAAGAGAAACACATGGTTATCAGTACTAAGCTGGAAATGTTTTTTTAGTCCACACAATCCAAGCTCTGCTAAGAAAAACAACCGTATAAATCCTTCCACAGTAGTCTGGCAGACCTCTTTGGTGCTACATTGTACAGAAATAAAAGACTCAAGGCTCTTTTGGTCAGGAACAAGAAGGTACTTCACCTTTACAACAGGTTCAATGAGCATTTTAAAGCACTCACGGCTTCATGTTGAAGATGTCTTTGATGCCCTCTGGTGTGGCTGCGCCAGGCGGTTTGGCCGGCTCACCGTCACACTTCTCAGTCCAGGTCATCTGGATCTGCTCCCCGGGGCTCTTCGCCTCCTCTGCGGGGGTCAGGGGGGTGGCTGGGGTTGCGGGGCTGGTTGGGGTGGTGTTGTCGTGGATGAGCTGGACCTGGGCGGGGGGGGACACAGGGGAAGAGGCCGACTTTGACTATGAGACGAGAGGAGGAGACGACGGAGGTGGATTTACATGTACATTACATTGAAGGTTGAAAGAGGCGCGGTTGAGGTGGATTTAGAGGAATGCGGGTCAAAGCCACAGAGAGCCACAGTGTTACAGAGAGGGAGAGGGAAGAGAAGTGGGATTAGGGAGCAGTACTTTGTTTAGTCTGCAGATTATGTGTTTTGACGCAATCAGTTTAATGGGAATTTAAAAATGTGAATTGATACCAGCTAGGGGACTATTTCTTCTCAACTACGCTGCATCCCTGCCTGGGCTCAACGTACCTTCTACTAGTGTTTTGTAGTAATACTATACCTTCTGTAGTATATTTCCCAAAACGTCAAACTATTCCTTCAAATTATAGAGTTGTATTTCTATTACAACACACTTTTATTTTCAGTTGTCATTTACTGTGTTGTGCTCCACTATGTTATCCAGATTTTGTTTATCAAGACATTTCATAACTTAAAAAAAAGAAAAACAAATCACAACCCCTACTGAGTGCCTGGTTTCATCCCCGCGCTCAATCTGCCAAGTTAAATCACCTACATGTGAGCACACAAATACTCTTTACACTTCAAACTGGGGTCGGCGGTGCTCTACCTCTTCCTCAGGCTTCTCCTCCTTGCTGGCTGCTGGCGGGTCCTCGGTCACACTCAGCTGGGTCGTCACGGCAGCCGGGTTCTTACGGCGGATTGACCCGCGGGATGAATCAGTGATACTCTGGATCTGTGACGATACAGATGAAGCAAAGCAAGGTAGGAGTCATATGAGTGGAGATTTGAGGGTAATTTCATTGCAACTTACATACATATGTATGTGGAGAAGTTCAACAAAGAACTTGGGGAGCTAATAATAGTACAACGCTGACATCAACATCTTTTATTTTCAAGATCTGTCAAAACACCATCATGCTGTGATACAAAAAGGAAAGCAGTTGCTGCTGTGGCTGTAGTCAGCGCTGATAGAAAGGGTTAATATGGTGTCCCGCTGCTCCGATTTAACCGTAGACATGCGTTTGTCCAGAGGGGCTTATGTGTCAAGTCAAGTCGAATCATGCCGAGCCATGCCTAGTCGGCCCGTCAAGTCCTGTCAAGTTTATGTGTGCATCTTTGAGCGGATTTCAAAACAACAAAACTATGACATGAGCAAACTTTCTTACCTCTCTCTCACGCTCATTCTTGCTCAGGTTGATCTGTTTAAGCATCTGCGACCGTTGTTCCATCACCAGGGTCTTCTCGTAAGTGTAGGCTGAGATGTCACTGTCATGCTAAGGTGAAAAAAATGAATGGTTTTATTTTTCCTGACTAATTACTGTTGTTTTTATGTGCTTTCCACATCCATTAATCCCTTATGTGTGATGCTGTCTTTGTTCCTGCTGAATCCTGGATGAGATATGCTTGCAATGCAAGCATAATCAAATTGAAATGACGTGTCCACCGACCACGTCTCAAAGCAAACGTGGTTATATCTGTTCTGAATGACCGCACCTGGAGGCAGGGTGAAAAGCGTGCCTTTCTAGAGAGGAGTGAGACACAGTGAATCATACAAATTGGCAAATCAGCATACACGTTCGGACAATCGTTCCTCAAAGGCATTCATGGAGTTGCACTGGGTTGTACACACGCAAACGTGACAAAAGTAATAGTGTGAAGAATGAGGAAGAAAAAAAGAGCCTGAAAGAGAAAATGAATTTTTTTCCCACCTCCGCATACCCAGCCTATTGCTTTATCAAGTCGGTGTGAACTTCTGAATGTTGCTTTTAAAAAGATACAAAAATGGCAGACGCATTCGCCACAATTCTAATGTAGGTAAGATGAGGGGAGAGAACATTTTTCAGACTGTGTTCAACCATTTGACAAGCACTTTTGCTGTAGAATACTGATGCCTTAACACACACACACACGCACGCACGCACGCACGCACGCACCAAGCAGCAGGGTTACATAGTGCTGTGGCCAGGGCAGTCATGCTTCCGCCTGCGCACAATACTAGTCGTGCTTACTGGAGCAACTGGCCAAGCCTGAGGCATCGCTGGGTTCTCTAATTATGTAACCAGTTCCACTGAGATTAAAATGCTTATAGATGCACGGTTATATTCTGAAAGAAGTGGTCACAGATATGTAAAAAGTCAGTCTTGTCGTGAGAAAACTTACCATTTCTACAACTTCCACCATGGCGTCAATACGGAGATGATAGAGGAATGTGGTCAGGTCTTTTTTCATCTGGATACTGTTGTCGTCCAACTGGGCCACAGTGAAGATGCGCATCTTGCACTTCCTCCAAACCTGAGCAGCAAAAAACACTGCTGACATATCCTCACAGAATTGTTCACTTCATGTTGGTTTTGGCAAAGTTTGGAATTAAGAAAACCCGCTACAGATTTATACTACAGAAACTAAATCTGAGCTGCATCTCAGAGTATTAAAACTGTAAAATAAACGTCTTAAATGAACATTACAGAAAATATTATGAAAGGATGACAGGATATGACATACGGGTGCTTATTTTGTCTGTAATAATCTAGACCATGCTTTGTTTAATTTCTTGTTTTTACTGTAGGGTACTTGAAATGTTTTTTTTTAGTAATAACTGTTGCACCGTACCTTGTGCTGGCGGAGGAGGAAGGGCAGCAGCATCAGCATGCCTCCATCATGGACAATCCACCACACGTCAATGTGACCCTCAGTGAAGCGCTCTCCATTGGACGGGAAGGCCGAGATGTTCTTCGGGACAAGCAGAGCCAGGTGCGCGGCGGTGGTTTCTCTGACCAACTCTGCAGAACACACACATACAGAGAGGCAGAGGTGTTAGCAATTACTACTTCTACTTCTACAAATTGTAGAACCTATTATGAAACTATTATGACAGGATTTATTAATCTTCTTTCAGATTATGATCTGAACTGGCATGTTTCTGTTACTGCATCGTTTTGCATGAATAATTTTGTGGTCCATCGGCAAATATTTACTCTTTTCTTTCATGTTGTTCTGATTTTTCGGTCACTTGTCTCCCTCAACAGAGAGGTTAAGTAGCAGGATGAACTGCTGAAAAGCTGGAGCCGGTAGGGATTTTGTCCTGCTGAGATGCTTTGGCAGCAATGCTGGAGATGAAAACCCTGCAGTCAGTGCTTCGAGAAGTGCACCACTCCAACACTACCCCAAAATCTGCCTTAGGCAGAGCCAAAGCTTTTGGATAGGATTATTAGTGTATTTGCTTTCCCAGGGACCCACCAACAAAGTTTCTCCAGGTCTGGTGCTCGTCTCCCTGTCTCCAGTTGCGTGGCCAGGACACCAGCACAGCGTTATGTTTCAGGCCTCCTAGCCCACTGGCCTGGAGGAGATGGGAGGTGGCATCACGCAGGTTCGAGGACACGGTCACTTGGCAGAAGCCCTTCACCTTCTCCGTCTCCATCAGTTTGCGCAGCGCCTAGAAAAGCCGAAGACGAAGAATAAGAATACCTTCTTTTTTTGGGGGTCGTGCAGATTTGATGATGTAACAATCAGTCCCTCCAGGATTTTGCGATGTCGCCAATTCATGCAAATTCAATCAATCACTGTGACTTTGGGGCGAGTAGCAATTTTGACCAATCCCTGCAACTTTTTCGCAAATTTTCTCAGTTCCCCACGCGACTGACAAAATGAGCCGTACAGGATGACCTAAATTAGGATAGCTACGCTCATTATTGTAAGTGCATTAATAAGTTAAAGTCCAATAAGTCCTTTATCAAACTGTATGAATATGTGTCCCAGGCCAGGATAGGAAATTAACTGAACAATGTAAATCAACATGCCACTGACAGTCATGTTCAAATTTGATTAATTCAATAAATGATTGTGTTTTGTCTTAAATCCACCAGCCATTTTCATATTTTACCAACATTTGCTCCAAACAAAGCCTCCGGAGCCTTTTGCCCAGCAACTTTCTCTGTCTCCTGCAACTTCATTGCAACAAACATACAAAAACACAGCAACTTCCGTTGTAATTTCTTACAAAAACATCAGGCATTTTGAGCCATCTCAAAAAAGGTCCACGAAATCCTTGAGGGACTGAATAATAGTGAGATCTGGGACCAGCTTTCAGCCCCTACTGACTTGGCCCCTTGATCAACAATGTGCCATGTGTTGTGTCTGATCACTGCCTTCCCTTACCCTTTGATCACTACTATTTACAAACTGCCTAATTACTGAGAAACAAGATCTTATTTTTGCATGACATAAGTTTAGATGGATTTCCAGTTCCAGTGGTCACTGTAGGGAAGTCCCATTCTTAAATAAAATAAAGTCATGAACAACAACAACCACAAAAAACAGGAGTATAATAAAAAGAGACAAGAATATTAGTAGGTACAGACATGCACATACATAAATATCCATATATACACATTTGTCCACTAAACAGAACAGAAGAACAGAATTTGACAGATTCTGACATATTTTTTCTTCTTCTTTTTTTATCATCTGGATTTTTATGCATTATCTTGTGTGTGTTTTTTTCAAATTTGAGGGCTCCCTACCTTCTCTGCACGCTGGCTCTGCTCGCTGTTCTCCAGGTAGGTGCCCTCTAGAGCTGTTCCAACAATGGTCAGACCCTTGCCTGCCTTCAGCTGGTTGGTCAGCGAGAGCAGGCGAGGCTGCTCCACGTTTTGCTCTGAGTCTGTACTAACCAGCGTCAGCAACTGGGGCCTGAAGACAGGGGAGAGAAAGCAGAAAAAAATCGAGGGTAAAAAATGCAGGGCAGGGAGAGCGATAAAGAATCAAATAAAGGTGGGAGGAAATAAATGGACGAGTGCAAAGTACAAGTCCTAGTTGGGAAGGAGAGACAGAGAAAAACAGCATACAAGGATGATGGGTTAATAGGAATTCACAACACGTTTTTTGTTTTGACAACTGTGTGTAAAAGTATGGCTGAACATGTACAGACATGTTAATTTCTATATTAATTAGTAGCACGGTAAAGCAACACAATGTGTACCTCCAGTTCTTGGTGTGCGGTGGACCTTCCTCCAGCCGCATGAGAGCGTAACGTGCAGCGCTCAGAGACAGACCTCGTATCCCATCACCCCACTCTTTCTCCGCACTGTGACACAGACAGGCGCCAATCAATATTTGTCAATTCAAACATTAGCAATAGCTCTGCAGCTTCATTCTAAATTTAAAAAAGTGACAGTGATACAGTCAGCACAGTGAAACAACTTTTAGACGACAGTTTGACATAATGCAGTGTGATTAAGGATTAGGCATCACTGGTAAATGTCAAGTTAACATGATGTCATTCACCACAGGGAATCACAGCCCTTAAATACTCAGTGTGCATGGCTTGGTACTACTCCATTGTAAGTGTGGATGTATTACTGAGCGGGCCGCACAGGCACTACTTTAAGAAAAACAGAAGAAAATCCCTCCTCTCAGGCCTTTTTTTTTGCTGGTTTCCTATTACAACGGTATAGTGTGTAGTAGTGACTGAGTGTTAGCGTGGATCTGCTGTGGCAGGAAGGCCGCTATAGTTTTTGAACCTTCACTGCAAATCATCACTGAAAGAGATACAAAAACTACTACCTAGCCACATTGTTTGTGATTGCTTTGCGTCTCTTTAAGAAGGGGCGAGGGCCAGTTGTCTCAAAACACACCCATGATTATAAGTAAGAATTTATGCATAACACAGCTACATGTTTCATACAGCATACTAAGTGGTCTGTTCACATCAGCCCCACTCACATGAGTGACAGGAGCCCCAACAAAAAGTGGAACTAATTTCCCTTTAAAGCCCAGAAAAAAATATATTGGAGTTAGAAACCAAAAACTCAGTATGAGTGCACGCGCACACGCACACACACAAACAAGCAGCAAAACCCGAAGGCAGCCAGTGAATTCAATCTCTCCTGGGGTTGCGCTCCACTTACCCTGCAAACTCGATATACTTGTAGATAGAGCCGGCAATAACCATGGCGACAATGGCGTAGTACCAGGAGCAGAGGAACATCAGAGTGAGACACAAGCTCATCCCAAGGAAGGACAAAGCCCTGCAGAGAGACACAGACAGTAAGATAGATGCCCACAGAGACACATTTAAAATGTATTACCAAAGATTCAGCTGCTATTTGTCTCAGTAGCTGCTGAACCGACCAGTGGTAGAACTTGAAGCGGGGCCTCCAGTTTGGAGTCCTTAGCAGTGTCTGCAGAGCACAGGCCAAGTTCACAAACATGTAGCACATCAGGAAAAACCTGCAGGACACACAGAAACAAAGAAACTCAATTTAAAACGCTGATCTTCTTTGTGCCATAGAGTGATTTCACCCTGATTGCAGTCCAAGGAGTATGTTGTCTTAACATTTACTGGTGTTTTAGATATATTGCTAGAGCAGAAACGCAGCCTGGCCTTTTGTGTGATGAGCTATAATCCTGAGCCCATAAAATTTGGCATTTGCAAAATTGTTTAACGAATAGCAGGGGACTGGCTGCTCTAAACATCTCCCACCGTTGGTAGTAAAATGGCAGTAAATGAGAGCGTTCAGTTCTCACATGGAGAGGATGGGAGCCACAGCATCCAGGGAAGCAATGAGGATGCCGATCTCGCAGATACAAGCTGTCAGCAGCAGGGACCATGTAGGTTCTCCGTTGGCCTTTCCATGGCCAAATATCTGCGGGGACAATGCAGAAACATTTTAACACCACTGTTTTTTTTAAAGAGTATGTCTGCATAGAGTGCTGTTTGCCCCAGCAGGTAAAGTTATTACAAAGTAATGGAAAGTTACGACAAAGTAAAAAAGGTTGACAGACTTACCCGAAGGGCGGGCACGATGCCGTCCTTGGCGATAGCCTGCATGAGACGAGGAGCACCTGTCAAACTCTGCAGCCCCGCACCGCAGGTGGAGAAGAAGGAGCCAATCACGATCACCCATGGTGACGGCCAAGCCAACGTGCCAATCACCAAATTCCCGTGGACTCCCTCTCCAAACCTTGGGGAAAAAGGGAAAAGGTTGCTTGCCATTTAAAAACACAGAAAACCTCTTTTTTTTTTTTTTTTTGGTATTTTCAATAGCGAGCATTTAATGGGAGGAATATTTTTTTAGGGGTGGTTTCTCACGGCTAACCAGGGATGGACTTACTTGTCCCTGAGGACCACACCCTCGATGCAGGCACCAAATAGAACCACACTGGACATGTCTGAGCAGTTATGGATCAGGAAAGCAAAGGTGTTTCAAAGACATGTGTCATGTTTTTAAAATGGTGGATATTTGATATTTGTTTAGCCGGCATGAATGTTCCTTAGATAGGACCACAGGAAAAGAATATAAAAATCATAAACTTTTCCTTCTGAAGATGCACTGCACTTAATGATCTGATAAACCAATCAATTGTGTTTCCTGAGAAAAGACATCAATTGATTTTGTTTAAGATAATGTATCAGAAATCAATGACATTGTAACTAACCTCCTTCTGCTTTATTAACTTGTGATTGCATAGGCAGCCCGCTGATGCGATTAGATGTCCTAATCAAATTTCAGACCCGAAGCTGATTACTTTGAGATACATGGAAGACATTCAAGATGGCTGATTCAGAATTAGAGGCCTGTCAATAGGCCAAATGTTTCACACACCATTTTCAGTTTAAGCTCGGTAATCTTTTGTTTTATATTACTATGTGCCATAACCATGCTACCATCTTTTATATCTGTTCAATACTTTTACAGCAGAGGAAATGTAATATTCAGTAAAATACAAACATGTTGGAGGACTCATAAGTCTTTGAGTTAAAAGAAATTGCTCATATTGAACCTCTGACACCAAACTGATTCAGTAGTTATGCCGCAATGATTTAAGAAAAGAGAGTCAACATCATCTTCCATGAATGATACAGGCATACCAATCAGAAAATCAATGCAATACCCCTAATCAAAAATCAGACTGGTATTGTAGCATTTAGTATTCTGATGCTCCCTGCAGGCCAATCTGTTTTGTTACTGTGTTTGTGTGACAGCAGAGCAAAGCACCACAGTTCACTTTAAGTCCTGTCAACATCGGACCAGTGGTGTTTGACATATCATCGCTGGGTTGAAAATACAATTTGAGAGAATATCTGGCTCAAATGCATCTAGTACTTTTAGATGTCTAGTATGCCTACTGTAACTGCTGCACATGTTTTATTCTGTCCATACAGCATATATCTTAGCATTGTCATTCTTCTTACTGTTTATTCCACATTATATTTATTCTGTTTTGTATATACTCTACACTTTACTGTTTTTTGCACTTCTAGTACTGATGCTAGATGCTGTACTGCATTTTGTTGTCTCAGTACTCTCTCTGCAATGGCAATACAGTTTAATCTAATTTAATCCAAACAAGGTCATAATTAGGATTAGGACAATCCTGGGATGTACCTGATGTTTTTTTCTGGGTTGATCGGCAGGTTTTAAAATACACTATTCCACTGATATATAATATTTGACAAAGAAACTGGCATCCTTTTAAATTGTGTGAAAAATAAACACATTCTTTTGGAGTCGGTCTGTGCAGTGGCCCTTGTTATCCTGCAGAGGGCAGTAGTGAGAGGATACAGACGAAAGAGGTGGTGCAGATAGCTGCAATGGTTCCAATGGGGATTGACTTCTGGGCATCACGGAGATCTCCGGAGCGGTTGGAGCCAGCCATGATACCTGAACAGATAGTCGAGAAGCAAACATTAACAAGGTCAGGAGATTTACGCAACACAGGGCCAGTTAGAAGCAGCAGAATATCAATAAATTCATATACATGCATAACCCAGAAACAACAACCCTAGCCCCCCAAATAAATGAATGATTAATGAAAATGAAAAAGTCCCAATATAATCAATCACACACACACACACACACACACACACACACACACACACACACACACACACACATACTCAAGTTTTAAAATACATTTTTGTACCTGTCACAGAGGGGAAGTAGATGCCGACCAGCAACGTAAAGAAGCTGGTGATGTCGGCCAACACGTAGCGGTTAGAGTTGGTCAGAGGGTCGTCCTGGTCTTCCGCTGCCTGTGTGAACTTTTTGGCAATCAGATCCCCCTTTTCATAGTAGGTCCCAAACAGATTGTCTGGATGGGGGAGAGGGATGTAGGGAATAGACGTGAGAATCGGGTGAATGTTTCATGTAGACAAAACCAGATTTAAAAAAAACCCGACATGAACATGCTCTCATTCGAAGACTGCAAAGCAGTTAACATATTTTTTAGATGTGATTTACCTAAATTTAAGATTATCTGGTTTACTTTAGCTATCCAGTTGTCAATCATTGTACTTTTACATAGTTACATATAATTGTCTTGCTTTTGTGTTACAATATAGAAAAAACTTAATGCATTTTAGGCTCCAAAAGGCCTGGGCTTAAATTTATGTTCCATTATAGGGCATGCAGTCTCCCACTTAAACCTAGTGCTTGAACCGTGACCATTAGATCCAAAATTAAAAACATGGTTTTCAGATCACGGTATGCGGTTAGGTTGATTACACTGTATATAAAGGCATCTTCTAAACATACAACGCCTACAAAAAGTTTTCACCCCCACCAGTTTTTATGTTGTATTGTTTTACAGCATTGAATCCACGTAGATATGTTTACAACAAAAAACTTCACGGTCAAAGTGAAAACAATCTCTATAAAGGGAACTTAAATAAGTACAGTTTAAAAAAACTATTATATACACATACATTCACCCCCTTTAATAGGACACCATTAAAAAACTGGTGATGACAACTTTTTAGGTTTTAGCCTCTGACTAACTGTGACATTAAAGGTTTTTTTTGTTAAAACAATAAAACATGAAAACTTCCAAGTCAGGTGAATACTTTTTCAGGAACCATACAGGCTCTGATTATCAAACGTGGACCTTTAACACAGGGCTTACTGTTAGAAGCGAGGTTAAGCTAACTCTGGGCTTTCTGTAGCCTCAGGTTTCAGGTAGCCTTGGGCTGACAACCGTAAGTGCTACTATAGTCAGCTATAGTCAAGGTCTGTTACTTTCTTCCGCTTTGTCTTGGTGAAGCTTCAGCATTTTCTACATTTTCCTGGAAAGACAGTCAACTCTATTTATGGCAATATATGTTTCTATATCTTCTTTCTATATATGAGATGTAAAAATGCATTCTAATGCAATTTACCAACGTGAGTGTATTTATTACTTTCATGTAAATGGTTAGAACAAAATATCTTGACAACCTTCTTTAATAATTTCATTATTTACTCTTAATGCCCTCTAAAAAGATCCTGCAGCCGCTCATACTGGTGAAGGACGTTTGTACAACAGAGGATCACTCAGGCATGACATGCTTTAAGACCCCCTTAGCACAGCAGTGCAGTTTAACAAAGCCGTTTACCTTCCAGGAGAGAATGACAACACCACTAATTATCTGTGATTCAACAACATATAAAGACATGGCCTTGTATTTGTGTGCTCACTGTATTAAAACTATATATAGGCAGATCCAAATGGGATGAACCAACCTGTCAGGATTCCACTGGTGACCCCTGGGATGCCCTGGATCTGAGTCACATTGTTGGCTGTAAAGTACTTGTCGCAGGTAGCATTGAGGAAAGGTGAGTCACAGAATATGCGCCACAGCTGGGTGGTGACTGTCCCATTAGCTGTCTCAACGGTCTTGGCACACACATCAAAGGACTTCCACACCAAAGTGCGGTTGCCTAAGAGACACACGCTGGAAAAAAGAAAAGCACATTTGTTTCGACTTCTTGTGTAATACAAGAACAATAATAATATATGAAATTACAAAATACCACATTCTGCCTGTCATATGACCTGATTTCAATCAATTTGATTAATTTGGTTACTCATGGTATAGTCTCGTTTTGCTAGACTTTCCTCCACAGCCCTGCGGAGAAAGGTCTGGCTAGTCCACACAGCAATCCGGGATGGGAGAAAAATGTACTCTGGTTTTTTGGCATTTCTTTAAACCAATAACAATTGTCTTGGGGCAGGAACTTCTTTTGATGGAACATGTATACGTTCAAAAGTTGTTTTAGTGGGGCAACAGAAAACTCAGATTGGACAGATTTACCCCGCAGAGATCTGAGGAGCAGTTAACCATAGTCCTCAGAAATCCACCGGAGTTTAGAACGCCAACACAAAGAAAATCCCGAAAGTGGAACGTCTTGGAAATAGACTAACCGTTTTGCAGAAAATAGTAACCAAAATCATTTAAATAGCAAAAAAACAACTAAAGACTTTAATCACAGGATGTTTTGAATTTTTAACCTCAAACAATATTCTCGCAAGGAAGCTTTGATTTAGTTCTTTTTGTAGCCCAAAACACGTCTCGATGTCAGAGCTAAAAATGCCCTAAAGTGGATTAAACGTGATGAATCGGCGTTTTGATGGCTGTGTTTCAGTTTCAAGTCTAAAAGTCTCTGGACCTGGTCAGATCGTAGGGTAGTTTTATTGACACATAAAGCCGTGGTAAAGTAATCTGAAGGAACAGAAACATGTCAAAGCATGCAGAGTATTTGAACGAAAACTAAACATATACTTTATTAATTTCCAAGCTTTCAAATCAACGCAGATGGCTTTCTAGCATCGAACCAATGCAGTGACGTGTTGTCACAAACCTAGCGGGTGTTGTGTGCTTGTGTTCCTACAACAGTCATGTATTGAATGTTTTTATTTTTGCAACCGTGCAACTGTGCTTATGTTCTGTTTTCTGTCTCGGTTGTTGCTGCTTACGGGAAATCGGGAGCGTCGATGGCGGTCTTGATGACCCCGGCGTAGACGGCCAGGATGGAGAGAATGACACAGGCCAGAAACACCAGGGCCAGCTTGTTCACGTACTTCACGCCCACAAACACCACCGTGGCCATGGAGGTCAACAGGATGGTGCCATACACACGCATGTTGTTCAGCAGGGCGGCCTCTGCTTCGGCACCCTCCAGGCCCTCCAGGGGAAAGATGGCCGCTTTGGGTGCTATGTAGATCTGAAGTAGAAGGGTTACGTTATTATTTCCCCTTCCCACTGTATATAGCAAGGGATATCACACTTGCAATTTTCTCATAAAGGTTCCATACAATAGCATTGTTGCTAAAGGGCATCTTGGTGGTAATTGTTTGGGGTGTGTTACTCATCCACTTTCCCTCCTCACTCTTCCCTAGCCTGTCTGGGGATGTAAACTGGCAGATTTCAGGTCACATGGCTGCTCCTCTAGCTCAATGTTTACTGCTGAATTTAATAAATTTCACGATGGGTAAGAAGGGAAATATAATAAAAGAGAGGTGAGAAAAGTGTGAGGCGAGCGAAAAGGACAACTCTGTGAAGTGTGGAAACATGTGATACTCACATTAACAGTCCTCTACTGGAGCTTGAAGCAGCACATATAAAACTGCTCTTCTATTTTTATTCAGCTTAATTAGAGAACTCAAGCATGGTATTAATATTCAAAATTAACTGCCGTTATTACACTTTTTACTATTGGGTCGGTCTAAGAATAGTCCCATCATATATAAAACGGTAAACCCCTAATTAGCCCGTCAGTATCTGTCATCGGCTTTAGATGATTCATGCAAAAGCTGTTACATAACCATGGGAATTTCCTTTTTTTTTAAATAATCATTTGGTTTCCAATCAAGACAGTTGAATCACTATGAAGAGGAAAATAAAATTGAGAAGAACATGCAGGGAGTCGGGGCTCATTTTGGTCATTTGGCTGGAAAAATGTGATGCTAAGAACAGCATTATCACTAGGCAAACAAATCTTCTGCTTCACTGTGAACTGTTCCAGCTTCCTAAAATAGCAGCATCAGTTTGTGTTCTAGGCTTGGGTGGAAGGATGAAACATATTCAAATCAGCCTTCTCCAGATCCGCTTCTTACAATTCTGCAGGGATTGTGATTTTACAATGGAAACTAAGCCAGCTTTGACCCAGAAGACAGAATTAACCTCCAGGCATGATCAAACTCTGCATATCCATTAGAGGCATCCAGAAGGAGAATAACGGAAGAATACAAATAAAACACACACACACACACACACACTCACACACACACACACACTCTAGTGTTCCGATAACAGTGGACCAAAGTGACAAATGCTGTTTCAAGGAATTGTCTTGTTACTCCGCCAGTGTGTTGATCGCTCACTAATGCAGTATTTACATAATTACCCAATAGTCCGTGCAGCATGGAGGACTGCATTGGAAGGAGTATAGAACAAAAGTCAGAGGAGGAGGTAGTGGAGGAGAGGAATGAAAACTGAGATGAAAGATCCCTGCATTTCATTAACTGATCAGAACTCGAGCAAAAATAGCTTCAAAGTGCTTTGAGGACGAAAATAGACTAAAGGAGAACGTTATTTAAAAAAGACATGTGGCACATACTGTGGTGATGCCCTGCTGGGTGCTCGTATTATTGGGAGCACACAGTTCACATTTGCCAATTCACCATTAATTGTACTGCACTGTCGTGTCAGTTTCGCAGCATTTAATATGCACTGCATTCTGCTGTCAGGAATGATCAACAACTCTCCCTGGATTATATTTTGCTTAATTACATTTTAGAAAAATCTATTTATATAATATAATATCTATGGTTTATCATGACAAAGGTTAAAGGAAAAGCTTGACATTTTGGGAAGGACGCTTATTAGCTTTCTGGCGAGAGTTAAGTGGGAAGATTGAAAATAAAATAAAGTAAAGAAATATAGGAAGATTACCCATATTCTCAGCAGACAACAGTGATTGGTCTTTTAATGTCTCTGCTGTTTTTTTGGCTCCTTGCCTCATATTGAACCATTTCCATTTGGCACCAGTTTTGGACCAAAGCAACGTGGAACCAAATCTTTTATGTATTACTAACATAATTTAATCTGTGAGGTCATATCCAATCATGGCAATTTTGCACTTGATGCTTAATGACATCACCATCCTTCATCCTTGTGACAGCGTTATCACTAGGACAAAACGATCAAAGTATAATGTTGCAGAGTTTACTGCAGGAAAGAAAAACGTTTCAAGTACGCCATACAAAAGACTTTTTCCTTTACTCGCATTAACAAGAAGCCACTCACTAGGCTGTCAGTGGTCTTTGCTTCTAATTTCTGGTATGAGGACATGACATGACATTCCAACATGGAGTTGTTGTCAGACTTCTCACCAATTATTAACCAGAGTCTCAGAATAAATCTGAGGTGAGAAAATACCTATACAGAAATGCACCATTTTATATCTACAATGCCATATTTAAATATGTGTTGTCAAGTAATTTGCAGGAGATCCATGATCATATACACATTCATAGTATATTCCTCCTGATCCCACCTCTCTTCCAAGCGACATCTCAACTCACTCCATTTGAGAGTATTGTGAATGGCAAAAAAATGTAACCCTTACAAAAATGTGGGAAAACGATAAAAACCTTAAGATGACAGTAACAGAATGAGAGAGGGGATGTTTCTCACCAGGAGGAGCTCAATGGCCCCCAGGATGTACATCGCTCCAGCGAAGGTTGTCCCCAGATAGAAACAGATCCCCACGGCTCCCCCAAACTCAGGGCCCAGTGAACGGGATATCATGTAGTAGGAGCCTCCAGCTGCACACAAACACAACAATGTTATCAGAAAGGTTTGAATGTCGGTATGTACAGTATATGATTAAAATGTACTGATATGTTGGTATGTATATGACTTAAATGCAATGGTATGTTGTATGTAAATGCAATAATGTAAATGCACATAACAATATGTTGGTATGTACTGTATATGATTTAAATGCAATGATGTGTTGGTATGTATACGATGTAAATGCAATGATATGTTGGTATGTATATGATGTAAATGCAAGGATATGTTGGTATGTATATAAGTTAAATGCAATGATATGTCGGTATTTATATGATGTAAATGCAATGATATGTTGGTATGTATATGATGTAAATGCAATGATATGTTGGTATGTATATCAAGTAAATTCAATGATATATCGGTATGTATATGATTTAAATGCAATGGACATGAACTCTTTTAATGTGCAAATGTATATAAATCACTCAATGTAAAAGCTCAAGCACTTTTGATTTTTGCACAAAGAGAAGCAAGAAACTCCAATTTTGGGAAGCTATAACAAGTACCTGTTGTCTGCTATTTTTACTTGAAAACATATGAATTGATTGTAACACCTGTAATTGATTATATGGATTCGTGTTTGTGCAATTTTAAAACTTTGCTTTCTCATCTTGTTTTCCAATAGCTGTCATTAAGTTATGCTGTTTCTGTGATAAATCTTTTTTTTTTTTAATCTTGGTGTTTTACCACAGTGCTTCTATTTCCTAACAGTGGGCAAATAAATTAACTGAGCATAAATAAACAGACCTTAATCAGCACTTTTTAGCAGCATAAAGGCTGGTTCCCGTTATAACAGAGACAGTTACAATTGGCTTACAGTTTCACACTTCTCCACAAGCCTGTAATTTGCTCTGACCCCAGCTGTATGTACTTCAACTTGTAAGACGCAGGCCATCATTACTATGTAAACTAGCATTATAAAATATAGCTATACTGTGTACATTAATGTGTCTGCATTCAGATGAACGCATACATTCACTTTGACATTTTCAGGGAATTTGGCTGAAGTTTTGTTTTGTGTAAACGATGTGTGATGACAAGTTAAAGTGCACAACAACTCAGACTAAAGCTTTTAATTTTTCTGGGGATATCAAGCTGCGCCGGATGTAATGTGCCAAAAGCAATCAGTGAAAAGAGAATTTTAGAAGCGGACAGACTCAAACAGTGATGAATGTGTGGTGCCAGCGTCTGCTCACCCACCTGGCACTACTCCATTGGTAGCGATGGCACTCATCGAGATGGCAGTCAGCAGGGTCTGCACAGAGAGGGAGGGGAAATGACAGAGGAACATGAAATCATCATATTTACCAAATCCTGCATACACAGTAATGTGAATGTGAAGAGTTGACTGCGGAGTTTCTCATCCTTTGATCCTTTAAAAGGTATGAATTGAATACACTGTTAATTAAACCCAAATGTACTGTATGACAAAGTAAAAAACTGCTTTCCATCTGTAAATGTATCAATGTTCATAGTTCATATATCTTTACAATAAAAGGAAAACAAGGATTCAAAAAAGAAAAAAACAAGATTAAGAGTCTAGAGCCATGCTAGCAACTATGTTGTACTTTGGCATAGCGGTGCTTTGACCTAAATGCTAATGCCATGAAGCTAACATGCTCACAATGACAATGCTAGCACTGTAGCGGGTAATAATGCTTGCCAAGTTAGCACAAAGACTGGAAACTGCTAGCTTCGCCCTGTAGCATATTAATTAAGCTTGTTAGCATGGTTGGATTGGCTAATCTGCACTAAAGACAAAAGTATTGTACTATTGTATTTTTTTGAGCTTGAGGAAAAATTAAAGGATGATCAAATTTAGTGCAATTCATCATGAGGGGGGAATGGATGTCTAAACCAAATGGCATGGCAATCCATCCAATAGTTGTCCATTCAATATTTCAATAAAAAAAAAAAACACAAAGGTCAACCTCATGAGGCGCTAGAGGAAAACATTGAAGGATCACCAAAGTCATTAGGATTCATCATCTAGAAACCTTCAATGTCTGTACAATGTGCCAATCCACCCAATAGATGGACAGACATTTCACTAAACAAGTAAAACGTGGGCGGCTGTGGCTCAGTGGTGGAGCGGTTGCCTGCCAACCGGGAGGTTGGTGGTTTGATCCCCGCCCCTGCAGTCATTGTCGAAGTGTCCTTGGGCAAGACGCTGAACCCCGATTTGCCCCCGGTGCTGCCCATCAGAGTGTGAATGTGTGTGAATGTTTATCTGATGAGCAGGTGGCACCTTGTACGACAGCCCTGGCCACAGTGTATGAATGTGTGTGAATGGTGAATGTTTCCTGTAGATGTAAAAGCGCTTTGAGCAGTTGCTAAGACTGGGAAAGCGCTATATAAATACAGCACATTTACATTTACCTGCTGGTGGTACTAAAGGAAAGGTCAATGAAAATCTATCCAATAATTGTTGAGATATTTCAGTCAGTGGTGGACCGACCAACCACGTTTTTTGTCAGATAAGCCTACTACTTTTAGAAGTTAACTTTTCACATTTTACTTCCCTCCCAGTAATGTCCATGATATCAGCGTCAGCCCTTGTTGTATATAACATCAAAATACCCCGTGTTGGATTTTACGGAAGGACCACACCAATTTAAAGCAACGCTAAATGCTGAAGCTTGGTTCTGGATGAGATATATAATAATGCCACCGGGCCTGTCAAGACCGTCAGAGCCCATTCAGACTGCTAATTAAAACTCTAATGTAACTCTTGTGCTGGGAGAGAGGAGAAAAACACCGGAAGAAATCTAAGGGTATGCTAGGATGGATATTTGCCTGCAACGCAAACAGCCTTTACTGCTCTCCAGAGGAAGAGACAGAGAGAGAGAGAGAGAGAGAGAGAGA
>NC_045736.1:10347331-10356857 GCF_008692095.1 Etheostoma spectabile | reverse complement strand
GAGAGAGAGAGAGAGAAAGAGAGAAAAAGAGAGAAGGAGATGCACGCAGCAAGTGGGAGAGTGGGCCAGAAAAATACAACATGACAAAGTGAGAAATAGAGAGAGAGATAGTGTGTGTGACAGTACAAAGACAGCATTAAGATTTCATAATTCTTTCAAACGCTATTGTTGAATTTCTGAGTGTCTTTTACATTGTCTGCACATGAAAGAGAGTGACGGAGCATGAGGAGGAGATGTGAGAGCAGGCTGGTAAAAATCTGTGCCATCTCCTGAAACAGCTGCTACTTATACCTTTTCTCCTTTTTACTGCTGTAATTGTATTATTTGTCTAATTTTATTGTACCATTATTGTTGCTTTTATTGTTTTAGTCATTGTTTCAAAACACAATATTTTATAGCTTACCGTTTCTTTACACAGCTGTTACTGTTTCAGCTCCTAAAAGATTATTTTTGGGGGATTTTATGGGCTTTAATTGACAGGATAGGTTGAAAGAAAGGAGGGGCGGGGGGGTGACATGCAACAAAGGGCTGCTGCCGAGGACTAAGCTTGGCTTTAACCCAGTTCATGAAAGTTTTCACATTTGCAAAAAATGTTGATGTATGTATTCAGTGTGAGGAGGCTCTTTCCTTGGTACAATTCATCATAACACTTTTCATATTTAAAGCAGCAGCAGGACAGAAAACAAAATGTCAACCATGATTAGTCTGACTTGCAGGATCGAGACTGTGCGTAAAAAGGCCTGCCATATTTCAGATGGAATTCTCCTCCCCTTCCCTCCCGACACTATTTTGCAAGGGCACCGTCGCTGCATCCTGGACTTAGTTTGATTGTCCCTTAGCGCGGAATTCTGATGGGTTCAGCCTGACCTTTGTCCAGCGCTGCCACTGTGCTAAAAGTGTGCAGTGTGCAGCTACAGTATGTCTGGCTATGCAAGACTAACCATGATAGCCAGCTACTGTATGTTTCCCACAGAAACTCTGGCAATGAAAAATCTATGAGAGCACAATGGGGAACAAACGACCAAAGAACTTTTGATCTTACATACTATGAATGAGAGTCTGAAGGCTACATCCAGTGATTTTAAAAGGAGACGCGTTCCAAGCCTCAGTGTATTGTTTGTAATTGTTTGTCACTGTTTGTAATTTCCAAATGTATAAAAAAAGAAGAAAAAAAATGGATCACAAAAAAAGATGATCCAGTGATTATACAGATATGTTGTTATTGGCGTATACATCAGCTCATAAGTAATCAGCAATTTCAGCGCAGAAATAGGTTTGAGTTTGAATGTTTGGTATAATGAGAGATCCCCTCCAGACAAATCATAAAACATGGAAACAATTCTCTGCGTAGAAAATCACTTTTTGTCTCATATGGTTTTTCCACAAAAAAATTCAATTGCCTTGGAAAAAATGAAAATGCAAATATTCAGATTTCAAAAGTTTACCTTTTGGTCACAGATGTCTCCTACTTCACTGTATTCTCAGTGTTTGGGATCTGAAGGTTTCAGGTTTCCACGACTTTTCTTCTGTTATACGCATATTGGACCAATGACTAACGTCAGAATAACACAGAATCTTACTCGTACATACTTGTACAGTACGTGTCTTAAACCGAAAAAAAATGATCACAGAGAAACTTTCCTACTTGAGCAGATGATAGGTAAAAGGGGGACTTTAAGTAAAGTATATTACAGATTTTTTTAGAAGTTGTATTGACTCCATTTTCATGTATTTGTTTTGTAATTTAGCTCAACTTCAATACTTTTTTGTTCCATTTTAAAGAATGTTTTAGTTTCCAGTTTAGTTGTCTATGAATAACGTTTAGGTAATTTACAACATGCCAGTATATGTTACATCACAATTTTTTTTAAACACCCAATTATTGATTTAAAAAAAACAACTATTGGCCATCAAGTTAATAGTTTTTAAACCCCTAAATATCAATATCACTGTGTACTACTTTTTAATGGGTTTTACTTTTGATTTCCTCAATGCCAAGTGCTTTGTTTTTGAAGTGCCTCACCCATAAATGTAAAAATACTATTATATTACCATTATTATCAATAACCATGAATAATAACTATTTTTTTCCTCGACACTGTGTAATATCATTCAGTGGTCACTGTTGGGGTATTCTTGCACCGAAATTCCTGAAGATTAAATCACGACATTTCCTACATTATTTTTTATTAAGGTAACTTAGACCAGCAAGAAAGACTGGGACTTAATAATGAAAGAAGAGTCTGGTGATTCCCAGCCGGTTATGTTGGACTATCATTACGTCCGTCTCTGTGAAGACTGTAATGTGGTTAGTGTCACCTGAGGGCCCAGTGGACTGACAATCAGGAGTGAAGAATGAGTGGGACTGGGCTCTGTTCCTCTCTAATCTGGTCATAATAAGGCCCCAATCTCTTCTCCCACCACAGCAGATAAGACAGTAATTGTTTAAGTGTTTTATCTGATGTGGGCAACAGCCACACAGAGGTAGTGCGTCGCATACTTGACTCGTAGACTCACCACAAAACCGTACCCAACTGTACGCGACATCCACCAATTGGAATGGAAACATTCGATTTAGACATACGAGTACAGTCAAAAAGGGGCAGATGCACATCAGAGGTCATATTTGGCTTTGGATTAAATGTATTTCAGTAATGGTATAAAGGCAAAATGTTTTTGTTTTACAAAAAAGGCTGGAATTTATCTTTCAAATATATACATATACAGTATATATATTAGCCATTTGATAAAACCCCTGAAAGGTGATTGTGCAGTTGAGTTTGGAGGGTGGTTTCTTGTTTCTTTTTTTTTTCAGCCTTTTAAAAATCAAAACCATAGAAGCAGAAGCGTAAGGAATGGATTTAACAGTGTGTCTATCTCCTCTAACGTACACTGCAAACATTAGAATACCCGGTTTACTACTATAGTAGTAAACTCTTCCTCGAAAGTACGTCATAAGCTAACTTAATTTTTTTTCGGTTGCTATAGTAAGCATTCAAACAAGATTAAGTCCCACCAGTTTTTTTTAACATTTTTTCCTTATCATACTGTGCTGTGTGTAGAGCTCATTATCGTCACCCTGCATTACAAAAACAATGCAGCTTAATTTCAATGTCTTTTACATTGAGCACCAGCTGGTGAGGATGCTGACTTTTTGCCTGGGACACTCTTGAGCTTTCGTCTTTTAGTAAAATAGCTTATGTAGCCTTCAAGTGCATATTTAAGGCCTTTTCACAGGCTTCTTATTTCAAAATGAGTCAGCTGGTCTAGTTTGCAAGAAATGAGAAACCTGCTTTGGTCCAACTCTGTGTGAAATTAAGGACACATTGTGTAAAAAAATCACAAGGAAATTTGAGCAGTAAATCTGCCTCTGTTATTATTGTACACTGCAGGTGTGTGTAAGAAAACCTTGACAGGCATGACAACAGTAACTAAAGGGGGTGGGGCTTAGCAAAATGTCCCTTGATCCCTTTCTGTAGATCAATGTGGATGGATTTCATCGTAAATGTAGATTTATCCTTTTTTTCTGTCAATGTTAACAGTCTACAAGACTGTCTGTACCACGTCAAGCTCCAGACAGGATACATTAACCCCACTGACCTTTCAAAACTCACTTGTCTCTGGTGAGACCGATTATTTAACTTCTGTCCATTTCCTGATGGTCTGTCATTTTCCTGACATGTAGCTAGCAGATGAGCTTTTGTTTTTCAATTGAATTCTATTTTGTCAATTTATCTTCACTGGTAGAAGTGTCCTACTTTTATTCCACATGACCCCTCTGGGTGTCACTGCAGACAGAGACATTAATAAATGGCATCAATCAGCTGCTGTCACAAACACAGAGCGTCGCTCTGACCGTCCTGCAAAGTTTGCACTGATCTCAGAAGCTCACACTCTAATTTGCTGCAAAAGTAAATGAACTCGATGCAAATGTGAATTAACTTTAACTAATAGGTAGATTAAATTCTCTAAAATTTAAGGCTAACATCTGCTTTTTGTCTCTTATTTTTTCCCGCTCAGATTATGGATAGTCTATATCCTTGACGTTCCACTTCTGGGATTGCTTCGGTGCCGCAGGAAATTTGGCCGGATGCATGTATTTTCGCCTTTGTCTGTTTCCTTCCGTTGGATTTATGAGGACTATGGTTGACTGCTCCTCAGATCTCTGCATGGTCAATTGAGACAGCAAGCTAGACTATCTGTCAAATCAGAGTTTTCTCTCGCATGAGTCTTTTACAGCAGCTCTGTGCGGAGCTTATTTCCGCCCTTGATTGTGATTGTGATTGTTTTTTCTCCCATCCCTGAATGCTGTGTGGACTAGCCAGATCCTCCCCCACTCCACAGCGTGATGATTGTCTGGCAAAGTGACACTAGATGATGGATGGCCAAAAATCCCAACTACTTTACCTGATAACCTCATGTCTGGCAATGCAGGCGGCAGTGCTGTTGCAGTCTGCTGTAGCGAGCAGGACGTTCAGCATCTTTTTTCCCACTGACCCAGAGCCTGTGGCCTGTTTTATCATCCCACTTTCAGGCAATGCAGGTAATGTGAAACTGTAATGGAGAGTTTCTTCGATAAAGACTATGCCCTACTCTGGTTTGCCAACGCTATTTTTCTCTATGAAGCCAGGAGTCAGCGCATGTATGTCCAAACTCAACATGCACCCACAAGCCCTCTGGCCTCCAAGCCTGCCAGTAGATAACTTCAGTTTATGCCGCCTCGCCATCTGTCTTGTTCACATGAGGTTCAACAAGAGACAGCCTACATACTAGACTAAAGGGACAATTTCCTTCTCAGGCAATGTGAATGCTAGCGAAACTTGAATAATTGCTAAGCCGCCATGATTACGTCTGAGCCCGAGGAATGTATTTGGCGAAGAAGCTAATTTTCATTTTTAAGAAAAGCCTGCTGATATACCCGTGACGCTGACTGAAAAAGACACTTTAGGTCTGTTTCTTCCCAAAGCTACAGTCAAACTCTGATTTGGCCTTTAGTCAACCCCAGACTTGAGCGGAAATTGGTTTTGACAGGAACGGAGGTTCTGCGCTGCCCTGAGAGCGTGTTTCATTACCATGCTTCATTACACAAATGCACAATAGTTTTGTCAAGTACAACTTCATCCATTCACATACAATGGTACAGTAGAGGTCTATTTTCAGTTAGCTGTTTATAACTTGAAATCCCTGTGGACGGTATTACAGAAGGCAACAGTGTCAGGGGAAGGAGATGAAGGTGAGTTTTCACTTTCAGACTGACGATGGATGGAGACTGAGCACAAGAGGACAAGATGCAGCTGTGTGAGAGAGGTGGAGGAGAGTGGTGGCAAAGTAGGAAAAAAATTGGATGGCGGGTGAAAAGAGAGGGAGAGGAGAAGAGAGAGGAAATAATGAGACAGTAAAATGAAAAAAAAAGGATAGGAGAAATTGAGATGAGTGCAAAAAAAGAAAGAGATGAAGGGAGAATAGCTTCCTTAGCATTTAAATGAGTCAGGACACAGAGGGCAGACCACCCTTCCCCTCGCAGCATTTGGATTTGAGACGTGCAAGTAATGAGGAAGGCCAAACAACAGATGACTTTCCATCTAGAATATTAAACCTCATTTTATCGTGGTGTCAAGTCTGCATTCATTATCTGGGCTAAAAATACACACAAACACACAGCGCTATGTTTGCATGCATGAGCTTGGAGATACACTGACTTTTAAAATGGTCGGGTGTATCATTTTCTAGATAATGGTATATAATGTGTCAGCTGATCCACATGAGGGCACATTCCTTATTTTATGACTCCCAGAACGTGCGTGGAGGTCGACGGCTCGTTGAAATGTTGCGTGACGCAAGAATAATGACGCGAGTGTTTTACAGTTGTCGATATGTGCTGATGTCATGCATTCATGTGAATAAAACGTGGGGTCACGTTGTATTTAATCCAGCTTCACGACATGCGTAATTCCTCCCCACTTCAAGTTCTCTGGATTTCACTAAGGTGGGGATCGCTGCGTACATGTATGTATACACACACACACACACACACATACACACACACACAACCCTGGAGGGCTGGGTGGTTGTGTGTTATGTAAGGAGCTCAGGAGGAGAGCGGTGGGGGTTTCTCACACACCGTTCACACTCAGGCTTATCGCCCCAGGGCTGTACAATGAGCTCAGTGTGACTGATAAGAAATAAGTGTGTGTGTGAAAAAGATAGAAATAGTGAGAGAAATTGAGAGAGAAAAAGAGGGCGGAACAGAATGTATGTTAAAGAGGTTAAATGCATGAGGCAAAGTGTAGTTTCTGCGTTTGTTTGTGTTAGCATGTGAGTCTGAACTAGCTTTGATCTTAGAGCATTTTTACTTACACCGCACAATTTCTGGCTCTGTAAAAATCTCTGATGTTCATTATAACACTGAGCACCATAATCTTTTCCAGAAGTTTCCACAGAATATTCTCACATTCACCAATGAAACACAATTTAAAAATGATATACTGTCCAAAGCAATTACATTCGAAATCAGTTTTTGCACCTAATAGGCGGCATATTTTACTTCCTTTTTTTTAAATATCTAGCCTATATTGTAGAGGAAATGATCTATTCAATTAAGAAATATAATAAATAAATAATGAAATATGTTCCTCAACAATTACATGTTATATCAATTTTAAATGAGTACAACCATCAAGCAAAAGAAAAAAGAAAAAAAGATACTGCTTTACCCCAGTACGCGGTTTTAAAGCCCTCTCTACACTGTCACAGAGAAACATGATTGGGAAGCATATTGCCTGTGTGTCTGTGCAGGCAACTTTGCTATGGTTGGGATTTGAGGGGGCTGTTCTATAAATACACTCTCTGCTAGAGGAGAATCTAGGCTGCACAAACACACAGACAAGCCAATATACAGTCCTGTCACAATGCACACTGCAAACCAAACGACACACACCGCTGACAGCTGATAGGCCGCGCAGTTTGAATTAAAACTGCCTGGTACGATATGTCACATTACAAGGTTTTGTTGCACTACACATTCAAAAATTGAACATCTGTAATGTTTCCTGATGCAGATAGAAAGTGTTGACACTGGATGTTGTAAAATGCATCCACCAATGCATCTGATAAGATGTGGGCGTCCGGTGAGAGGGCTCATTATATGTGCCCTGATAAATAAATCCATCGAACAAGTCAAACACGATCAGTTTGTCACAGGCGCTCAGACCACTGACAGCAGCGCTCGTGATCTTGTGGGAAAGTGTGTTTTGTAATTTGTGTCTCAAGGCCACAACTGGGTGTCAGCCCAACACCAAAGTCACTCTGACACATGACCGGTCCGTGCCATTGACATTAATGGGAACCAGGGACCATCATCATCTATTTTGTTCTTTTTACAGATTTTATGCGCAGCGTCTATAATAATACAACTAATGCGATGAAAGTGTGGCATTGGCCTTTTTTTTTCATTTCTCAAAGGGAAACATGTTTGAAGATAGCCTTCATGCCTAGTCATGTGACAGTGGCAGTTACAGCAACATTATACTCCCCACCAATGGGCAGTGTGATCAAAGGGGCTAAATTAAGGTACAATTTAAAAAGTCCTTCCTTGAAATGCTGCTTTATTAGGGCTTTGTTGGGTTTGAGCAAGGTCTATATTTCCACTTTAGCAAGTTAAAATAGTTATTATTTCCCAAAGGCAATCCAACTCAGTATGTTATTGTGTACGCCAAGAGGCTACAGTGCTACTCACATGGTTGTCCACCTGCCAGGCAGTGATGAAGGACATTATGTATAAATCTATGTGTAGAATGAAAAGGTAGAAAACTGATGACTGATGCCGTACTTCCCAGTGGTGATTCACTTATTAGCATGTGAGCATTTGAGAAAATGTTAAATTGCATGTTTTCCCATTATATGTGTGCATGTATGGATGTTTCACATGCGATATTTGAGATATATATGTGTGTTTGTGTGTGTGTGTGAGTTTGAGGTTTGATTTTTTTAGGTTTGATTTTTTTTTTTGATAAGTAAGATTCCATCAAAAGACCAAAACCAACAATGAATTGATCTTACTAACAAGTATTTACAGTATTGCCATAGTTTAAAAACACATCACTGAGCCACACTGTTGCTCTGACTGATATGTTCCTTCATTATCATGAAAATGGGGCGGGCACTTAAGTTAATTCCGAGTCGATTCCACACACAGCATTCTGCTGTTGTAAATACTCGCTAGCAGCTGAATGTAGTCCCAAACAAATACACAATTTACTTCTGTTGAGTAGGTTTTGCTGAAAACAATAATGCCCAGCTGAAATTACTCAGCAAAATTAAATTAAAGTACATAATTGGGACCACTTTGTCAAGATTTAGGTCTTTAGTGGGAGTGGGAAAGGAATGGACCAATATAAATTCTGATCTAACAAAGACTTAACAGAGGGGTCGAAGTTGACCTTTCCTACTGAGCAGACTAATGTTAAGAGTCTGCATTTAGAGACTCTTAAAGAGAATTTATGACGCCTTGCACTGGTCTGCAGGGCAGTTAAATCTCAGCTTCAGACAGGAAGAGCCTGGACATAATCATTAGGGAGGCGAGCTTTGGTATTTTCTGGACTCCACAGAGGAGGTGGGAGAGAAGAGAACTATATTCATATTGACCATTTCATGATATAGCAAGGTGTTTTGTTAAACAATTTTGTGATTGTTTATGGACACAATAACCATATGGTAATGTATGTTTCTGGCTAATGTGGTGAATTAAATACTCGACAAATCAATGTACTTCATCACATTCATGCAAAAGTCACATAAACACGCTGCTTGCATACAATGACCTTGACCAGCCACAGATGCAATATTAAAGAGATAGCCATGGTATAAATGGTAGACAGATTAATAAGATATAATACCTTATAGTACCTTTTACTAATGCACAGCTCATTATCTGTACACAATATGTTGCCATGCATGCTATAATGTACTGTTTTACAGTTTGAGGTCACTCTTTGATGACAATTTGAAATGTGCAAACTTCAGATTTCAGTATAAACCAGGTCAACCCCCATACCCCCTGAGTGTGCTGCAACAGAAGGGCTAAAATAAAAGTAGGTAACACTCACTGTGGTACAGCACATGAAGACTATGAAGAAAGTCCCAATGACACCTCCAATTCCCACCAACCAGGTCATCCTGAGGAAGAGGATCACTCCGAAGATGTTCTGGATGCACGGCAGGTAGACGCCCATCAGAGTGCCGAGCGCAGGGGCCTGAAGTAGGACGAGAGAGGACGTTATACGTTAACGGTAATACAAAGTCTTAACGTGTCATTGACCAATGAAGTTAATTAATAAGCGTTACTTAGAACATAATTGATAAATGGTCATTTCCCAAACAGGATTCATCAGTTGGACTGCACTGTGACATAATTTTGATGATGAAGATTAAGTTCCAGTAACACTGTATATCCCTCATGTTGTCCTCGGGTCAAATTGACCTGTTTTCCTATATTAATGTTCTTTTTGAACTACCCAATTGTAATTAC
>NC_045736.1:10347168-10347321 GCF_008692095.1 Etheostoma spectabile | reverse complement strand
AAAATAACATGATTGATTCCACACAACGCTCTTCGGCAAGTACAGTTCTCTACTTTCATCAATTTTGGGGTGTCTTTTTCAATTTTATAGTATTTGAAGAACAAAATTAAGTAGTTTTGAAATAGTATTGAGTAAAAGATGACATATTCCAGT
>NC_045736.1:10342085-10347158 GCF_008692095.1 Etheostoma spectabile | reverse complement strand
CCATCAACATCCATTCCTTTCATTTTAGTCAAAATAATTCCAAATTTCTGCTTTTCTAACTCAAACATTAGCTATAATTTCCTAAAATGTAGGTTTATTGACCATACATTCCAAAAATAACTAAAACTAAAGTTAACAAGTTAGTGTTACATAGTGTTAAAAGTCAAAAAAAGAGACAAACATTGAAAAAAGTGTTGAAAAAAGGGACAAAAAGGTAAGAAAATGCAACAAAAGTGCTGATTTTCAAGGGTTGAGGCAGTGTATAGTATACTTTTGAATCTCAGACTACAGAAGGTCAATGTTTAGCTAAGTATCTCTTCCTTATTTGCAATATGTCTGACACACCAGATGTGCAGGACCCACTGAATGACTCCTGCTTCACTTTGGCTGTCTGTGTGAATCATTGAAAGTCAACACAGCAGCCGTGCATGCTGAGACACGGCAAATTAGTCTTGGTGTTTTTTGTCCCAGGGTTACGTGCAAAAGAAAACCCACTACAGATGGTCATACTGCCATTAAGGCAAGCAGAAATGTACTTTTAGGACAGATTATTACTTTCAAAGGCCCACTTTGTAATTCTAATATGGTGCTTTAGGTTGAAATAGCTGCTGTTGCAGCATAACTGTCTCACTTTATTTTTTATTTATTGTTGATGTGTTTTCCATTATGCCAGTGTCAACAAACTCTTTCTTTCTTTACCTCTTCCTTGTAACTGTTGCAGCTTAACATGCATTTTAAACTGTAATGTTTGCTAGTTATTTAAGTATTTAAAAGTAAATTGCACCTTGTATTTGTTTTTGTTTTATTTAAGGATTTCCCACATTGCTTTCTGTGAACCCTTTGTTGATTTCCCATTCCAGTACAATAATTACTTTGAGTCTAACAAACTAAGAAAACTTGGAGATCAAGAGGCAGCCAGGGGACCAATATGTTCAACGGATGGATGGATTATTATTGTACTTCTTTACAGGCTCCTTTATTGCAGTGGATTAGTTCTGGTTGGTTTTGCTGCAGTGCTGTCCCTGGTGTGGATCAGTGGACGAAGAGAGAGCTGCTCTGTACGTCCTTATCCAGCACGGAAATCGGTTTCAAGGCTGTTCCATCGAAAGCAGTTACCGACACTCAAAGACTGAAGACGTATTGTGTTGTACGTCGGATTGATAAATAGGAGATTTCTTTTCCTGAAGGTTTGTTAGGATGTTCTTAATGTGTGTGTGTGTGTATGTGTGTGTACCTATGTTTTGTGTATGAATCTGTCCTGTGTGTGCATTTGTGTGTGTATCTGCATCAATGTGATGGCCTGTATTTAATCTGAAGGACACATCAGCTGACCCTGTACATAATAGAGAAATATTAATTTCCTGCCCAAGGACAGCTTGGCCAATGATAGGTAATTATGCCGATATCCAGCCATGACCTATTTCATCAAGTGGGAGACCTTCACATCACATCCAGAAGTGTCACATCACTACATCGCGGCAGTGATTTGTCACAAAAAAGGTGCATATTCCTCAGATTGGAAGCAAAATGGGTGATAATAATCCATCTCAAAATAGGGATTACAAGCTGTATTAAACACACACACACACACAAAACACACACACACACACTTGAAGGTTTAGTGAATCTGTGTTATTTAATGGAGTTGTTTGCTAGCTCTGTCTACCAAATAATATTTTCTAGAATGGGCTCATACTTACTGTTGAACTACTTAATCATACATTTTTAGTTGTGTCTTTAAATGGATGCATTACAAATCCAACATACACACACATCAAATAAATTAGGTGTTTTTCCTAAATCAAACAACCTTTTGCCAAACAGAAAAACATGATGTTATTGATGCAAAACATCTTAAAACAGGCCCAGCCAGTCCTATCCTAATTTAGAGCCAGCAATTTAAGTAACAACAGCAGCAGCATACACAACTATGTCCTGTATATGAGCTAAATGCGCCGTAATAGCTGTGTTTCTTTTTTCATGGCACTGTATGAGCCTGTTTTGGGTTTTAAGTCTGCACAATGTCAGAGGTTTTTTTTGCTGTTATATCGCGGCAATTTCATGAAATATATTAGCTGCATTTTCATAGTTTGTTCACAAGAGAGCACTGGCACGTTTTTGTTGTCCTGCTTGCGGTCACAATTCTCATGTGTTCATGTGAAAAAAGACAATTGAACAATATTTAATTTACAGACTTTTTAAAGTCTCGAATCTCATTCGACATTGATCTCAAATTCCAGTATCAGTCGGGCTGTAATCTTTTATCTTCTGTCTTCAGCTCCAACATTGTAAAAGTTTTTTGAACGCTGCTTGGATGTCAGTGATGGTCACTAATATATTTATTCAAAAGTTGTTATTAAATTGCTGTAACAAGATTTACACTACAAGATGGAGGATAAAAAAACAAACCGTCCAGCACTGGGAAGAGACAGCAGATGCTGAATTCATAAACCAGACTTTTAATCAAATCATCCTGACAAGTGGCTGACATCAAATGAAAAATATTGTGTCTGATGCTAGAATATGGGATTTGTTTGGAGCGGCTTGCTTCTCAGTATTAATAATGCACTGTCTGCAGAGAGGGAAAGAGAGTGCAATGGCAGGAGAGAGAAGCAGAGAGAGAGAAAGAGAGAGAGAGAGCAAGTCCAAACAGGTCTTGCAAATATAATTATCTTTTTAATTTCCTTCAGATAAACAACAGAGCAAGAGCTCACACTCGGAACTGTAATTGGCAGCTTATCACACTGGAAACCCTTGATCTGGTTGTGAAGAATCGCAAATGGCTTATAAACATGTTGAATCTTATCATATCATCATAAAATTGTATCATATATCTTATATCACTGTATCATAAAATTTTACATATCCACACTCATTATATTTCTTTTTTATATTTTCTATTGTTATATTTTACTCTTGCAACTGTAACACAGAATTTAGAATTCGGGAATCAATAAAGTATTTCTGATTCAGATTTCTGATATCACACATGACGTGTCCTATCAAAACATATCTTATATCATGTGTGTTATGTGCACATACACTGTATCACATATTGTTTCACACCATAATGTGAATTTCCGTTAACCCAATGTGGCATACAGTCAGTGGTGGAAGAAGTACTCTGAGCACTAACTGAAGTAAAAGTAGCAATACCACAGTGTAGAAACACTATATTACAAGTAAAAATATTATTATTATTATTGGCATTACATATACTCAAAGTACCAGTCCAGTATCATAGTAGTGGCTTTTAGTTGCAGAAGAGAGTAGTTGAAAAGCAGCAATGGTGAAAAAATAAGACAAGAGATTTCTTCTTCTTTGTTTGGGCCGACGACGAGGTGGAACTGTTACTGAAAGTAACACGCGACAACGAGGCGACAAAGGTGGCAGGAAACACACACTGGAAGTCTGTCTGACTCTACTCTGCTGTTCATAAGCATAGATGCAAGTTGAGAATACAGAAATGATTTGGAGAAAGAACAACTATGGTAAAAAGTAAGACCAGGGATTTATTAGCTGCAACTTACGATGAGGGGGAAATGTTACTGAAAGGTAAATGTTACTGAAAGGTAAGTGTTACGAGAGTAGCCTAAGTTAGAGTGAGAAAGGCAGGTGCGTTGAGCGGGGGGACGTCAGTGCTTGTGTGGCCGAGCAAGGAAGGAGAGCGAGTGGTAAGAGTCAGTGAAAGTAGCTCATGAGTGCAGCTGTGAGGGAAAAAGAGATAGCAAAGGCGATGTAAAGTGAATTAACAGTGAACAATAAAATACTGCTGCTTCCCCACCGGGTCTAGGAGCCCAAAACAGGAAAGATGAAACATTTAAGCGGCCTACCTAACTAATGATAATATCGTTTCCAAAGGTCTCCGTTTGTGGCTGTTGAGAATACAACACAACACCAGAGATTTCAAACCCCAAACCCCAATAAATTCTAGAGCAGTGTGAATGCGTGGTGTAAACGTAGGAGCACGGGAAGCTTCTATCATGTGGACGTGCCGACAGTACTTACTTTCTTTCCGCCAATGCATAAAGTAGCATGACATGGAGGCGACTTATCATTGACATGTATTGTGCACCAGAATGAAACACTGTGATAAAAGAGAAACTATATTATAAAACCCTCATTTTAGTATCTAAACAAGCTATGCACTGTTCAACAAACTACTGTTGAGACATGGTTATCGTCTTTAATAATACATTCCTTCCACCTTCTCATAACGTTAAAGGACAAGAAGTAGAACCGTCGAGAGCAAAATAAAGTACTGCACAGTGTACGGTTGTACTTAAAGGTGCCCTGTGGAGTTTTTATGTAAAGAACGTTTCCGTTGACATTCACCCTGTATAACCCTCCATGTGTGAGTCCTCGTACCAGGGATGGAAATTAGCACTCGCCAAAAGCGGGTGATTTGAACCTACCAGCCACGGTGGCGAGTAAATAAAGGTAGCATGCCAGTGATTCAGCTATATATATTTATTATCGGCGGTCCGCCATTACTGAATTGTCATGAAGTCGTAATTAAACGACTCTGCCATGAAAACCGTGGGTAATATGACAGCTACTGTAGCTTGGAAATTAGCGGTGTGGACACTGAATTTTCTGAATTTCCTGTTTAGAACTGAGGTGAGAAAAGAAGCTAGGGTTAGCGAACGCTGCGGTCCCTCTGACTCCCCGCTGCAAGAGACCTTGTATTACCGTTACTGTTTAAAACGTTTCTCAGGTTTACTTAGTGTGAATGCATACCACTCAAAACCAACATCAAATTGTAGTAATGTTCCCTCAGAATTTGGTTTTCTTTCTAAACTGTTAAACTGTTAAATCACCTGTTTCAAGTAACGTTGTTACTAAGGTACCGTCTATGTGCTGGAGAGGTGTTTAGCTAGCAAATAAGCCCATTGATGGCAACGTTATTGTTCATATTTTGGCACAATGTTAAGTAATCACAGTAATAGTGGTCATATTGAGTTAAAATGTGGTCTGAGACATTGCAAAATGTTACGCATCTGGACAGCTGTAATGTTAAAGCTGAACAGACTCCCAGTGGTAAAACAGATTTTATTCTGGTCCAAAGTCTGT
>NC_045736.1:10326786-10342068 GCF_008692095.1 Etheostoma spectabile | reverse complement strand
CTGTGTGTATGTACTAAGAGGAAGAGAATGTCAGTATTTTCTTTAAGACCTTATGAAACAAACATGATTGAGTATTATAGATCTTGTTATATTATTTTTTTTACATGCAGTTATACAATTGCCAGTTAAAAAAAGAATGCAGCTGGTAGATTTTGGAATCCGACAGCTACAGTTGCAGGCAAACAAAAGCGTTAATTTCCATCCCTGCCTCGTCTGCATGTACGAGGTAAAATACCACTGGGACCCACAGAGAAAAACATTCCTCCATAGAGCTCCTCATGGTCAAAAACTCCACAGGGAACCTTTAACAAGAAACTGAGCGTTGCTGTGAAAGCTGAGGCGGTATGCAAGAAACGGTAACAAAGACTATATTTTCTGTATAGGTTGAATGTTTTCAATGTTGACTGAAAGGTGATAGGTGTTATTTTACAGATCCATCATAGAATCAGTCCTGACCTTCTCGGTTATTTGTTGGTACGGCAATTTGAATGTGGGAAACAATGATTGACTGGGAAACATTGTCAAGGTGGAAAGAAAAATCATTGGTGAACAGCAGCGTTCTTTATCAGTCATTTTTTAGTTGAAACTAAATCCATCTTCCGAAAACCATAACATGTTTTAAAGGAATTAGACATCCTGCCCTCTAAGACGCAATTTTTCCTTGGTTTCACAGACAGGTAATACTTTTATATTATACCTATTATTATTGTTGCACTAATCTTTGATATCTGTAATTGTCTCATTGTGTTTTTGTTTGCTTTTATGATGCTTTACGGCAAACATAATTTCATTTTGTGCAACAACAAAGATCTGAAATGCTCTGTGTTGTTATTATTCTGTAGATGTCTTCAATGTTATATTCAGCTACACATTTCTTGCATTTGTCAGGTGTGTGTAGTTTCTTCTCTGTAGAGCCGAAATGTTACCTACAACCCTGCTTCTTCTACAACCTAATCCTCGCAGCAGGGACTCTCTAAACTTTCAGCCTCCTTGTGCTTTAATCAAAGATCCACATCGTGGCCTCCACAGGTTGCTGCAGGGAGCAGCTGAGTGCAAACCTCGTCCATCTCTGTCACCTCCCCCACCATATGATAATGAGTCGCACAGTTTGGCTGTTGTCTAAGCTAATGCAAATAAGATTGTGACTCACTGTGAATGCCCTTCAGTGTGACGGGTAGAGGATTTTTCATCATCTGCTTGTCGAGAGTCTTAATGAAGTATCTTTTTTTTTTTTCATAAATACTGAAATCCTGAATGGGCGTCAACCTATAAAACTACATTTCATTTGTATTATGCAAGCAGTTTGTACATTTAGTGGAATAGTTGGCTCTCTGTGTACCAATGGTACCATGTGAAGACGCCGTTTCGGCCGCGGGTCAAGTATCACTGTCTAGTGTTTCCTTCACTAATACAAAACCCAAGAGAAGACATATGCTTGAAATAAATTCTGCATATTTTCAAATATGTCCCGTCAGAAAGACAGGAAATATCGTTAATAATAAAAAGGACAATGTCTTTATTGTTTTAAACCATCACAAACTAGGATAAAAAAAGACTAAATGTATGATTTCCAAACACACTGTTGTATCTTTTCACCCCCAAATGATTTTCTTTTCATGACTCTCCCACCCAGTAGCAGTGTAATTAAATAGACTTGAGTTTCTATTGACGGGTTCTTCAGGGACTTAAAGTGTAATGTACATTAGCAGTCAGGTGTTGCAGGAAGAAAGGTAACCCTGCCATCAGCACTTTGTTGTTAGACCCAGAACTGCTGCTGCAGCAGAAAGTGGTCTGAGGTCAGTTTGTAATAACAGGTAAGTTATTAGAAGGGAAACCTGTGAACATTTACATACAACCGCAGACACAGCCCTGAAGAGGATGAAGGCCCTGTAAGTCCTTTCAAGGTGGCTGATTCTAATAAAACAAGGATTTCTACAAATACAATGACTTTGTTTTGTGGCTTTTGAAGTCAAAAAGGTGAACCCATATTTCGCAGTCTCTTTTAATAGGAACAAAATCATTTGCGTTATTCACTTCAAACAGATCAAAACATAAAAATAGTTTCAGATATAGTTCCAGCCATGATACCAACTTCCTAGTTTGTTGATTTTTTATCAAAAAATAGATGAGAAAAAAAGTACGGGTTGTAAATTTAAACAGCATTTTGAGGTTAGACTGTAAAACCAAAACAGAAAATGTCTTGGCAGAATAGCTTGTGAAAAAGGCTTTAACAGTACTCTAAAAAATGAAGTGAGATATTTTTGTCCTCAAATGTTTTTCATATGTATCTGTAGACTCAGAGGAAGGCAGGTTTAAAAGCATAGAGCGACCCAAAATAATGATTACAGATTTCACTAATCTGCCCTAAAAGGTGTATAAATACTTCACAGTATTACAGCACAAAGGTGTTTATGCCCCATAACACTCCACCGGAGAGTAACGTAACCAAAATAGGCAACAACCCTCTCCAGACTGCAAGATGTCATTTTTCCCACCTGCTCCGCCAAACAATGCAGAACCACAATTAAGCAGACCTTGTATGTTGGGCCGCTGCATGAGTGTCTGCGGCAGCTGAGTGATAAATTATAATCCCCATTGAACAATGGGCGGGCTTTGAAAAACAGTGTGTGACTGCTTGAAATCCTGGGTGTTACATAAGATGTACAGACGCAGATAATAGAAACTGAGAGGGCTTACACGGAGTCTGAGAACCTGAACATGATAAAATGCTTCTGGATGCTTCTAATGACTTTATATTGAGAAATCTCCTGAAACAGATGAAATGCTTGTGTATGCATTGAATCAATGGCCCTGTTGGGGGGGGGGGCTGGATGTTTCTTGAAAGTGCCGCTTTTCTATTTTCATTCAATTGGTGTTTCATTTGTGGACGGGGATTGCAGTCCTGTCCTGTGTCTGCTAGTAGATGCATTCACACAGGCACACGCGCGCACACACACACACACACACACACACACACAGCATGTGTGTCTGTTTAATGGGCTTGGAGCCAGCAGAGTGATGATTTCCCCAGAGAACAGGCCACAGCAAGCAAAGGCAGCACTGCTGCAGCGCCACAGGTTGGCCAGCGTGGCACCACTGAACTAGGAAGGAACAGCTGCCCACCGACCCCATGGGAAGTGTAGTGAACCCACCGAATGGATGGCTCAGGTGTGTTAGACAACAGGACCTTTCAATACATCTGCCGTAGCACGTACTTCAGATCCAATGCCTCCTGCTGCCCTACCACTTACCACTAGCCTTTCACCAGGCTGGACCTCTCTCTCTCTCTCTCTCTCTCTCTCTCTCTCTCTCTCTCTCTGCTTCTCTCCAGCCTCCTCCAGGAGCACTTTATTTATGATCCACTGAGCAATAAACAGACACAATGTTATTGCATTCATCATTCTGACGCTGCCTTTATCAGTAAAAGAACAGCACTGATTGTTTGTTTCATTTTTTTTTTTTAAATCCACACGCGACCACTTGCGGTTGTGAGAGTAATTACTGTCCTCTCAAAGTAGCAAATGTGACGTTGTAATGTCGCAGCACCTATTAGGAACGAGGTTGGGGTGGATGGTTGGGTGGACATGTGACTGACATAAGGTAAAGATAGAGAAAGATTGTGTTAATGGTAAATATGATAAGAAGATAAGAAAAATTATGGCTTTGCAATTTCTAATACTGCATTGACCTTAGACTGAGAAATCTGAAATATAGACTTATTGTCCAATGTTTTTACATCACGTCTTACTTTCTACAATATATGTGTGCATGGGAACCACGGTGTTGTTCAGTTTAGATCAAGATTGTGGTTATGCTAAATAAATTATGGTCTGGTTAAGGCCTTTATACACTTGAAATGTTTCTTTTGTTTATGCAATAATTCAAACGTCAATTTATTTATATTATTAATATACTATAACGTTGTTTTTGTCATGAGTACTTTCACTGAGAAAGGGAAGATTACTTGGCATTATACAAACTCATGCCCCCACAGCCTTATTTTGACCCTAAAATTGATTAGGCTAACAAAGGGAGGGCCTTGTCTCTACTCGATGTTTGGAGTTTGGAGACGAGAAGAGTTAAAAAGGGAAGGTGAAAGCAAATTCACATCCTTGGTTAGCTGCAGGGGAAGGAAAATGAAAGAGGGCTGAGGAGTACGGGAGGAAAGTGGGAAGGCTACATACATCTGAAAGGAGTTTGAGGAGATAAAAGGAAACCTCCAGCCCCCCGGGCTCTGGGACACCCTGCCAACCTGCTTAGGCTGGCAAAACCAGTGTCATCTTTTACTGTAAATCACTTCTTACAGGAATTCTTCTATGCTCAGCAGGCGTACCAGAATCTACTGCACGTGGTTGAATGTTCATTAATTCCTTATCGGAGCTGCACATTGACTTTGTAGGCCAGCTGATAAGGTTACTGTAGAAAACATCATCCAATTGTCCTCCCTTTCTACAATAGAGCACTAGAATTCCACCAATACATTATCAATTCATATGATAGTTAATTCATTGTCATTGTTTAACACATTCTTGGTGGATTTTTTTTCTGATCTGATTGGGTGAGAACTTAGAAGAGAGGAGAAAGGGATATAAGAGAGGCATGAAAAGAAAAGATAAGAGGATAAAACAAAAGGAAAGCAAACAAGAGGAAAGAATGGGAGAAGGTAGGTAAGGTGAGTTAAGGAGAGGAGGAAGAGGAGGGGATAGAAAGGAAAAAAGTAAGCAAGAGAGGAGAGGCAGGAGCAGAGGGGAGAGGAGGAGGAAGGAGATGAGAGGAGGGCATTGGAATAGAAGGGAGATGAAGAAACGAGAGAGGAGAATAGCACCCTTTCAGTTGTATTTTTGTGGAGGCAGAGACAGAGGCATGAAGTGGAGCGGGTTAGGTGGAGGGAGAGGAGGGGAGGCTAATGACGGTAGGGGAGGCAGACCGGGAGCTTGTAACGCCATCGCCACGCTCTGCTGGCCAAACAGGAGCTGATAGGGCAAATGTGTTTCTGCTCAGGTGTGCTGAATTATTAAATAGACATTCAGAGGAGAGGCCAACCAACATCAGCCCCCTGACCGGCTGTGGATGGTCAACACTGTGTATGTGTGTGTGTGTGTGTGTGTGTGTGTGTGTGTGTGTGTGTGTGTGTGTGTGTGTGTGTGTGTGTGTGTGTGTGTGTGTGTGTGTGTGTGTGTGTGTGTGTGTGTGTGTGTGTGTGTGTGTGTGTGTGTGTGTGTGTGTGTGTGTGTGTGTGTTAAAGTGTTATCCACTAGTGATCTGTAAAACACTGACTGCTGTAGCTTAACGTGCTCTGTGGTGCTGAAATAGCGCATATGTACATGTGTTACTAGAATATTCTAGGTTAAAAGACTCCACAAAGCTTCGTCTGTTCCCACCAGTTGTGAAACCTCTATTTAGCTGCGGTACTAGATTCAAGGCTAAAAGTCTCCTTATCCAATAATGAACATGTGCGGCTGAACAGAAGATACGCACTGAAATTCAGGTCAGCAGCAACCTGGCTTGGCTGAAAGCAGAACAGGTGAGTGGAAAATAGTGTCTACACTGTAAAACCCTGCCTACAAATGACCCAAAAAGTGTTGACTCTAGAGAAATGTGATAGTGTCAAACAAAGAATCGGCCAATCAAGTAATCAAAAAAGATTTCTTGGATAATCAAGCAACTAAAAACATCTTAACAATGACTATTAAAAAAGACTTCAGAAAATAAGGATAAAAGCTCCTAAAGACAGATTATTTGATTTGTAATTCTGCCCAATCAAGTTTAAAAATAAAATGCAATTTGTTTTAAATCATGGATTAGAAAGAAAAAAATAAGATTTAAGAGCCTAAAAAAAGATATTATGAATTTCTTGCATTGTCATTTTTTCAGTGTAGCAGAGCTGAAACCTTCACTCGAGTGATTCATGAGTTGATGGACGGAAAAAACAATCAGCGACCTTTTTGAAAATCAATTAATAGTTTTGGGGGTTTTTTTTAAGCAGAAATGCCAGAAATTAGCTGTGTCCAGCTTCTGGGACAGGAGGATTTTCTGCTTTGCTTTATCATATATGACTGTGCATTGAATATCTTAAGTTCCGGTAATTGAAAAAATAATAATAACAATAATAACAGATGAATCGATGAGGAAAATAATATTTAACTGCGGTAGAACAAAAACCTCCACTTAGCTTGTTAGCCTGGTGTCTTCACTAAATAGACAAAATGTGAGGTGTGAAATGTCAGTTTAGCTCCGCTGTGAACTCATATGCACGCAGCTGTAATATAACATGACATTAATCAGGGCCCATCCTTCAGAGGGCTGCCTATGTGAACACTGATATGACGCGCCGGGCTAATGAGAGAGGGCGGAAGCACAAAAAAAAATGAGGAGGGTGAGGGCAAAGATAAGAACAGGGGCATAAAACAACTACGAGGGAAACATTTATATGAGAGAACATTAACGTGTCAAAAAACAACAACAGAGAGACGTTCCTGTAAGTCTCCGCAAGAGCACTCAACTAGAAAATGACTTGAAATAAAAGTAAAGAGCGGTACGTTTGGTCGATTTTATAGAGCAAAGAGCAAATACTAAAGGCCAAGTTACAAGTTTGTAATTTTAATACACACAGAGTTTAGGTTCAGCACCCGTGTCAAAGCAATAACTAAATCAGCCTTTTCTAAAACAAGCCAGAATCAGAGGTCTCACGTCCAGACGAGATTTAGAGAAGCTCATTTTCATCTCCAGCCACATACTCCAAAAGGTTCCTCGTCTTCTATTCCAATAAAGATCATTAGACAACAGCGACAAATATTCTTGACTGAACATTTTACTCCTGCATGAATCTTCCTTTTTGGCTACCATTTAGTTATCACATTTGGGAAACCTCCTGTAACTGCACTGCAACCGTATATCTTATTCATTATTGTATGTATCTATTTGTGTTTTATGATGATTTCATCGTCCTTTCCTTTTTCTCTTCATTGTGTTGGCAGCGCTACAAACTGTAAAAACAACAGTGACATATGACCTCATAAACCTGTTATACTGTGCTTTCCTCTCTACTCACCCTGCCAATAGAGAGCAACATTAACATTTATTTGGAATTGAGTGTCTGGTCATCTGATGAATGTAAATCCACAATTCAACATAGCTATGTTGACCAGCTAGTTGCTAATTTTGGTTGTCTGCTTTTTGGTGCTTTGTGGTTGTAGTGTAGAGAGTGTTTTAGAGGTTTTTTTGTTGAAAATAGATAGAGCAGAAACCGTTATCTAAAACAGTGAAGTTGCAGTCCAGAGTCCAAAACAACGAGCTGAAAGAAGCTAGAAGTGCTCCAAAGACGTTAACGGGAACTGTGGATTTGTTGATAAGTCTCTGTTGGTTTTTCACAAGTCATTTGATCCACTGTTAATATGACACATCTGGACCCTTTAAATTGGGTTGTAAGACATGTATTTGCCTTAAGTAAAACACTTGAATTGCCCCTGTGTTTGAAAGGTTCTATTCAAATGAACTTGTGAGTGAGGTCAGGGAAGAGAAAATTGCCGGCAGATCAGCTGCAACTGGTTTCTATTTTAACCTGCGTGACCTCCAGACTGCTCCCTCATGTCACATGCCAACCAAATCTCTAATCTTGGCTTTAACACTGCGACAAAGAAAGCCCGCTGCTTCGCTCTCCCTCCTTCGCAACTTACTCCCTCACTCACTCACTCCCTCACTCACTCACTCCAGGGACCGATGATGAAGGAGATGGAGAGCGAGGACGTGAGAGAAGGAGTGGAGCGAGAAATAGAGAATGAAGGCGAGAGAGAGAGAGAGAGAGAGAGAGGGAGAGGTCGCTGTGTGAGCGATAAAACGCCACAGGCTTCCTTAATGAAAAGCCTCTCATGGCGATGGAGAGATTGCCTGTGAAATGGGCTGCTGATTGGAGAAGCAGCAGCTTGGTGCAGTGTGCAGACTAATTAAAGTATTGAAGGGGTTGGGGTGACAGGGGAAAGATTAGCCCTGCCCCAGGGTTAGCCGAGCCGAGGGGAGCCAGACAAATACACCTTACATCTGGGACAACTACGTGGGACAATGGGGGAATATGCCACAAGCAAACCTTGAAGCCATTTTGAACCATTGCTTTACTCCCATGTGGACACTGTTGTTGATTGCGACATAATAGATAGTAGCTTTAAAACCTGTTTAAAGGTTATTCCACCAAAATTACATCTCTTTCTAGAAACTGTCCCTGTCTCCCTTTCTATTTCTTCCATAGACGGTAGATTGTGCTTGCAGTGAGGTCTGTGGATTATCTTGATGAACTGAGAAATTCTGGAAAGAAATGTTGCTGTTGATGTTTTCATATGTAATTTGAATTGTATTGGGCTCGAGGCAGAAATTACAAAAACCGTGCAAATGTAACCAGATGTATCTGCATGGCTAGAGACTACAAGAACCAAGTGGAAACACATTGCGTTATAATGTTTGAGTGAACTAACCTTTTACTGTGGTTTGATAGTATGTACTGTGCTCGAATGGATTAAAGTCAAACTGTCCGTCATCAGCAACAGATGTAGTTTGCTTAGTTGTCACTGAGATGGCTAAGTTTAGTTTTTAACAAGCGTAGACAGCCATGGTAGCAGTGAAGCTGTACCTAAGTAAATGAAAATATTGCAATTTTGCAGGTGAGAAACAAGCAAGGGAACCTCACTGAGTTGAAGGGAAATAATGGAAAAGTGACGGACATGTCTGGAGAAAAGCAAATATATAAGGGAGAAGAAATAGCCGGCTGATTGGGCACCTAGGAAGACAGACTGGGTCAGAGATCATGGAAAAGCTGTCAACCTGCCACTGCTGCGGCTACTCAAAATGACCAAATTGTGTTTTTCACTCACATGGTTTGGAGTTTTATGAGAAATATGTTATGTGAATCAGTCCATTACCCACCAGTCTGTCACGCTAATTTGGGATAACTTCATTCATTATTTGCAATATCATCATCGTTATCGTACGTCTCTTCTCATTTCAGCTTTGCAATGTCATATCCCGCCTTGCTGCTAAAACCACCGTTACCCACAGGCTTAATAATGTAGCTGCCTGTCTGTCGATCAAGTGCTGAAAAGTAAACTCCTTCCTGCTGGCATCTCAACACCCAACAGCAGAAAATACCAGGGGATGATGTGGAAGGAACTTATTAGTGAGTGGCATTTAAGATGCAATCCAGACACACAAACGGGGAATTTATAATATCAATAGAGAATGATTGACAAGTTCTTTCTCTCCAGTGAGTGTGCTAACAAAACAATCATAAACTCTGCTATTAGGGATTTCATGATGAAGGAAAGGACAAATCTATATTTGGAAACCCTTAATGACCATCTCCTGGCAACAAGCATAACACTCTGTCCTCAGGTGAACAAGTGGTTCAGGGTGCACAATAAACAATATTACACCAAATGTATATCCACCGCAGCGTGATATATCTATGCGCACTTCATCAAAACAGCGGACTTTTGTGAGATGATTTTAGTCATTTGTCTTAGAAGGAAAGCAGACAGCTTAAACAATATTTTCAATATTATTATTAATGTTGTAATTAGTATCAAACTTGTACTGGAGCAGCAGGAAGAAGTTCTCTGCAGCATGCATATCTGATAACAACGAGCTGCTTTAGCTCAGCACTTACAAGCATTCCAATGCATTAAGAAAACACTACATTTATTCTTATTACACACAATGACGCCAGAAAAGCCATTAGTGCTTTTGTTTTTACTGCAGGGCACTTCATCTCCTGCAGTTCTTATTGATTTATAGTAGAAATACAAGGACTTATTGAATGGAGCAGGTCAGTTTCACCTGAATTTTAAACAGATTCTACATCCTCATGCATTGAGAATGTTTTTGTGTTTGCTGCTTTAGAAGAAGATTACCATAGTTCACAGTAAATTTGTGTGGTATGGACAGCTAAGAATATGATTTACAAGATAGAAAAGAGATGAAACTGGGGAGGAAATGCAGATATGCTGCTGATAATGCGCCATTGTTTGTATGGAGAAAAAAAAATGTTAAACTAGTGTTTTTGCCAGAATTTTAAAAGTAAAAAACAAAATCTTAGATTTTTTGGGAAAATTAAAACTATAAAAAGTCAATTATTAAAAGCAGATATAAATTGTATAGCATCCAATTATTATTCCTTTAAATTGAATTGTGTATATATATTATATATATTCTCTGCTCTAGTTGACAGACAGTTAACAGCGCATAACAGCGGGGTGTAAGATGCAGGCAGGTGCAGCATACATGGAACGCCATAACCAAGTGGCTGGCAAAATGTGCAAGAACATCTGTGTCGAGCATGGGCGGGAAGTACCAATTTCAAAGAGGGAGGCACCTTAAAAAAGTGTCTGAGACATATATATGTAGTATATAGTACATATAATGAATACAGGGGAAAGACTTAATATTTGGCATTCATTTCTCTGCTGGTTCCTTTTGGCCTAGCAACCCGCCAGACAAAAAAAAAGTATTCCAAAAACAATGCCAAATATTCATTGTTTCCCCTTTCCACACACTTGTGGGGCGCTGGTGTTAAGAACCCTGGTTGATGACACACAATTATGAATTTTGACATATTGTTTCCTACAGGACAAGAAGTTCAAAATCCATGTACACCGTGCAGCATTAACACCTATGACTAGGAGAGAATTGTACAACCTGACAGGGATAATGGTGTTAACAGCTGAGCTAAAATCAAGGAACAGAACAAGTGCATATATGGAGTTGGACTCGAGGTGTTGGAGAATGAAATGTAAACATTTGATCTCAAGGAAGGCTTGTGGAAAAGGTGCACTGTCTTTTTCGGTGTGTGTAGTGTACTTTTCTGTATGTTGTCATCTGGAACAATGTGTTGCACCTTTTGACACTGCATCATCCACTCCCCTATTTGCCCTGTTTGCAAACTGATGAGGGTCTAGTATAATACTGTATTCTCTAAGTTCCTACAGACTAGGCGCTCCAGCGCCTTTATGACAACAGACATGAGTGCAACAGGCCTGTAGTCATTGAGGCAGGTGACATTGTTTTTCTCAAGCACTGGGATGATCACGGTGAATTTAAAACAAGCAGGTATCACAGATGTGGTGGGAGACCAATTGAAAATGTGAGAGTTTGGAAGTAAACTGGTGTTTGGGAGTAAACTGGTGTGCACTGGCTGTGTCTGAGATTGAAAAAGGGGGGTGACCAAACAACCCGGGTGGGAGAGACTGAAAGAGCTTGTCTGAGCTTCACTGAACTCAAATCTACAGTAAAACTCATAAAGCCTCTCAGTAAGGGAGGGGTCAGAGTCACTAGAACATGATGCTTGGTCTTGTAGTCAGTGAGTATCTGCAAGCCCTTCCAAACGCCCTTAATGTCATGGAGTTGGAGCTTGTTTTCAACTTTTACTACATAATTTGCTTTAGCTGTTTTAACTGCCTTTTGAAGTTGGTATTTAAGGTGTCTGTATTGTACTTTGTCACCACATTTAAATGCAGCATTTTTCTCATAGGCGCCTTACTTCCTTGTTGAACCAAGGCTTGTTGTTACTGTAGCTGGTGACACTTTTGGTGGGGACTCAGAAATTTACGTGGGACATTACAGTGTCACTGAAAATGTCAATATCAATGTCAATACTCCAGTGAGTAATACTGAAGATAAAACAGATGATGCTGTTTTGCCCTCATTGTTCTCAGTGAAGTTTACTGGAAGTAATGTATTGCACTACTAATACAGCGTTTTATGTGGAGTGAGCACTGCACCGGACTCCATTTAAAAAGAGTGGCCTTTTAAATGCTACCTTGATTGAAAGAAAATAATGGGAATTAAAGGCCAACATATATATATATATATATATATATATAGGTGGGGTTTTTCAAATACCTTGACGGGTTTCTTGCGCGATGACTCAGCCTCGTTGTTCTCGGCCTCCTCGTGCTCCTTGCTACCTTGTGGCAGGTTGGAGTAGTTGGCCAGGCTGCTGAGAAGAGATGCCACCATAGGACTTGTGTCCATCTCCTCCTGTAGAGACAAACATTACCAAAAGGGCTGGAATCAGTGGGTTTAAAGGGTTTTTAAAGGAGATGCAATTCTTTAAAGAGTATGAGCCCACAGCTTTGGGACAGCTGGTAAAACTGCATTTAAACCCGTCTCAGCCAGCCAGGTGAAACATGTGCTGTAATAGAAATAGTGTACTGTACTCAGATAAGTAATTATTTTAATAAACAAAACAAAGTGCTTGTACAATAAATTGTTCATTTTCTGATTTTCTTTCTATTTTCTTGTTTAATCTACAATTCCAACTGAGAGCACAATGTAAATACATTAGTGCAGAGCTGTGGCAAATTGCCTTGCTGAAGTTCTTTCCTGTAGCAGTGTGATGTTTGCTTGCATTAACCTGAGGTTCCAACATGTCCTTCACACAGTAATTACCCTCATCAATAGATGTCGGAGACCCCATTCAATCACTGTATTGTGAGAGTGAGTTTATCCTGCTTATCATGTCTGATTGTGTGCATTGTGTGTTTGTGTGTGTGTGTGTTTGTGTGTGTGCAGAACACTGGACCCTTACCTCAAACAAGGCCATGTTCTTGCCGTCATACTGCTGGGTCTTCTCTTCGGCAGCATCACTGCTGTTGATGAAGGGGCTGTTCTCCTTGGGGTTACTGTCACCTGAAAGAAACAGACACACACCTTCACTTTTAGACACACAGACCAGACATGAGCGTCTTTGTGTCAAAATAACACTCTTGTGCGCGAGAACAGGCCAACTTTTATTTCATTATTTGTTAATGTATTGATTAAGCAAAGAAAGACACACCAGGAGAGGAGGGGAGGCTTTTTACGTCTCCATAAGTTCCCTCAGTCAGACATGCAGAGGAACAGAACCATAACTAATGGAGTGCACATTCACAATAAGTGCAGCGCTCTATATTCCATATGGCCAGAGGAAGAATGCAACTTGGAACATCTCAATCAGTTTTTCTCTACACTGACAAACGAGGAGCTCACAAGATTGAACACAAACGCAGCCAAACATTAAGAAATGTTTGGCAGCTTTTTTACCCCTGAATCACAGAGCAGTAGTAACAGTGTGATGTGATCTTACAGTATTTAGGTGACAGCCTGCTGTAGGCATCATGATTCCATTAAGAAGCATCTGTGCACAAGTTCACAGTATTAAGCCATGAAGAAAATTTCCAAAACAAACAATATTGGGAGGACAGCGACCGACTCCTGGGGAAACAACATTTTGAAGTGTAATTGTTCCACTTGTAACATAATAACTCTTCTTATTTCTCTTTTCAGGGTTTTTGTTGCTATGTTTTTTTCTTTTTGAGCAGAATGAGAGATTGAGAAGATGATCCCACTCTTTTCGATGTTAACATGCTGATTAAAGGCAAACTCAACACTTTCTGAATCAGTTTCTATAATAACAGCCCTAAAAAAAAATTGTTTATTGTGAAGTAGCCACAGGACGCTTCATTTGTTAAGGTTATTAAAGCTTAGTTTTTGGATATTTTATACAGGTATTTGTTGAGCTTAGAACTGGCTAATGGGTTAGAACTGCAGGTGCTTATTGTAATACACATAATTAAGGTAATGCATACATACCTGTGCTGCTGCTGGAATTGAGACAGCTTAATTGTGCTTCTACATTAGATACCTGTGGTGGCTCTGTGGGTAAAAACTGTCAGTTTGGGCTGGATTGTGTGCCGGCACTTTGTTGAGACAACATGGATCAGGATGAGGAGAAGCTCTGCAATCTTTTTTGTTTTCTATAGTAATCGTGGTTAGATTTGCAATTGTAACTCAAGCAAAGCAATTTATCTTATTTTCAGTCTAGAAAGTGTTGGAAAAATCCCAAAGCGACGTCTGAAAATATGTTGTTTTGTCCGAAGAACAGTTCAAAACCCTATATTTAGTTTACTACTATATGAAACAGAAAAGAGCAAAAAATCCTGACATATGAAAACCTGGACACTTCAAATGTTCGGAATATATTATTGATTATTAAAACTGCTGGATTAATTGACCCAAAGGTTTTAGCATTATACTGTTAGTGTTTTATTTAGAGAGCAGAATGTAAACAGGACATACCAGATGTAATCATGCAATCACCACCATAATGAGTGCATAACTCTGACTCTTTAATCCCAGTGTTAAAGCAGTGCTATGCTGGCCTATACTGTAAATCAATCCCGACACTGAAAACAATTGAACACCCTGACAAAGATTGGGAACAATGGATCAACATCTGAAATAAACACAGATGATTGAAGACAGTGGACCTGTTAGGTAACACCACAGCCTTATGTGGATGTCGGTCATTTTACACCTTACTGTTTGGAGCCTTAGGCTGTAATTAGCCCCAGCACTTAAAGCGCTTCCTAACCAGACGTTTGCTCTTGTCTCAAAAAAATAATTAAATTTAGAACCACTTTGTTCACCAAGTACAATGAAGGTCTTGGTGGTGAAGGCTGCACAGAGTAAGCTGTGTTATTTGCGCCTTCCCCTTCAAGCATCTCTTGAGGGAGACAGCAGATTGCTCTCCCTCTGGCTCTCGGTCCTGTCTTAGACTGAGCAGCACGAGACCCAGTTATTTATAGCCAGGATACTGCAGCCATGTGCCATGACGTCGGGGCACCGCTAACTGCCGGCACACTGTTCTACAGAGACAGAGCAATAGGGCCACTCAGACGGAGGCGCAGAGAAAAAGGGCCGTGCACAGAGATCCGGGGCATGAAAAGAGCACCAGAAAAAAAGAAAAAAGCAAGCAGAGGAGAGGAGAGGTGAAAAAGAGTTGGAAAGCAAGAGAATAAGGGTCCAGATGAGAAGATGGAAAGAGACACAGATAGATGGAGCGGGAGCGAATAGTGACAAGGAGAGAGATATGAGCTCAGACAGACAAAGACAGACCTGAAATGGGAACCCACAGAGGGAGAGAGAGGGAGAGACACTTATGTCTCCGGCTGTAAAATGTAAAAGCTTCTACTGCACTTAGGGTTCAGCTCACAGTGACCAGGCAGGTTAAAACATACACAGTGAAACTAGAGCATCCAGCTGAGTGTTTTCAGAACATTTGTATTATTAAACTTGTTTGGTTAAAGCTATTTTTACCTCTTCAGCGAGGATGATGTGCCTTTGTGATACAGGATGCTACTGTGGGAAGGAGAGCCAGGCGTGATGTATGTCTGTATGTATGAGCACAGATGAACATGAGGAAGATGTAATATGCACTAATGTATGCTTTTAATTACACACACACACACACACACACAC
>NC_045736.1:10326213-10326776 GCF_008692095.1 Etheostoma spectabile | reverse complement strand
ACCCACACACACACACACACACCAATTGCTACTCAGTTACTATATTCACCTTGGCCTAATTCAAAGCACTACTTCAAATTTACATACACTTTATGAAGTGCTGTACGTTGTGAACTTCAAATGTTAATGTACAATTGATAACTGATTCAGATTTTTACAAATAACAGTTGAATCCTGACATGTATGAATACTACCTGAGTTCAAAGTGAACCATCATTACACCAGATGACAGGTAAGTGAGCTTAAAATGTACCTCATACCAATTCTGATCTGGGGAATACTTGTTTCTGGTACTGTGCACCGTGCAACTCGAATAAATGTAAAAACACAATTAAAGTTAGATACACTAATTGGTCTGAGTGAATTTCAATATTTACTGACAAAAATTTGGGACGTCAATGAAACAACTGATGTTTATCCGCTAATGCACCCATGACTTAAACTAAAACTGAGCTCCAATCTTTAACATATTAGTCTTTGAACGTAAATCAAAAACTACACTTGATGGTACAAAATGATTCCTAAGTGCCGGAAGTCTCAATTTACTACATACTCTAACCCCC
>NC_045736.1:10325390-10326203 GCF_008692095.1 Etheostoma spectabile | reverse complement strand
CACACACACACACACACACACACACACACACACACACACAAACACCCACACACAAGTTGTATATGCGAATAGTTAATGTCCCTTTTCTATCACTTATCTCTCCAGGGCCCATTTCTCCTCATCGTCCAATGATTAAAACTCCACCATCAAGAGTAATGCTGGATATACCCGGTTTGGAAAAATGACAGTGCCTAAAAGAGTTTTGCTCTGACCGCATCCCCCAAGCAGATTATCCTCCTTCAATCTGATGGGATCGGTCCAACAATGGCTCTCACTATCAAAGCCTCTCCCTATCTATGGTCAAAATCCAGGGCTGTACTGCTCACTGAGCATGCGATCGTCTTCTAAATCCTCAACTAAACAAAAACACGTTTGCACTCTTCTTTCATTTTCTTGTCCTAGACTTTTTACAGTGTTAAGATTATGAAACTCATACTGGCCCTGTGGTTTATGACCTGCAATAGTTAATTAATACAATGAAAAGGGTGTGCTTTACCATATGGATTCATTTATTTTTGCTACTTGTGCTCGCTGCATTATTGTTTCATATTCAAAATGAATTACAAAGATGCCTTGTTTGTAGCATGGGAGGGAAAATGCATGCTGGCCATTATTTTTAAGGTTGTCACTGTGATGTTGAGTGCAGTTGTACGAGCTCTAGTTGCACACACTGCCCTGGTTTTCTGACCAGGCATGGGGAACTTTCCGTAAGATCATCTCTCAATGCAAATCAAACCAGCTATTAGGGTAACTGAAATAACACCATACCAATCTCTATGTATGGTGAAGGGTATGTGATGATGGGGGGTTAGT
>NC_045736.1:10319760-10325380 GCF_008692095.1 Etheostoma spectabile | reverse complement strand
AAAGGCCAAGGGAACTTTATCAGGATGCATAGTATCCTGGATTTATGAAACAACTGGCCTTTAAAAAATAAAAATGTGGGTGTGTATACTCATGCCCCCCGTATTTTAAGGAAGAACATTTAATAATTCACAATACATTATTCATTCACAAAGAATTTTTTTTTTAATTAAGGCATTACAATCAATTTCCAATTTTTTTTTATTTTTTTTTATTTTTAATCAACTTTAGCATGGGTGTGTGAACTGTCTCAAGCCACTGTATATAGTGTTTAAGAAACAAAATGCCATTTGGTCCACTGTCAGATGTGCTGTCCCACTACTAGTGTATTTCTCACATGTTATGTAGTGTCAACCAGTAAATATAATGGGGAGGCCTGGTCCACTGCACTCTGTCGGACATGTCACAGTTTTCCAGCAGAGGCCACAGAGGATTAGCTGTTGAGAACTGTTTGACTTTTTTTAATTGATCCTTCATGTACGACGGTGAGGTGGCAACCTACATGGTTACTGCTCACTCCTTCTCTCTCGCTCTCTTTACACATACAGTCTACTGTGGTCTCTCTCTCTCTCTCTTTGACCCTTCCTGCTCTGTGTCACAATGCCATTCTGCTCTTTTTCTCTGCAGACTGACTTCAAGGGGAAAAGCCATAGCGCTAGATGTTGATTCTTGGGGAGCTGACTCAACAGAGGCTCAGGGACCACTTGTTGATTTGGCATGTGCGTGTGTGTGTGTGTATGTGTGTGTCAGTGTGAGTGTGGTGTGATGGTGCATATGCTTGGCTTAGTCCCCACTGACGGTGTACAGCAGCAGAAAAACGGATGCGGCCAATTAATCTTAGTCTGGGCTGAGATGGCAGCCATTTCGTGTGAACATAGGGACATGATATGATATGAATATGATAACTAAAAAAGGATTCAAAATGTATTTAGAGCTACTTCATGTATTTAAGTAAATATAGAAAATCCTTCTGGCTGTTAGTCAGACTCACAGTGGAGTAAACAGCGAGTACAGTACATGTGCTCGCAGAGACATTTAATTTGTATTCAGAGAGAGAGCTTTATCTGGTGGAAGAGTGAGGAATTTCAATGGAATTAGTCAGATGGAAACAAACAATCAAGAAAAGAGTTGGATTTTCTGGCTGCGTTCCCTGCAATTGTTCCTTGGTGCATCTGCAAATACAAGCAGGTCATGATTCTCTTGTCATCTCCGAATGTCACCACAGTTACATATTAATTCCTGTCTGGCAATCAATGGCAGAGCTCTCTCTCTCTCTCTCTCTCTCTCTCTCTCTCTCTCTCTCATGGGTGGGGTAAGGTGAAGGATTAAGGTCACTTTAATCCAAATTCTAGTCAAATCAGGATTGACAGTGGTTTAACATGTACAATCCATGTGCAATTCAGAAAAAACCTACATGTAAGAGCTTTCAGTTACAAGGCCGTTTAGTATTATTCAGATCACAGCGGGGCAGAGGGGCACGTATGTGTTGAACTTTAAACAAAACCATGTTGAAGGCGATATCATCTATTAACACGAATTTCCAATATTGATACATCAAAAATATGCTGTATACATTTTTTTCATTGCACCTTCCCTGCCTCCTCCCCTCATTTGAGATTATTTTTTGTCTACAGTACATTTTACTTTTTGTTATTTCATGCTACATTTAGATAGCAGTGGTAGATGGCCACAATGTATGTAGTATTCAATTGTTTTAAGTTACTTATCCATGCACCTGGTCTTGTATTTTTGCTGCTGTGGTTTGACTCATCTTCTCTAATATAAAACAGTCCAGGTATGCAGCTGATGATTATTTTATAAAGTATCGATTCATCTGACAAATATTTCTTTAATTCAGTGTTTGGTCAATAAAATGTCAGAAAATGGTTTAAATGTCCCTCAGAACTTCGAGAAGGCCAAAATAAAACCTTCCAATCTTTTGTTTTGTCCGACCACGAGTCAGAACGGAAAATGATATATGAAAAAGAGAAAACAGAAGGAATATTTTTGTTATGTTTGCTCAAAAAGTGACTAGCTCATTGTTCAAATATCTATTTGATTCATTTTCATTTGAAAATTTTCTGAGATCTTTTTCTGGACTACACAAATTTGTAAAATGATGACAAGATGTGATCATGTCATCTCGACTCAATAAAGGTCAAAGATGATAAATGATAATATTTAATTATTGTCCAGCTGTGGACCGGTCAATCGGTTTAACCTTTGCAATTGATTGAAACTAAATACACTGCCTCCATCAGCACAAAGTCAGACAATTTGTTCAAATTCCTGACAACAAAGAAACAGTTGCCAGATTTATGACACATGCATTGATTATGTTCTCCATCAGCTGTAGACAGCTATTAATAACAAGGTACCAAGGAGTTAGAGACTACCTAAAAATACTGCATTTACAAGTGTTTTACACACTTTCAAAAGCACAAACATAATGTACAGAGGAAAAAATAGCCACAGCATATGCTTACATGCCCACACCTGCCCCCACACACTGTCATAAATAGATATTCTCTCACTCTATTCCTTCCTAACATGGCTCCAGCACCACATCAGAGACACAACAGCCTTGTATAACGAGATCTCACGTTATCTGTTTTCTCTCTTTCTCCCACTCTTCGCAATCTAACTCTCATTATTAGTATTCTATGCTGCTGCTGTATCGTGACGTGTTTTGTTGTATTTATGTGGGGAACACGCGAGTGTGGATGGATATGTAAAACGCCCTTTTTTCCCTCGGTGGGGCTGCAGGACAGGACCCGTGCCCTGATCAGTATTCAGGCTGGTGCTTCGGCTCGGTATGAAATTGAATGCAGCCTTGCCTCACAGGGTACGACTTTGACACAGTCCCTTCTCTTCACCCCTCCCCAATATCTCCAGTAAAGATCCTCGCTCTTGATTGGCTCCTGAGCTGAAGGCAGCTGACTGGCTGAGAGCAGAGGGAGCCAGGAGGATGTCTGTGCATGTACATGAGAGTATAAGGCAGCTCTTAGCATGTTGACCGGGCCTCTGCACATGTCACTGTCTGATGATGAATGCGTAGGTTTGGTCCAATTACCTCAACGGCACTGCCTCGCCTCTAGCCGTGCACGTCAGGATTCATTTTTTTTTTTTTTTTTTAATGGCAGGCCCCTGCAATGGCTTCCCAGCAGCACCCTCTCTATCTGACATCAGGCATTGAAGGTGATTATACGCAGGAGGAGACTGACAGGCAAATAAAACTAGCATCCCTCCTCTCTTTTTTTTTTCATCTCTGCAACTACACAGGAATGTCTTGACAGAGGAAGATACGCAGATGCCGTAATCTCTAGCGCTAATATTTTATAGATAAGTATCTAGTTGACCCCATTACACAGATTACAAAATATATTAGTACTCTTGTTAAAGTTTTTTTTATTTCTATTCAGATAGGAAGAAATACAGAGTTGGCAGGCATCCAGTCCCTGCTACACTGTAAAAATCCCTTTAAAGATAATAGAACTGTGGTCATAAACATTAACCTTGAGATACACTTTAGTCTGTTGCATCAAGGGCGTCCTTCCACTTTTCAGAATCCCACTTTTGTCCTCTCACTTTTACAGTTTCACTTCTTTTCTTTCTTGAGATCATTTTTGAACACTGTTCTTCTACTGTCCATCAGCCTAAATCCAAAGATGGAAGCTCTGAGTTGTTAAACATGTTAATATGCTCATTTAAGTGGTCTTTATTACAGAATTAAATGAATATATGAATGTATTTCTATTTACAGATAAATCTTCTAAAAAGTCATTCAAACTGATTGTCACTCAAAGATAATGCAGAACAGGACAGCGGCCTGCTGATAATATTTGTTTGAGTGTAAAGGTTCATTGTTGACTTTGGAATCCCAAAGTTTGAGTTTTTTTTGCTAAACATTATTTTAAATAACTATTTTTTTTAAAATGTATTAAGAAAAATTATGGGTGTATCTCAAGTTAGTCCATTAATAATCCATCAATTTTCAGTTGAGCTACAACTACCAATTATATTTATTATTGATTGATTTGACAATTATTCTCTCAATTAATTGATTTTTGTCACGTCTATACATGTCAGAAGGTAACAAAAATTCAATCCATCAACATTTTTCAGAGCCCAATGGGATCTCTTCAATTATCTTCTTAACCCTTGTGTTGTCCTCCCGGGTCAAAAACGGACAAAGATTTGACATTTTTGTCCCCTTTTCAGATTTTTTTGTTTTTCGTTTTCACTAACACCACCTTACTACCACTAGTTTTACACTACTTTTTGGAATTCATCGTCAATAACCCTCATTTATATGGAATTATAACCAATATTTGAGTTAAAAAAGCAGAAATTATGAATTATTTTGACTAATAGTTAAAATCACAGGAACGAACAGCTGAGTTTAGTCAGGAATGAAAGTGATCAATTGTATTTGCAAAGAGAGTTGAATGGAATCCAATCCATTTTTTTGTGGTAATTTGGTTAAAAGGAAATCCATATTTCAGATACAGACATTTTTTAAAGGGTTTCAATTTGACCCAAGGACAACAGGAGGGTCAAAGAGCTTCAGAAAACAAACCCAAGCCCTCATGCTGCATTCACGGAAAATAACTATGACACACACACACACATAAGCACTTTCTATTCTCAAATGCTCACATCACTCCATTTTACACCCAAATGTACTTACACGCTGGCACATGGGCGTTTAAACTTTTAAAACCAGAACCTTTCAACTCTCCGCAGACATACTTTGGCTTGTTTGCTTGTCACTTTCGGCATGTTCACTCGAAAAGAAAACTGTCAGGCAGGACGCCGCATGGTATAAGGCACAGTGAATGGCTAGCCATGTAAAGCCAGTAACACTGAGCCCCGGTGGAGCCTGGCTATCTGCATCCCCCAGGAGGTTTGGCTGGCTATGGGAGGACGCCGTGTGTCATGTCAGTCAGCAGCATGCCTCCTGCATGCATGGAGACTGCCGGTGGCCAACTGCCTACTGCTGCTGTAATTGGTGAGCCGCGGAGCCTAACAGGACTGGAGGGATGAAGGGAAGAGATGAAAAAAATACGTAAAAAAGAATCGTGTGGGTGGAGGTGAGGGAGTGAGAGTGGAAGGGAGGGAAAAGGATTGAGTGGGAAGAGAGGTGAAGTTGGGTAGGATTATACACTGGTGAGGTAATTGGTAGAGGACTAAAGGTGTCCCACACCTGCTATCTTTTACTTTTTCTTTTTTTTTTTAGAACAGCGTAGCCAGAAGGAAGACACAGGGGCAAGACGCAGGAAGAGACGGAGAGAGGGAGGTGACAGGATGGGAGAAACGATAGCAGCTGGGAGATTGACTTATTTTCATGAGGTCATGGATTAAAAATTCTCCCCAACTTATCACATGCCAGGAAACCAATTTAACTCGGAAACATAATTTCCTTTGCAGTGCTCGTGGTGCCAGGTCGGGACGTGGAGCCAAGCGCTATCACACTTTTATTACATTTGGCACATTTTTGGACAGGGGGCTTCTATAAGAGGGTTCAGCAGCCTGTGACAAGATGACGATAGAGGTATCTTGGCTGAGTCCGAATTTGCGCGAGAGAGAGAGAGAGAGAGAGAGAGAGAGAGGGGGGGGGGG
>NC_045736.1:10315723-10319748 GCF_008692095.1 Etheostoma spectabile | reverse complement strand
AGGGACAGGGGTTGGGGGGCAATCGCCTGCAGCAAAGTCTTATAGATGGTAGGGATAGTTTATGCGATGGCTTGGTCTGATTAAAGGGGACAGGGCCATCATCTCACCAGGTCTGCAACTTTCTGGCTCTCTGATAGATTGCTGGAGGTGTGAATTGAGGTGCAAATTAACACCTAAGTGTCTTCTCTGCTGACCGACCCCCCTCCTCGGGCTCTGGGCATGTTCATCCATCCCCACCTCGGCATCCAAGAGTCAGAGAGAAAGCAATCTAGCCAAAGCCCAGAGGACAACAAGCAGAGGGCACATGCTCCTATCCTCTCTCAGCTCCTTTCCTCATTTATTTCATTCTCTGGTCTTACTCCTCTAAGGTGTGATACCACATCCCTGTGGTCTCTTCTCTCCAACACCTCTCGCCACTTTCTCCTTCCTACTTCTTTCTTTTCATTCTCAACCCACGAGTCCATTCTCCTCCAGAAAAACAATAAAGTCAACAGGCCGGCAGGCCTGTGGACACAGAAAACCAATCTAACACAGTAGGGTGAATCAAGTAAAAAGATGAGAACTTAAAAGAGATAAAAGAAAAGAAAAAGACACATGATGGAGACAAAAACAAACAAATAAACAATCAATCATATAATTTATGATAATCTGCCACCATTCCCTTGTTCTGCTTCTCAATTATGAGAATTATGAGGATTTGCTTGTCTTTGTCTTACGTAGTAGTAAATTGAGTTCCTTTGGGTTTTCTACTGTTGGCTGGACAAAACCATTTGATTTTCAGTTTCTTACATTTTTTTAAACTCAAATAGTTGATTAATTGAGAAAACAATTGGCTGACTGATCAATAATGTTGCAGACATACTTTTATCACCAGTTGCTGGCAAGCTGTCCATATCTGTCCCATTTTACTAACTTGGGGATTGATTTTAAATTCCTTTTACACAGTTTTATTGTATATTTACTTGAGGTGAAGATGTATTTTTTGATGTTCTTTAAAAGCAGCAAATTGTTAATTGATAAGGTCAACGCTTTCTTAGAACATGCAGAACATAATCATTGAGCTGGCTGGTTATTCTTATGCAAATACTCCGAACAGCATGAGAATTTTAATGCGTCTGCAGGACCCAATGCTGTTTCACAGGTCAACTCGCCTAGCAGGAAAACACAATCCTAGATGGTTTGTCTGCTTCTACTGGCCTGGTAAATAGGGGTGGGCGGATCGATTTAAATATCGATAGTATCGATGCCAACGCTGGTATGGTATTTGATCGATACAACTGTAATTTAATCGATATTTTAATTTAGATTCTCTCCTCTACGTTCACTATACTTTGCTTGTGTCTTCCACCTTCCTGAGCAAACGCCGCTTTCACATCTTGGCCACACATGCTCTCCTCCCCCTCCGCTCCTCTGTGTGATTCGTTGTTGTGTCGTCACGTGACTCACTGACACAAGCGCAGAGGAGCAGCGGGACTGAAAGCACATTGAATGAGAGATCAGGATGGCCGAGAGAAGAGAAGTGTTGTTGGGAGCTATTTTACGCACTAAAGATAATACTGCAACTTGTGTATACGTGTAAAAAGAGAATTCGATACTGTGGCAACACTATAAACCTATACAAACACTTAAAAACACATGACAAGAAAATGCTGATCTACAAACAAAACAAAAAAAGAAGAAATGAGGAGGGAAATCAACCACTTCCAGACCCCCGGCACAGAGACAGAGTGTTGGGAGAGTATTTCAGAGAGGCAGAGAATACCCAGGTAGCTGTAAGAGTAGGCTAATATTTGTGGTCATGTCATATTGTGCATTAGTTAGTGTGATTGCTCAAGAATAAGACCTCGCAACATTTTTGTTTCTTATTTATTTATGTATTTTTTAAAAAGGCAGTAAAATTGGTGTATTCATCTACAGTGCCTAATAACTAATAATAAATGTACTTCAATACATTAATAAAAAATATTGCCTAAAGAATTGATCATTATTCACTCAGAAATAATGAAATGCTCTCCCCTACACAAAAGTATTAAGTAAAAAGTATCGTATTGGTATCGTATCGGCAATACGGACCCTATATGTATTTGGTATCGGATCGATACCAAATTTTGCAGTATCGCCCACCACTACTGGTAAAGCCTTTCCGATTGCTCCAAAATTAAAGAAAAGCGGCACTCTGGCACGGAGTTATTGTACAATTGACATCTCTCACAATAGCGCCAGTTTTGTTATCTACTTGCTAATGCATCCTTAAATATCTCTGTGACAGGACATCACAATTAGCGATGTTGACCTATCTGCCGAGTGTGCAGAATCATACCACTTCATGTGAAAAGACAGAATGAGTGACTTATTATGTAACGTTGCCAAAAATAACTTCAATGAAACCTTTACCATCATCTCTGAAAGTCAAGGCGAGCTGGTATGGTGGGGTAAAAGGCTGAGGGGGATACATCTATACAGTATCAAACTAATTTGCAAGGACCTAACAGCATAAATTCAGCTGATTTGCAATGCAACAACATCAGTGAGCGGAGAAGGTCATAAAACTCATGCAACCGACTACATCTCTGCCCTGTTCAGACGTGGGATAAAGAACAGCTTCAATTTGCACCGATCCGAGACCATCACACTATGCGTCACAGTCCCGGGGCGCTGACAGATGTGTTTTTGTCACTGTCACCTACTCAACATTACTTTTACCCGTAAGTTTTCAAGATGATTGCCCATCATCCATTGAGATTGTGTTAAAATGCAAATGTCCAAATCAGTACAACTTTGTCCTGCCAGCTCCTTAGTACAAAGTCTGTGTAATCTCTGATTGAGCCCATGTGTAAATAGAGCAGGTCATTGGGTGGAGAATTTGTAGCGAACGAAGGGGCTTGTCGACTAATCTACTGTAACTTGTGCAACACAGAAGAAAACAAACATCCAAGGGTTAAGAAGAAGGATCATTTACACAACAACGACTGGAGAGACGACAATATTCGGGAACTACTTTTGGATAAGGGCCGACGCCTAAATCGTCAGGCAAATTCAAGAGACTTGGTTGTTTATGACCAAATACAAACCAAGTATCCAGTATTTGACGAGTTGAGGGTGAGAAAGCCTTGCCTTACATTGTTTGGAGATCTTAACTGATACGTAGTGTAAAGGTGGATCAGGGAACCTAAACAGTAAAGTTATGTCTGGTAAAACCAAAACAATGAGCTGAAAAAAGTCAAGTGATAATTCTCTGTTCACGATAAATGACGCCTTTAATATTACACCCATTGTTCACATAAAAATATTGATAAGCGATGCAGCTTTAAGTTCAACTACAATGTGTAAGGCTGCATCAGCACCAATGACTTGCCATTTTAAAGAAAATAAAAAGAGAGAGAAAGCAAAGGAGTAGGAGGCAGCGAGGGATTACCCATAATGAGAAGAGTTTATAGCCTATCAACATCATTGGGAAAAGTAATGGAGTCAGGAAAGAGAGACTGCAGACTGAAGCACTGCAGCATGAGAGACAGACACAAACAGATGGACAGACAGACAGATGGAGCCGCAACACATAAAGATTAGAGCCTTGTTCTTCAATCTGGCCCGGCCAGATAAGACTACAGCATTCAGGGATTTATCAGGTGCCTCTGTACAGGTGCATTACCTGGACGGCTGAGCGCAGTCACAGTCATTTACTGATAGCGTACAGCATACATGCCTTCGTGTGTGTCTGTGTGTGTGTGGGTGTGTGTATGTGTGTGAATCTCAGTTTCTAACACTTGTGTGCTTGTTTGCCCATTTATTTGTGAGTGTGTGTGTACGTGTTTGTTTGTGTGTGACCGCTCTGCCCAGACACGCCACTGCAAGGCTAGGGCTCATCTTGTCAAAGCCCGGCAGATCTTAGCGGATATTTCTAGTCTCTGGCAGATAAATAAATAATTTAACACTGGTTTGGATTTAGAAAGAGATGAAAGCTTTAAGAGCTGAGCTTTTTACAGCTGTGCCCGAAGAGAGAGAGAGAGAGAGAGAGAGAGAGAGAG
>NC_045736.1:10311935-10315713 GCF_008692095.1 Etheostoma spectabile | reverse complement strand
AGAGAGAAAGAGAAAGAGAGAGAAAGAGAGAGAAAGAGAGAGACAGAGAGACACAGAGAAGAGAGAAATAAAACATGGCAACAAGCAAAACTACATAAGCACACACTTCCATGTCCCATTACTCCAGAAATAGAACCTACTCTTTAAAGTGCACACCTTGAATTATTGTACGGTATAATGTCAATGCTAAATAGGGCTTTTAAAATTCTCATGTATGCTAGTCACTAGCATTTTAAAAAATATTAAAGCAGCATGCCGCCTGAAAACACTTCTTTAAACTTCCACAAAAAAAAACTCTCTTTGGATGCACTCTGGGAAAAATGTACAGAGGAAAGAGAAAGGGGCAAATGAAACAGAAAGTTATAGCCAGTGAGCTCGGGGAGTTTATTTCCACTCTACTGTATCTTTTGGTCTAGACAGAACAATTTTTAAGTTAAAAAAGGGAGAGGAAGTTGTAAGAGGGCCTCTAGGCAGAGGAGGGAAGTGAAGGGGCTGTTTGAAAAATCATCCGCTTTTTCTCTTTTTCACCTCTTTTCCTCTCTCTGTTACCCTCTGTAGACTACTGCCTGGCTGGTAGGAAGCACTGTGCACTTGAATCGAGTTGCTGTGTGTGTGTGTGTGTGTGTGTGTGTGTGTGTGTGTGTGTGTCCTGGTGGGCCCACGACTCAAAGACTGTGGCTTTTGTCTGCCTTTGATTACCTATGAATATGCATCCTGCACCTCTCTGGTGTGTCCATGTGTGTTTCTGAGTGTGTGTGTGTGGTTGTGTTTGTGTGTGTGTGTGTGTGGTGTGGTGTGTGTCTGTGTGGTGTGTGTCTGTCTGTGTGCGCGTGTGGAACTGAGCCAGAGACTGCAGTGTTTAGTGACAGTGACTGATACTGCTTCGCCCTTCTCAGACTCTCTCATTTACAAGCACACGCACACAAAGTCATGCATACTCACACGGACACACACTAACACGTCTATACACACATGGAAACTCAGTTACGGTGACGGATATTTGTCCTTGTCTCCTCTTTACTCCCTCATCTCTCATTGTCCGTCAGAGAGCTGAGCCCTAACATCTGAACACTGTGAAGGTCAAAAACAGTGTGTAACGTTAACAAAGACAGTACTTTAATTAAGACAGGCAGGGTGTGGTGTGAGTCTGTGTTACACACTTTTACAGGGAGAATTTGTGGTACAGTTTAATTGTCTGAATGATAAACTCAAATAATAGTAAAAACAAACATTCCATTCACAATGATATAAAGAAGAAAAGAAGCAGCAAATTTTCACATTTCAGAAGCTAAAATAAGGAATATTTGTTCACTTCCGCCTGATTAAGTAATTTTATGTCAATTGACAAATTGATTAAATTGCTTTGGCACTAGTTTTGACATAAGATGGTACAAGTCCAGAGGGGGTATTGATATCCAGAGTTCAGTCTACGGATTCTGTGGTCAGAAACAATCTCTGTTAGCTGCCAGCTTGTCAGACAGAAATGGAGCAACAAATTGAGCTGCTTGATAAAAACACTGTAACCCAACACAAAGCACTCAATTAAGCTTTTATCCATCCACAACCAGATGCAGGGCTCGCTATCGGTACTTAATACCTTCAGGGTATTAAATGAAATAACCCAGTACCAAGTAGTATCGAAACTCTTCTCTTATCCAATACCTGCATTTGATCCTTTTTTTTACCCAGATCTAGAAAAAAAAAGACTATTTGGATGGTTTTGCTTGCAGCCAATCACTGCAAGCATTCTTTAATTTAATGTGATGTGTGATTGGCCCACTACCACAGCAGCCAGTGGTGGCGGCATTTTACACAACTGACTGCTTCCATTCACATAATGGGTATCAAATGAAGTAAAAAAAAAAATGGTATGAATTGAAGTACTTTATTGGTAACATAATAAGGTTACTGGTACTGATAATGTTATCGTCCTTTTTTAACATTTGGTGTATGTGTGATGTTTCTGTTCTCCGAACAGATTGTATCATCGACCTATTTAATGGTTCCATTATACAGAGAGATGCTTTATTCTGTTGTCCTTCTTTCAAATACCCTGTCGTGAAAAAGAAAATGTTGTTACCAGGGCCTAATTTTTCTCCAGGTAATTTCTGTTTGATGAGCTGCCGGATTGTTAGGGCATTACGTTAATGTCCTATTTATCTACAGAACAAACTGTACAGCAAAAATCTGCGATATTTAAGACATCCTGTGTAAGTGGCAAATACACAAGTGAAGAGGAGTTAAAAAGTCAGCAAACTGACTAAGTAATGTCAGGTCATCCACTCATATCTATTCCAACATTAGCCGCCATTACAAACAATGTACCATTACTGGCTGAAGTTCAATACCTCAGAGTATTGAAGTGAGCAAAGGTCCATTTCATTAATAATGAATATTAACTTCAGATAAGCACATAAGATGTTGGGTCCAAACTAGTTTAATGATAGCCAGACAGATTCTGAATGAAGGAGTACCGTCAATTCAAGAGTGGGCTTGTGAGATGGCTAGGGTCAAACAAGCGGTTTGTAAGAGTGGATGTCTACATGGGGAAAGTACTTGAGCTTTTTGGAGGGCTCCTAAGAAGCTTTGTGCTGGGGAGAGAGGTGCATGATGGGCTTACGGTGTGGTCATTAAACGTGGGATTTGGTTTACAGTTTGACTATTTTGTTAATATTTTGCTGCATGGTCTTGTATAGTGTTGTTATTGTGTCATCTTTTCGTTGCGAATTCTATGCTCCGTTGTTTAAAATTAGATTAGATTAGACAATTAGAAATGATGAATCCCAACTTTTCACATTTGAAAGAGACACGTATATTGTGTTATTTGTCCTTTTAAAAGTGCATAATCTCGCTTTAAAAAATGTCTACATGCAAAACAGCAAAGTAGACAGCAAAACCGGGTGGTAGAGCGCAGAGCACAGGGGCAAAGCGTAAGGCTTAAGGCTCTATCAGCACAGTAAGATCCTTCATTAATTAAAACCTCTGTGTGTCACACACCGAAGAGCAGCACTAATTGCCACTAGCTGTTCCTGTTTGGAAAAACACAAACACCAAGCAAGTGCCAGACATTTTCTTTCAATCACGATCTCCTGGACCGCACCAGAATTGGAATTACAACCGACCAGGTGCAAACTTTCAACTTCAAATAGGGTGCAACACTGCGGCACTTCTGATCATAACTTATTATGAAGTGACCTTATTGCTGTCACAGTAACGTCACCACAGTTATATCTTATATCCCCTCTCTCAGGCCCAGAGGAGTCGGGGAACAACCCTTTACTCATGGCCGAGGAAATCCCTCAAGACTGCGTGTGCAGACAAATGGGGAAGGCTGGGTGTTTTGAGATATGCAGCGGTTTACTCTGTAGCTGCACAGTCATACCTCTTACTGACAAGATAGCAGGTGATGCATTCAACCAGCTGTGTTCTTTTTATCTTTCTCTCTCCTTTTTCTCCTTAATGCAATCTGACTCTCTGTCTTCCTTTTCTACAGTATTTCTGTGCCCACGGCAGGATATACAGTGGGCAAGAAGGAGGAAAGAAATACAACAAAGAGAAAGAGAATATTAGAGATAAAGTAAAAAAGAGAGATAAAGGTTGAAGGGGTGACTGCCGTGTTGTTACAGTTGTGGGGGAAATGGCTGCAGTAGAGAGAGAGAGAGATGGAGTGTAAGATATGAGCTCTGAGACAGAGATTGAGGAAAAGATCAACAAAGGGAATCCATTCAGTCCAGATATTGGTTTTCACACTGACATTGTGCTGCTCTCAGGATCCATC
>NC_045736.1:10306941-10311925 GCF_008692095.1 Etheostoma spectabile | reverse complement strand
CAATGCATTCTCTGCCCACACCACATTTCCACCGAATAAAAGATACTGCCTTTAAGATTCAACGCTGTGAGGTGTCCCAGCAGCTCAGAGGGGGGACAGCACACACAATGCCGGGCCTCTTACTCTCTTATGAGTTTGATCATCCTTGCACCACTCTCACCATATCTAATGGTTCACATTTCCCAGTCTCAACAGGAGGGAGAACAAGGAAAGATAAGCAACTTGATACTTTTTTGTTGTTGTACAATTTCAGCTCATATTGCAATGTATTATTTTCAAACCACTTCCGGAGGACTTTTTAAAGACATACAATTGGTCTCTTAGCTTAATTTACCATATGGCTAGGGTAAAAAAGAAAAAAAGAAAAAAGAAAACTATGAAATACACAGTTTCTCGGTATTTATGAAAACACAGGCTGAAATAAATGAAGCACAAGCAGGGCCACATGTGTGGTTACTATAAGCAGTGAGGCAGAAGACATTCAGAGAGCTCAGTGGTCAACTGTTACAAAAAACACTAATATGGCTGACGTTAGGGACAAGACAAGTTGAATTCTGTGTAGCGTAAATGTTACATAACTAAAAAACTATATTTGTACTTTATTTTAACCTTTCAGGCACGCAGGGGCAAACCATCTGTATCTGTGTATGTAAAATACACTATTAGATATAGCATCTGTTAAATTGGGTTAAACACTGCACAGGTTAGCTCAGTACACCTGCCGGCTAAATATTTATGTGATTTGTGTATATGGACACCTGTGTTGGGTAGGTCTTTGGTGTTGATTTTCTCATAACTTCCTGAGTCAACTTGATTACTTGTCATAACTTGTTATTTTCTGTTCTCTTGTTACCTCATCAGATTGACCTTTGGACTTGTCTTCGGCTGCTTTTATGGATCCGCCAGAGGGAGGGACGCTGATATATTTCCAGGTGTAATGATACAGTCTCTAATCTAAAATGTTGGTACATTCTCCGATGTGTTTAACTTAATTCCCTCTAAACAGGGAATTCCAGTATCTCCCTTCTGGACGGAAGCTAAAAGTCCCCGGTTGCAGAACTACAAGATTCAAAAACAGTTTTGCCCCAGCGGCAATCACTCTGTTGAACAAACTGTAGAATTATTTGCACAAAACGCACAAGCACTTTATTCATGTACTGGTTTCTGTTTGTTTATCCATGTTTTAATGTCTTTATTACATGTTTTACTGTTTGGTGTGTTGCATGTTATGTGGTGGTCTACAAAGTTTTAAGAATGTCCTGCCTCTTAGACTGTAAACCTAGTTAACCCACGGGTACCAATAAAGTAACCTGACCTTAAAATACTGAGTATTCAATAAAGTGGCTCCAACCAACCCTAATCTCAAAGCCAAAGTACCTCAAAGTACCTAAAGATCTTCATACTACTAATTGATGGCAACAAAAAGTGAATCATGTCGTACCGTACAGTGTGATCTCCAGGTGGCGTTGCTGTTGATATTAGATTGAAAAAGGCCAAAACAAGAAAAGACAAAATGATGGTCAAAGTCGTTTGTTCTTGGCTGCCTGTGTGACTGATGTTCCCCTGGCTGCAGCAGCAGTATTCAACACAGACCAGCCAGCAGGCTGCTAATCTCCCCCCGTCCTCCCTGGTTGTGTGTATTGTCTAGTGTTTGACAAGCCCCCTCTGCCAGCTTCCAGCCTCCAGCCACAGGACTGGCACAGTTGCCTTTGAGCCTGGCTCAGAAAGATTTAATGGACTCCAACCAAGAGGCAGTTAACCAGGCCGCCATTTTGGGTAGTCTTTGTTGTCTCTGGGAATTGCTTTCAGGTCATTGACTCTACCAACAATCAACTGTTTTTTTATATTTTTTTATGAACAATGGTGACACAGCTTGACTGAAGTCTATACAAGACTGGAGTAGGAAGCTGTTATGTCATCAAGGCAGCTTTTTGTAACCAACTTAATGACAGTGGGTTTTCACTTGTAAAAACATTAACTTACTTCACTTTACTGGAATAGGTCTGTTTCAGTTTAATGTCTGGTTTAAAGATATGGAATACATATTGAAATATGTCGCTTGTGCCCTAACGATTGTAATTGTTTATTGAGGTAACCTTGGGTGTGATACTGAAATCCTGATTCGAGTGTCACTCATGTCACCATTTTGCCACATTCTCTCCCTTCTGTATAGCGGCGGGGCTGTGTGATGAATTTAGCTTGTCAGTGATTTGTCGTAACTGCTGAGTTCTTTCGCATCCCTCTGCTGCGTGCCTTATGAATACTGAGCAACCAACTGTGTGTGTGTGCACACGTCTGTGGTTGTATTTTGAATACTAAGTGTTGCATAAACTGTACTGGTATGAGTGTGTGTGTGTGTGTGTGTTGAGAGCCGAGTTTCTGCCTCTGTGTCAGTTTGACACTCACGTGGATTAAGTTAGGTGGTGACTGATGGCATGTCCATGCTTGGCTATCCACGGCACATCTTCTTAGACTGTCTGAGTGACGGGAGAGAGACACACCATAGCTGAATAAAACATGACTTCAGACACGCTGTCAGCAGACACAGGCCTCCACCGGATGATAAGACAGTTGTGCATGTGCATGAGACAAGAACAGCTCCTTCATGAGTTTAAATTGAAATATTTATCATGTATCAGTTTGATGCCAAAACAGAAAAAAAGCTGCAACTTTTGCTTGTTTAAAGCTTTTTGAATGTGACAGTGTGCTTGATTTCCTTCATCTTGCAATACTTTGGATTCTATTTTCGGAAACTAATGATGATTCTGTGCATTTAATAAGGCACACTGGGAAGGAATTGTGTATAGGTTTATGCAGAACATGCTCACTTAATTCCATTCTTTCCGCAACCACCTCGCCTCAGGGAAGGGAAATGCAGCCAGACAAAAGAATATGTAAACCCTTTATTAGACATAGAGAATCGTATCCATGTGGCACAGAGGTAAACATCATGCAGAGTTGAGTCATTTTTGACTAACGTATGGTACGCAATGTTCTGTCTCTCAGCCTTGCTCGGCATAACCTTGTCACATCCATGAGACAACATCATCTCTCCAATAGGTTTTGTAATCCAATCTTTGTTCACTCTGACCTGAGCCTTTCTTTTATTCTCCTGCCGGCTCCTTGCGTCCTCACCCCTGGCCTATTTTCCTATTCATTCATTCTCACGTTCCTAAAGTCCTTTCCATCATCTCTCTTTCCCCCTTACTGGGGTTCAGAAACAGCTGTTGGTCTACTGTTAGCCTCTATGTCGGTGGATTCCCACTGATGAGAAACTGGTTCTTACTAAGCCTCGGCAGATATGCTGCTGGTGTTAAGTCCGCTCCTAAGTACAGTTCAGCTTCACTTAAGGAAGCACCTGAAGCCTTCAAGGTGCAGGTTGACCGGGCCATCTAATCACTGATTACCCCAGCCCATTTATTACTGAGGATCTAAATCTATACAAAACTAACAAATCATCCAACTTAAAAAAAGGACTTAAACAATTAATCAATATTCTAAATCTTACAGAATCCTTGAGGGGCAAGGTGAACAATATACTTTTTGAGAGCAATTTTGCCCTTAACCTAAAGTAATATTGACCTTAAAGTGATTGGAGATTGATGTCGGTTATATTGTCTCCTGAATACAAATTGAGTTAGGTGTCTTGGGAAATGATTGCTGCCTGATTTTTTTTTGAAGGACAGGTCACTTTCCAGTCTGACTGACATGGCACCCGGTCATTGGCTGAGCAGCTACGCACCGGAAAACCCTCAAACAGCCATTACACTTAATACATTTTTTTTATTGAGAAATCTAACAGTTCCATTGCCTTTACCAGTGCCCATTTGTTGTTGTTGTTTTTGTTGTCATTGTGGTTGTTTTGTTGATGCTGCGTTTGGCTGAACTTTCAATGCCCTTTGTGTCATGCACTAAGAGCTTCATTTTGCACGGCTTACTCATTCTCAAAAAGTAGGCCTATCCTAATATCTCATAAGAGGAAAGGTAGAATTAAGTAATTAATCATAACTCCTATGCAGGAGATAATATCCCGTACGTAGAAGATAACATCTCAACAATCGCCAACACTGACCGCAAAAAAACGGTCACCTTTCCACACACTGAACATTGAACTGCAGCAGCTTTTTAAACTGTGACATTAGACCTCACCAGGGAGGACAGGAACCCTTTTGATATGAACGTGTGCGTGTGATGCTCCTTGCTTTTCTCTGCTGCCTTTGAAGATGGATGCCGGTGAAATGCTAATTACCTTGGGCCACGAGGCCGGACGCGTGCACAGTTCAAAGGCGGGGCTGGGTGCAGCTGTACCTCAAAGCGCCGGGTTGAATCTGTTCCGCACTGAGGATTTACTGAAGGCTGGTGTCTCAACAGAGGCTGCCTGCTTCCTACCCCTTTACCTACATGTGTTACACAACCCCAACTCCCTCCAAAATGTATGGCTATAAGTGTGTATGTTTGGGGGTCTCCGTCTGCATATGCTTTTGTAAGCATAAAACGAGACACTCTTGTCCTCAGTGGCAGTGTATTGGAAGATACTTTAGACTCCATGACGCTGCAGATTTGAAAGCTACACTCTCTTCTCTCACTGCCTCTCTGTACGTGATGTCCTTTTCAAAGCAATATCTCCTACAATCCCTCACTTCCAAAATTTCCTGTCTTCTTTTTTAACTTGTTAAAGTTTTTATTTTGTTCCCTCACCAATGTCTTTCTTGAGCTTTGTCTTAGTTGTTGTGTGGCAGCAAGCTCTGTGGTTTGGATCTGGTGACATGTGCACAGCTGGAATGAATAGTCTTGACTTGATGGTGCATTGTACTGCAGTAACTCTGTGTGTGTGTGTGTGTGTGTGTGTGTGTGTGTGTGTGTGTGCATGTGTGTGTTGGGGGAGGTAACGGTGTATGACAGGTAAATAGAGGTCACTTCCTAAAGGAGGATAAAATAGGAGGAGGACACACACACACACGCACACACACACGCACACACACAC
>NC_045736.1:10295899-10306931 GCF_008692095.1 Etheostoma spectabile | reverse complement strand
ACACACACACACACACACACACACACACACAGACAGCCTCCTCAGGTGATTTATGAAACGTGTCAGCTTTGCAAGTGTTTGCATTTGAGGGGGATTTTGATGGATCACCCTTGAATGCCTAGTTCCAACAAGTTACTGCTGGATGCATTTTCATTGCTCTTGACAAATTGTGTGTGTGTATGTGTGTTGACTACATAGCATAAGGATGTTTAGTACAGAGGACTCTCGTTATTAGATGGAGCTCGTTGTGACATCAATCATTGCCGGCGAATAATTGCACCCATTTGCTACTGCTTACAGTTTACTGTCTGTAACTGTTTAGGAAAGTCACAAAGACACATGCACGCACGCATGCACGCACAAAAACATCTGGGCTTTACGATAAAAGTAATATGTTTTCACATGATTAGATGACTGAGTGTTCTATTGTCTGAAATGGAATCTACATGATTCTTCAAGGAAAAAGCAAAAAAGCACATGGTAACATGATCACATTGCATGAACACACGTACGGCATGTCGGCAGAAATGACACGTCCGTGACCAAAAAGACACACAAGTTTAACATTTAAGCGGGTAAAAAAGACTTGACTGTGCTATTTTTGGTCTTGTGCTGGTTTGGTGTCTGTGACTAAAGCAATAAGTGATGATGGGATGATGAGACATCCTTTCTCGTTTCATCGCCGAGCTTCCATCCCGTCCAGCAGACAGGCTCTGTTCCAACAGAGGTCTGAATGAATATTTAATCATTTTACATTTTTTAGATACCTGTGTCAATGACGACTCTCTGATTAAAAAGAAATTCGTCAACGTGTCATCTCTACTTCCATTTCCAAACTCAAAAAGGTACATTGCGAATGTAAAAGTTGTAGCTGTTGTGTAAGAATAGACTGCAGGAGCAGTAGGGGGCCATGTTAAGGAACTATGAGTGGTGTTTTCACATTCACAATGTTCCTCACATCTGAGTTTACACATTTTTACACTCTGCTGCCTCTGAGCAGGCCAGAGTCAAGCCAGTTCAAGCCAAGCAAATTACCCATATGTCCTTCATTTTGACTATCAGACGAAACAACAGCCTGCCAAAAAACTACCCACAGGTTAATGTAGTAAGAATATAGTGCATACAGAAAAGGATAAAAAAGAAGTATACGGCCCGTTTTTGTTAGGGGGGTCCGATTACAAAGAAGGTTGGCATGCATCTTCATCTGCATCTTTATCTACTTCTGTCTTCAACTGAGAGAAAAATAGAGCGTACTTGGTCGGCCAGCTGTTTAAATATTCCAGATTCCTCTTGTTGGTCCACAACAAAAACAGCTGTTCAGTCCCATCTAGCCTGTACTTCCATTGCTCCAAAGCTAACTTTTGATTCTACTTATTAGGCTGAGACGAAACAGCTGCTACACCCTAATGCACAGGGTCCAACATAACTTCTTTTTTTTTCATCCAGGGCCAGTAGATAAGAGTTTTCCCGACCCCTTGTATAATTTTACTGAACATACACTGTAATGTATGTAATGTAATGTTGTATTCCAGAAAACAAACAAAAAGCCTATTACACATGAGGTTAGTCAGTTTAGTTGGATTTGCACACTAATAATTCCTAGTTAGAATACAGTAATGCTTGTTTTAATGTAGGTGAAGGGCCAAAATGAGGGCCCAATGTCCATGATTTATGATTATCATCATGAATCCAACCCTAACCCTTGTGTATTTTGGTAAACAAATAGCAATGATAAGTTTTGTGATATGGTTTTGATTAAATGCATATGTTTCAGTTCATACATTCATGCAACATAGCTAATTTACCACAATGATGAGGAGAAGATATGCTGATCAGGCAAATATCAGATATTTGAAGTAAAAGTGGTTTATTTTAACAACAGCCATCTGGTATCAAGTCTGTTTTCTCCTCATGTTCATAATGTAGTAATCTGAATATTTCTCAGGCATGTTTACTGGGCTATATGAAGTTTTTGTATGGACTCTTTGTGCTGGTTGCCGACGGTCATTTGTTTGACGTTTCTAAGATAACGTTGCCTGCTAGTGTGCACCGAACTGACGAGTGACTGTGATAGGCACACACAATTTCCAATTTCCACTGGTTCGGGCCAGCGACTTTCCAATCAACTTGCCCGACATACTGTTTTACCGGCCCCCTGGCCACTGGCCCCTTTCACTGAGAGCTTAGTTTGTCTTGGATAGCCAGTTAAAAAGGAACAAAGCAAGGTAAGAGCATTGTGAGGGGCTGTAGATACTGTATGTATGAATTCAAAAAAGCGAATGCGAGAGGAGGGTACTGGACTGTCAGAGACTGCCTTGACTGGATCCGTCTGCACACAATGAAGCCCCAGAAATGAGACTGTAAGACAAGAAACCGGGAAGGTGGTTGTTGGCCTCTGAATGCTCAACTGCCAGGAGTGTCAGCCCCTTCTCTCGTTCATGATCTTTCAGGCAGCTTTTAATCCAAATGGTTAGAGTAATCAGAGAATCCTGAGGCTAGTCATGGTTTTTTTTTTTCATGGGATTTGTTGCCAGCCTTCTCCTTGAATGGTATCACACTGGGTAACAAGCGAGAGAAGAGAAAAGGTGTTCCACCACTGCGGTACGGAAGTAAACACAGGCTCAAGGCCAGAGAATGAATAGCCTGGAGGAACTAAAGGCAGAGAAGGGAAGTGCGGTAGACGGAGCAGCTCTTGCCATGACAATTTTTTAAAGCCATTGACAGATAATTCTGTTTCAGCACTGTATAAAAAATAACATTAATACTGTCTCAGTAGTACTTGCAGAGATTCAGACAAAATGCATGACGAGGGATATTTCAATGCTGGCAATAAAGTCCTTTTTAAAAAGGTAAAGATCACACATCCGCACACCTGTCACCACAAAACCTCAGTCACCTTTGGGGGAGGGGATAACTAATCCAATCCATACTACATCTGCAAAATGTGTCAGCGCTCTTTCTCTCTTTGTCTTTTCCTCTGATCCTGGCCTCGTCACTCTCTCTGCATCCTGCCCCTGCTGTTCACGGAGTGGGAAGGCTGGAGGACTGAAATACCGCTGCATGGCAAACAGTCCGAGGGGAGGGAGGAGGTGAGACACAGCACTGATGTGAGTGATTCCATTAAAGGGCGTTGACACTGGCATTAGAGGCTATTGACACGGCCACAGGTATTAATAACATAATGAGGGTGTTAAACTGTCACAGTGTGCTTGAGTTACATGGTTTGTGTGTGTGTGTGTGTAACTGTGTAAATGTATGCAAACGCACGCACACGCACGCACACACACACACACACACACACACACACACACACACACACACACACACACTCTAAAAGGCTCTGTCCTGTGCAAGACTTGGCGAAGACACTGTGAAAAGACATGGTACAAGAAAGACAGAAGTACAGGAGAGAGAATTGATGTTGTATAGTGTGTACGGATCATGGAGGTTGAGGGTGCTCATCAGAAAAGAAGAAAGTCTCTCTTCTTATCAGACCACACAGCTGTTAGCTTAGCTACAGTAAAGTCTCTGTTACAGATAGTACGTGTTTGTTCCGATGTCCAAGAGCCGGCGGTCTGGCAATCAGTCTTCATGACAAATAAATGTCAAACTAAATATTAGTTTTAAAAGGTGAGATCTTGGTAGGATGCAGTTTAACCTCACTTCACAAAATAATTCATTCACATAATTGTTGGTAATTATATTTGTACTGCAAACCAACAACACAAGTGCTAAAGCAATTAGTCGATCAAGCAAATATTAATCTGCAACAATTTTGATAATCAATTAAGAAGACAGCAGTTTGGGTCAAGAGGGCTTTTTGTTCCCCTACTTTTGGGATGTGGCTAAGGTCATTAAAAGAGAAAAGTAAAGTAAAAATAAAACTGTAAAAAAAGGCAAGAACATTTTTTTTATTCTTTTCCATGCATGTGCCTCTGTAAATTTGTTTCAGTGTTACTTAGACTAATTCAGACTAGTGCTGTCAAACAATTAAGATATTTAATCAAAATTAATTGCGTTAATGTCATAGTTAACTCGCAATTAATCGCAATTAATTCACATGTTTATCTATTCTAAATGTCCCTTGATTTCTTTTTGTCTCATTATTTTTTCTCCTTTTAACGCTCTCATAAACATGGAAAAGTGGATCGGCTTGCTTTGTGCAAATGTTTTTTTTTTATTGAAAACAACATTGGCATGCAGCCTACTGTAGTGTTCAATTTCACACTAACATTCACGCTTGGAGCAAATAATCTCTCACACAGTGTAATATTTTGACAAGGGGGGGGGGGGAATTCTCATCAGCTGTGTGCTCGGCCATCGAGTGGTATTTCAGACTGGACGTGCTGCGATGATAGCTCAGTTCACAACGACAAAACACACAGATCACTTTGGTCTTGTCAATAGAACCATTTGGCAACTTTTAAAAGTAAACTTTCCATCCAGAATCTTATTAGCATCCATTTTGTTGTCTCGCCCTCGCCATCCACTCAAACACAACGTTACTACTCTTTGGCCAACTCGCAAGCCCAAACGGCGTGTGTGCAGCGTGCCTGTTGTTTTGTTTCCGGTCTAGCTAGATCCGGTGTGGTGTTGTAGTTTTTCTAACGTTACTAGTTGTTGCAACAGCATGTGGAAAAACTATAAAGTTTGCTAGGCTAAAAAGACCGCTAATCTTGCGATAAAAAAAATTGAAGTTGTTCAAATGGGTTTGCTTTAACTGACAGCACTAGTTCAGACATTTAGTTTGCGTTCAGAAGAAAACAGGGTTATTAATAGTAACTACTTTATTTAAGCTTGTTCACAAAGAAAGGGCGTTTGGTAAGGTCAATCATAATCACAAAAGATTGCTTGTTGCAGCCTCTCAAATGTGAGCATGCAGCAAAGGGCCGCAGGTCGGAGTCAAACCCGGGCCCCCTACGTCGAGGAGTAAACCTCTATATACGGGCGCCTGCTCTACCAACTGAGCTATCCGGGCACCCCATTTGCCAGCATTCTAAGCCTTCTGAAATGGTAAACTTAATAACTTTGGATTTTGGACAGCTGCTCGGACCAAACAAGTGATACATGTAATATTTTCTGACCTTGCATTTACCTAACAATAAATTGCTCATATTATGTTTTTTGGCTTTTCTTTTTCCTTTATTGTGTTGTATATATTTTTTGGGCATGTTTTGGTTTAAAAAGTGAAAAGGCCCAAAGTGCACCCCAAAGGGACTTACCATCTCCAACCTTTAAATACAATTAAGAACCTGAAAATGACCATAATATGTGGTCTTTAAATGAAGAAACTATCCGTGGATAAATCCATAATGAAAATAATTAATGTCTTCTTTGTAATTTATAGCAAGCTCAAACTTCAAATGTACCCGTTGAATATGTGCTTTTTCGGGAATGGAACGATTTTTTGGCTTCCGGTGTTGCTGCTTGCAGTTTTCACTCAAACAACTTCACACTGGACACTTCCTGATGAAGTACACCTGCCATGACACAGTTGCGTCCACTAGCAGTGCTGGAGTATGCGTGTCCTTTGCTAACAGCTAGCGATTTGGGACGAGGCCATTTCCGGGAAGAAAAGTTCCATTGCTGATGTTGAAATAAGTATGCTACAATGTAACATCTCCGGTCTCTCTTCCTTCATCTTTAATTGATTGTCCTCATTCAATGGCTCAATTGCACACAAGACACGCTATCCAAGATTGCAAGTTCTGTTATTTATGCTGAATAAATAGAAGTGGAATAACAATACAGCCTTTTTGGACGAGAGCATCTGCATGATGTGACTGTCGTGTCGGTGGAGACTGGGTGTGCGTATGCAAGATTTCCTTTCATCTGATTCACCATCACCTTCTATGTGCACTGTGCTCATCAACTCTCAACATCGTTCCCTCTGAATGACGCTCTGTGTGCTGCAATCTTGAATCATCGTTGCTTTTGAAAAAAAAATCTACATCTAAATCAGCTGGTCTCCTCTCGTGATTCCTCTGCCTTGTTTCCGGTTAGCTGCCATCTCTCCTCAGTGGCTCCTATCACTTCTCTCTCCTCATTGTCTGGCTCCTCCCTCCTCTTCCTCATTCCTTTACCTTCTGTATCCTCCTCTCTCTAAAACCCTCCTCTATTTTGCCTCCCTCTTCAGCTCTCTATTGTTTCTTTCGTCTTTCCTCTGCGTGTCTATCTCTCTCCTTCTCTAGCTGGGCAGCCAGCGCCACTGCAGTGTGACCTACTTAGCTGTGCTGCTGCTGCTGCTGCTGCTGCTGCTGCTGCTGCTGCTGACTGGCATAGTTGAGAGTTGGCATAGTAATGTAGGCACCAGAGTACCCATGATGGGCACCGCCAACAGAAACTCACTAAGCACCAAGGGACAAAATAAAGCGCCCAACCACTCATCCTGCATCTGTGTGTCTGGCTTTGGTTCCAACATCTCATTTCTACCATTCTTGATGTCGATATACATATATTATTTCTTCATACAAATTATTGCATGAAGAAAATCATTTTCTGTGCAAGGTCTGCAATACCTGAAACACTTCATTGCAAGTCCATTTTGGAGATGGTTCCCTGAGATTCGTTATATGTCCCCCGGTTTCCTAATGAGGTAAGTCATTTAAGTAAGATTGTTTCATTTAGCTTAACATTAACATATTGTTGGATTCTTTGGACTGTAAATGGCAATCTGCTAGACCCATTTGTACATCCATCTGTAGGCCTAGGTAGCAATTGTAATTGTTCAATCAGTCTGGCTATCACTGCTAATGCTAACTGCATGTCCTTTTTTCTATCCCAAACAAAGCCTTGGTAATGACAAACAGTCGCTTCTGATAATGAGGATTGTTTTTTCCTAGTGAAAAGTTAATAGAAACGGGTGCTTGGAACACAAAATGTAATAGCTTTCAGACATAAATAGTATGAGTTGAAATACTAGTGTGTTTTCTCAAACTATCAGCAAACAACAAGATCCATCTCTGCTTAAATGAAAAAGGCTCTTCAGCTGTTGTTGTAGATGTACAGTACTATGTAACAGTAGCTGATGTATGTTAGCAGTGCATATAGCATGCAGAAAGAACAGGTTTGCCAAAAAAGTAAGCTCAAACTAGCCAAAGTAATGACACATTGGTCCCACCAATGTCATTTTTCATTTTTCACCTTTCACAGAAGCTTCTGACGTTAATGTCATCATTCTGGAACAGCAGCTTTGGTAGTGGTTGCATTTGACTCGATTTGCAGACTTGATGTCTATAAATGTACTTACAACAACCTCATGTCAACCTCATCCACGCTACACATCAATTTTTGTTGTTATATTTCATGACTGTAGATTGATATCCCTCTAGCTATCTACAAAGATGGAATCTCATGCCTACAAAGCTCACCAACCATCTCACTTGCTGAACAAACTGAGGATGTGGGCAAGCTGATCTTTAACCCGTCATGTATGGTTTTGGACTTAAATCCTGAACATTGCTGATGTTTTACAGGGCCTGCTTGAAGAACCAGATCAATGGGGACAGTTCAGTGAGAGTTGAGCAAGATGTTAATCACAGTGGCTCAGTATTCAGACCGCAATTTGAAAACTCTCTAGTAACTATCTGGTACTCACTGTTCGGTTTATTCGGGCATTACATTGTTTAAAACAAAAACTATTTGGGGCACTTCTTGGCCCAGGTATGTTTGTTTCTCTCAGTACACTCCACCCAACGGCGGGATGTACAATGAGGTGAGTGCTCATCATCAAGGGAAAAACATATAACTGTTTGACTGTTTTGGTTGTTTCCCAGTATAAATTATGTCCTTTATCTCTCCAGACATATAAACCTATATGCATGCTGCCTTTACAAAAACACTTGTTAATCCTAGAGGGGCATTAATGAAAAACATGCAAACACACTGCACGATTCTGCCTTACCTGAAACCATTAAGTGGAAAGCAGGTGCAGTATAGATGACACAGTCACAGTCCACAGTCAAAACATGAATCAACAATCGCACAATTCCATTTGTTTCAATACAGGATGATGTTTTCCGGGGTGTTCATGCATGTGTGTGTTCATGATTGTGGAAGACTGCATGTTGACAAATACAGCTCCCGTGTGAAAGGCTAGAGTGCATTTTCCTGTACCTTCCTTGGCTTTCTGGCAGGATTGTGTGACCTACTCCAGATGTTGTGCTAACAAGCTGGGAGATTAGTTCCATCTCATCATACCATCTACAATAATTTAGAGTAATAAAGCTATTTTTGTTTTGTTTGTTTTTTTCTCCCCGTGACCACCACACCGAATGTGTAATGTATGATGCCGCACTCCAGTTCATCTACCTCCCTTTTCAACATCTGTGGGAACCATATTCATTTCTTGATTTCGTCATTCTCTTCCGTTGCAAATGTTCGGTGAAATTACCTCGACGCGGAGCCCTGTGCAGTGCAATTTCGTGGAAGAGAACAATATGTGAGACGATCCAATTATCCGTCTACACAGCCGAGCCATCATAGACGTTTTATTAAAACAACCACGCACCGTTCCTCCATAATGCGTCATTTTAATGATCGTTCGTTCTGCGGACATTCATACGTGCATTAGATAAGTAGAGGCACTTTCATGATTGTAGTGCACACAAGGAGCAGGGTGGAGGAAGATGGTAATGAGTGCATTTTATTTCACAAATCTGCATGTGTGTTTCTGTGCAAATGAATGAGAAAGAGAAGACTATACAGTTTGTTCTTATGTATTTTTTTTATCAGATAAATTAATGTGGACATGCTATGCCTATAGGTGCCTGTGAATCTACATAAACATTATATATATATATATATATATATATATATATATATACCGTATAGTCAATATATTTTTTTTTTAAATTGGCTGATATCACTGACTTGAAATGCACTTTTACATGAGAGCCAAGCCAATCACGCCTCAGTGCCTACAGCTCAGGCTTTACACGCTGCATGCCTGGTTTCCTCATGCAGGACTGACTGTCACTTTCCATCTATATACCCATTACGCAGGACCCCGTACAGAGCTCTTCTTTTCACTTGCCTGATTAAAAACAAGCTAATTAGCACAATACCATTTCGGTAAAACAAGGTTCAAATGGTGGAAGCTGTGACACATTTCACAGTTCAAATACATTAGAAAGGGTGTGTGTGGCAGATAATTGGTCGCATCTAACCTCTGGTAACACAATTCTCTTAGTCTTCCTCAATGTCTCCAGAGAGGAAAGGATGCCCTGTAACTCTAATGAAGGTAGGTTCTGACAAACACCTCTGCAATTTGTCTGTAAGACCATGATGGATAGCGCTGCAGCTAAAATGGTCCAGGGACACTCCAGAGTCTCCTGGCTCCTGATGAATCATTAGCTTGGGGCGTGATTGGCTCTGTAGAAGTGGTGTTGTCACACATGTCACACATGGATTGGAGATAATGTGGTGTAGCGCAATGTGGGTCCTATTTCAAAATAAGGATTCAGAGTTGGTACACTTTGATTCTGTGCTGTACCGTGCATTCAGACTATATTAATTTGCATAAGGGAACCTGATATCAGAGGTATTAGAGCAAATGTGGCAGTAGTCCTCTCTGAAACAGTGGAGGTAAGTCAGCCGCAGTGGCGAGGCATTTTAGGACAAAGAAAGGTTGGCAAGGGAGAAGCAAGTGTGAGAATTGATCAAAAACGGCAGGTGAAAAGGAATGCGAAGTCATGTTGCTATAGCAACAAGCAACGTAGCCAAGGATAAAGGCTGGAGTTCCATGCAGTCCCTTTCTCTTTCTCTCTCTCTCTCTCTCTTAAACCAGAGAAATATGAGCAGAGCCACCGCTTGACCATCTGAGCAGCTTCCTTATGCTTTCGGTGAACAGATAACACGTCGAGAATGATGTCAATGACGGTGGCTAATTCACATTACTCAGGGGGGGGGGGGTGGGGGTGGGGGGGGGGGCTGGGAAGCACTTTAATCCCGCTACGGTGTTTTTCTTGTTGCCAAAGCCAGAGACTGCGATCCATTCCAGGATGGATCACATGCTAACCTTCCCATTTGTATGCATGAGACAGTGTTGCTGCCTATATCATTTCTAGAGGCAAGCGCCTGCGTTGTTGAATAATGGAGCCAGGAAGACTGCTGGTTGCTACAGCAGCAGTGAAAAGAAGAAAAAATATTTTCACTGCGGCAATATGTACCTGTTAAATAAATAATACTACACTGATACTATACTAATATATAATAAGTGTTTGTTCTTTGGACAAAACAGACTTAGAATTCGCATGGCGAGAGAGTCCTTTTTCAGTAAATGAGCCTTGAAACATGTTGGGGGAAATATTATAGATTTAGTAACCCTGGAGGCATCAGAGCTGTTTGCGTAACATTTTGTTTGGTGCCATCTGTGTCCATATTTATGAGTTCAAAGAGGAGCAGCAGCATAGGCAGTGAGGCTGCAGTAATGGCCGAGGCTGTGGGCTTCTTAAAAAACAAAGACTCAACAATTAACTGGCTGTCACCTTGGCAGGAAAGTGTTATTCTATAGCCTCCTGCACTAAAATCCCAAATATGAATTTGATGGCCTCATTCAGTCAGACATGATTTGGCCACCAATGTACCATTAGGTCTGTCAGGGCTTCAGGCCCATAACATACCAAGCACAGATGATTATTCCCCGTTGCTTCCGCCTTTGAAACAGAGGATGACATAAGCCATAGGCATACTTTTTAAATTATTTTTCTTTTTCTGTCTGTCGGGGGCCCCTCACAACAAATACTCTTCACTACTCTCCGGTTGATCGAAAGATACTTTAAATCCATTCAAATAAAATCACCCTGATTCAAAAAGCTCAGAGCAAGTTCAAAGATCGGGGGAAAAAAGCCTTCTGCCCGCTGCGTAACAAACCACAAAGCAGTGCACGGACCCGGGCATGCGGCATCAACACCAACCTGTTCTTATTACTGAGGTAATTGACTAAGCTGACCCGGCAGCCATCTTGTTTAGAGACATCTGCTGAGGAATCCTTTGATGTGCCGGAGCAGTGATGGCACCCCCCCCCCCCACA
>NC_045736.1:10283552-10295889 GCF_008692095.1 Etheostoma spectabile | reverse complement strand
ATCCCATTAGCCCCTCTGTTTCTTTCTCTCTGCACATTGTGCCTCCCGAATATCAAAGGCTCCTTCACTCCCTCGCTCTGCACCATCAACGATAATGAAGTTAAGTGAATGTGTGACGAGCTGCAGCAATCACGTCCAAGAGGAGCTACGGGGGGATGAGAAGGTTAGAGTTAGAGAATGAGGGAAGCCGATTAGAACGAGTGGTGAAAAGGGGAAGAAGGATCGTTTGAAAATCTAAGAGTTTGTTCACAGCTTAAGTGTAAGAGGGGCACACACTCACAAAGATGAACATGTGTTTTTTCTCATCCAGCAGAATCATTAGCAATTTAAAAGATCTAAAACTACGTTGGTTACTCTAGTTGACTGGGAAGCAGCTGGGATGGAGAGCTGCTGAGCCAAGGTCCTGGGCTACTAAGCTAAAAAAGTAGCGGTCTGATGACCAAGCTGGGAGGCAGATGGAGAGTAGGAGGATGAGAGGATTAGGACGTGTTGGGTTTAATAATCTAGACATCCTGGATGAAGATGACAGGGTGAAAAAGGAAGAAGACGATAGATAGCAAATGAGGAGGGATCAGCAGTGGGTAAGAAGAGGTCTAGGGATTACTGGATGGAGGTCATCAGAAACTCTCGCTCTCACATACATGTACTGCAGAAATCTCTTTCTTAGAGACCGACATGGGGTAAAAGGACTGAGATCAGAGGACTTCACTTGACAGCATGTGAAAAAATAAAAATGATAAAAGGTGAAGCACCAGCGGTGATGGCTTTCTGTTTTAAGCATTCATGGAATACAGTATATGTGGCTGATGGATCATGAATTATAAGGCAAAATAGGAGAACATAAGGGCTTCTATTTTAAGAAGCTAGGGGCTTTTATGTTCCTAAGCAGAAGTGTAAAGCTGCATTATTGAATAATAAAGACCAGAAGAAATGCATTCATTAGGGGAGTCACAGTGGTGGGAAGTGTCACTGACAATATTTGAATGATGCCACAAGAACATGTACAAGAAAAGACAGCATCTATTCAAATCAGTCTAGGAGAAAAGTTGGGACTAGCGTGTCAGTGGAATATTTCACTTAAATGAAATAAGGATGCAAACTACAAAAGAAATGTGATGGAATGTGAGGCTCATCTAACGTTTCCCAACTTATTTGTGCCCATCAAGATAGATAGAGGGACAGAGATAGACCAACTCAAGTTATCTTGCCAGGTTAGGAGCCATGTAGCCATCTTTCTGAAAGTCTGAAGTCAAGTCAGGAGAATGATCCAATCATTCTAGCTTCAGATTTGTGTACTGTGGGTTTTGAAATTTCTACTGCTGGTGACGTCTGAAACGGTGATCACAATACATTAATGCACTTGGGAGTGCAGTTTCTTTTGATAAAACATGTTTTTGTACGGAAATTGCACAGTACAAGAACCTCATGAGTGGAGGATCACACAAGACTTCATTAATGCAGCCATAATCGAGTTGCCGGCATCAGAACAAACTGTAAACACAATATTTATCACTTTTTATAGTCAAACGTGTTAGCAAACAGCTGTCAATTTACACTTCAAGCAGATACGAGCAGTGAACATAGCCACGTTAGTGTTCATGTGGAGTTGCGTTTTGGCCACATGGCGAAAATTAAGTAAAATATTTACTCTCTTTTTATCTAGGTTTTTGATATCCACCAAGGGAAAATCTGGCTCTCCAGGTGCCAAATGCTCCACTGTGTTCATTAGCTCGTTGCTAACTTTGGCTGTCTGTTGTTTAATTCTGGGAAGGTAGAGCAGAGCAAGCGTTAAGGAACTACTCAGGTATCTGGTGATAGAATCTCTGTAGTGTCAAATGATGTTGAAGTTTCAATTGGAAAAGCGAATCAGCGGCACAAATGTGACAAATAGTCAAATTTCATCTTGTCAAGTACCCAAAAATTAATAAAACTTCTGTAAATTGGGAATCCATAGAGACAGAATATCCTCTAATCCTGCTTGCTGAACATTAAACATCAAACGCTGAGAGCGCCTCTAAAAATCCATGTATTTAGGCTGCGGCACACACCACACCAATCCCAGAGCTCTCCAGTTAAGTTGCTCCATTTCCTGTGTGATAATAGCTAAATGGGTTCCTATTGAGGGCCGAGATGGGACACGGGGCAAGTGGCATGGCTCTCCGCCGCCTGTGTAGGAGCCCGGCTGACAGATGGTTTATTTCCATTTGCTGAGGATGCTGATAGGCTCTCTGGGCCGTGGCGAAATGGGAAATACTATTCATACAGGCATATCAGCCCCAGACACTCGGCTGACCGAGAGTTGTGCAGACATGTCAACTAAGCTGCCGTCAAAGAGAAAGAGAGAGACAGATAGACAGGACAAGAGAGAGAGAGAGAGAAGGTGAGCTAAGTGATCGCCCTAGCCAAAGGCAACACCGTCCTCAGGGGAACAGTGCATGAAATACATACCTAAATACATAAATACTTAAGTGTGTGGTTATATTGTACATCCATATGTCTTCTTAGCTGGGCTGTGTTTAAGTGGTGGGCTGAAAGGCAATGATTGGATCAAATGACAGAGAGTGGCTGTGGGGTGTGTAAGTGGCATTTGATTGCATTCTGTGTGATCGGGAGAGACCAAATTATGTAAAGTGTTTAGAGATGCACCTGAAACATGAACTTAAGTGGTTATAAGTATGGTAGATTATTAAATGAGCTTAAATCTTGTGTACCACAATGAAATATTTGTGTGGGTGTATTTGTGCGACAAGATATAAAGCAGTGTGCGTGTGAAATAATCACAGAGGCCTTTAGCCAATAATAACATATCAATCACAGTCTGTCTGCCTCTGCACGTCTCTCTGTCCTCTTCCATATGTTTCATCCCTAACAGAAGACACCATCATCAAATGGCCCTATGACACGAAACAGCCATGACAACATCAAACAGCTGTAGGTACCATAGACTGTTAAACGAAACCAAAATGATTAAGTGTGAGTGTGAGTGTGAGTGTGTGTGTGTGTGTGTGTGTGTGTGTGAGTCTGTGTGTGTGTGATGTATAAAATTAGCTATCTACAGTTTGTTCCGGGGGGAAAAGTGTCCTCTTTCTACAATGAATGACTATTTTCCCAAACAGCTGCAATGATAGCCTCGCCATAGAAAATGTTCAAATTATAGTGTTGCTCTTTGTGCCCCGGTCATAATGGCCCTAATCCAGTAATGTCCCTGTACATTTATCTGTCACTTCAGGCAATGTGTGAAGGGGAAACATGATAAATTGGTATGTTATTAACTAATGCCATAGGTTAGTTGACTGTAGGTATAGATTACTGGGGTTTTTACCTGTTTATCATCATGTATTTACAATCAATAATCAATTTTATTTGTCACGGCAAATTCAAAATAAAGAAGAGAATCACCCTGTGGATGGTTAAAATGAAGTTATAAACAAACTGAGGCTCCCCCACTGTTCTCTGCATTATAAGTCTTGGAAAGAGACATTTCATTATGCTTCTACCCACACACCCCCTCCCAAACCCCTGCCAAACCATTTCCACTAAAAAAAAAAACGTAATATCCTCTAATGATGCACTGGGTTTCCTAATGGCCAGGAACTAACAGGAAAACTGGAAAGACAGCAAAAGCTAAAACCTCATCACCAGTTCTGTCCATTTCATCTTTAAAGCCAAAATTACAAACGGACCATTGGGCTTTAATGTGGTCAATCACGCAAATGAGGAGATTTATAATCAGCGTCTGCCTTTATAGGACTGTGGCATCTGGACAGCAGGTTGTGGCAATGAATGAGAGGCCCTGTACATAATAGATCAATCAATCTTGATTACTGTAGTTAGCAGGCAGTAAGTTAAAACAGATAGATCAGTATATATATATAAGTTTTTATAACATGCGAGCCATTAGAAACAACTCAATTTTGTCAATATATTGCATTTTTACTCATTAAACCCTATTATCTAATCCATATTGATTTTATATGAATCCCGTCCCTGTTTCACATTAACTGGTACAGCTGACGTGGCACTAGGGATGGGTAATGTGGTTAAAATCCTATCACCGTACGTGTAATTTAATATCCCAATATCGATATTTATCATGATGTAATTTTTCTGGAACCAATGCAGAAATCGTTGTTGGATAAAATAACAACAGGAATGTATATTTCAAAGTAAATACCTAAAAAGATTGATGCAAAAATCATATAAAACTTCAATATTGACAGAAAAAGGTCGTGGCCATTGATTGACCCCATCACACACACCTGACACTAGTCACCACAACATTGACAGTATGGCAAAAAATCTAGTAAATCAGACTGATCTCATGAAATGGCGTATGCATGACACACCAATTTGTATGCCATTATCGGCCTGTTATCAAGACAGATACTCGCTTTTTAGCGTGTTTATTAATGCCGTTTGGCCTCCATTGACTGGTTGGGTTGGGTGGGGTGGTGGATGGGTAAAACACAAGACTTTCACCCAAGAGACCGGGGATTGTGTCCCATTTCCTAAACTTAACTGTTGCGGTTTTTTAAGATAAGTTTTTGCAGCTTTTCCCTTTCTTACAGTCACAGTGAAAGGGGGATGACATGCAGCAAAGGGCCCCAGGTCAGATTCGAACCCAGGCCTCTGCAGGACTCAGCCAATATGGGGCAAACACTCTTACTGGGTGAGCTGGAGGAAGCCCTGTGTTTTCTTTTTTTAGTAAAGCCAACCCTGTTCTTCTCTTTCTAAACTCAACCGTTGCTTTCCTCTTGCGATAACACGCCAAGTGGCGCTTAAGAAAGTGGGCATGTACGTTTACGCGCGGTCAAGTTGAGTCAATAATTAATAGATTAGTTAACTGGCGGAAAAGGAATTGGCAAAAATGTTGATTATCAGTTTATCATTTAAGTCAAGCAAAATGTTAAAGAATTGCTATTGAGGTTTAACTGATTTCACTGTTTTTTGTATCATTTTCGGTCGTTGGCTAATCTTGTGACTTTCAGACCGTGATTGTATTTTGATTGACTAAATAATCAATTGTTTAATCTCTCAATTCTATGTCTCTGTGTTTTATTAATTAAAAGCTAATGGTAAGTTGCAGCCTTAATGATGCATCTCCCACCCCTGCGTGGTAGCATTAAAAGTCTATAAACTCTGTCTACTTTAAAACATATTTTAGGGTGGACATAACCAACATCAGGACGGAATCAACATACTGTGGAGTTACTTTCTTCACTGACTTCAATGTTTCCATTTCTGAATCCATGATGAAGGGAAGGGAATTTCATTCAAATTTGCTTTTATTTTTCCTTTTTCCTCCTCAGACGTGTGCCTGCCGTTCTGTGCGTTCCCACTGGTTTTAAAAGTTGCCTCATTAATTTAACTTGTTCACTACACTGTCAGTAATTAATCAGTGGAACCTGTTTTCATTATCTAAGTCGCATAATTTGCATCATCTGAACTTCAGCCTGTGCACTGAAGTTCTTACGCAAAAGCATGATGTCGGTGTCGTGCCCATCTGCCTCATTAGCAATTCCAGTCCATCCCAAACATAATGTGTGTGTACAGCGAGTCCAGTGGTGTATTGCTGGCCAGAGTCCTGACGCTGAAGCAGACTGTGAGGGATTGATCCCCCCCTTGCCCAATTACAAGAGTGTGTGTTTGATTTCCGCCAGGCGCTGTTTCTCGGTTCTACAGAAATGTCCACCTCTGGTCTTGCGGTCCCCTTGCTGTCCCTCTGCCCACTCAGCCACCAATTGAGCTACTTTGTAGTTTAAAGACACAGCAATCCCACAATACCATGCGGTACAACAGAGGATCCTCCCACACACACACACACACACACACACACACACGCTGGGGTTTCTACAGCTGAAACTATACATCCACATCGCCCTACCCCACACACACAATAATGAGTTTCTCCACTGCTGCAGGTTGACTTCAACACCAGCGAGTCCAGCCGCTTGTTTGTTATGCTGGAATAAGCATACGTGCACATACATTAAAAGAGCTCACACGCATATGTATGAGAGTCACAGTACACACACACACACACACACACACACACACACACACACACACACACACACGCTTGGGGCCAAGTACACATGATGGCAAAGCGCATACTGCATAACAACTACTCTCAAGATGAAAGGAATAAATAGTGGCCCGGTTGGCTCAGTTGGTGGAGCAGGTGCACACATACAGGGGCTTGCTCTTCGACGCGGCGGCCGCGAGTTCGACTACCAACCTGCGGGCCTTTGCTGCATGTCATTCCCCTTTCATGTCTTCATCTGTCCTGTGGACATAAAGGCCTAAAATGCCCCCCCCCCCCCAAAAAAAAAATGAAAGGAAGAAATATATGTTTCTGCTGGCTGGTGGTTACCTATTAAATATGGAGCTGAGAGGATTGTTGAGCTATCCTCAGAGAGAGTGCCGTGACGCAGAGGTACGCGTGAGCTTAAAGTGAGGAAACGGGACTTTTTCTTTGCTCTTTTTGAAATGCAAATGATTCATCCGCCAGGGAACTTCTCCAACCTAAATACTGTCTATTCCAAAGGAAAGTAAATGTACCACCGCTGCAACTTACCTGTAGATACTAATGAATGGCAGGAGAGAAGCTTTTCGTTTGTCATGTTTAACCTCAGTAGAAAGGGTTCATACTTAGCAAATACATGGAACATTTCCAACAGCCCAGACTGTAACCATGGCAATCCACATTACCTACTTGGTTAGTTTTCTCTCCTGAGCCAAAGGAAAACAGCTTGATACAATGAGATAAAGCCAAGCTGTGACACACACACATACATAGAAGCGTAGTAACAGAGGTTCTTTGGCTTTTATTTTCTCTCAAGTGTCAGACCAGAAGTCTTCATGTACAGAGTTGATACGACTGATTGTTGTGCTACAGTGCCGAGTGTATCATGGTTCTGAGGCCGGTCTCAACCACACACCAGCCAAATCACCACAAATAGGTATATGAGTGAGAGAAAATCAATATGAGGCTATTCATTACGGTTCAATCTCCTGGCACAGGCCGGTTCACAGTAATGTCAGATAGGGTGGAAATTGAGAGACTCATCAAGAACTTTGGTCTCTTCAATAACGAGCGGCAGGAAGGCGACGACGCGCCGGAAGCTGAACTGGACTCGTTTTGACTTATTTGAACTAATGTGTGAAGGTAAACACAAAGTGCTGCACCTGAACCAAGTGGATTTCTTTCCATAAGAAAACTGCAAACATTCAGGAAAAGCGCACATCTTTAAGACCGTTAAAGGCAAAATCCTCCAGCAGATAAAGTGTTACTCGATCAGTTTTTAATACGGTAGTTTCACACTGCCAGACCTTCCTCCACTGTGCCGCAGAGGAGGGACTGGCCACAAAGCATTCCGGTATTGGAGAAAAACATGCTCTGGTTTACTGGCATTTCTTTTTTGCTTTATAGCTTTAGGGCGTAACTTTTTGATATTATTGAATTTCTGTTACATTCAAGCCCAAATGAGTTGCTACAAAGCTCATTAAGACTATCAGCTCCACACAACTCTCTCTGGATTTCTCAGTGTGGCGATGTTCAGAAGATTGTGTCGTCCGGTGACTTTCCAGTGCAGAGGCTGGAGTGAAGATAATGACCTCTTCTGAAGAGTCCATCATGTTTTTTTAAATTATCCTCCTTGTCCTCCTTGGCTACTAGCAACTACGTGGAGGAGGGCTGGGGGTGGTGCGTGATCCCAGAAGGCTGTATCATGTGGATGCGCATACAGTGTTGTTGTTATTACTAAGAATCCCTCATGGGAATAAACTACGCACTATAGCTTTAACATGGGCTGTGTTTTTGGGCCATGTTTTAAACGTTGATACATTGTCTAGTAGCGTTCCCTGCAAAATAATGAAGACTGCAATGTACTACTAGAAAGTAAATTGTTCTTTAATAAATCTGGTTTACAATATGTTGGTGGTACAGGAAGATCATTTGAGAGCTGAACCAGAACTCTATTGAATCAGGTTTGGTAGTGAAGGGGCCAGCTGTTTAACAAGTCAGCAATGATATTCTATTATTAGATACATTTGTTCTACTTCAAATTCTAGTTAACCCTTGTAATATATTCGGGCCAACTTGGCCCATTTCAAATTTTTACAAGAAGAAAAATGGTACAAGTTTCATTTTTTTCTACCTGAAAATCAATGTGTCTGTTATAAACATGTATTCCTGACTCAATTCAGACAATGATTCTGGATATGACCACTTAAGAATGATCACATAGTGGATTTTTAACATGAATTATAACCTAATGACAAAAAAATGAATCCCACTTCCATTTTTAATTGTGTTCTTGTAGAGACTGATTGCATTCCCTAAACATATATGTTATCTCAGTTGTTTGAAATTGAGATAAATACAATATTTTTTAATAGATTATGAAGTATTATTCCCGAAAGGGAAGACAATACAAGGGTCAAGTAGTGTTGTTGTCCTTGAACTTTTTCACCAGAAATTACCAGCATGACATGATTTTCTTTTTCTAAAAGATTAGATACTCTACATGGTTTCTCTGTGATAATACATATTCATATTCATAATTCATACATTAATGTCTCGTATTCATTATTTTGCCTTATTGAAAAAAATAGTCTATACTTACTTTATTCTTATCTATTTAAGTCATTCAGATGTTTTGACTTGTAGTAGTTGTTGGATATGGTGGTTATAATGAAGAGTTATGAAAGTCGGGAGCGAGATGACTAAGGTTCCCGTGTTCAGCTTGGTTGAGCTTCTTCTGACATGATTCATCTCTTTCCGTCACTTCCACTGACCTCCTCTTCCCCTCAATAAAACCGACCATGTATTTCTCTCCGAGACTACCCATCCATTTGAAATATTTTCACTCGGAAACCCTTTGGCGCCCATGTGTTCCTCCCACTGTTTCTGTTGCTGTACATGTAATCATGTAATCAACATGTCCATGTCTTCCAAATGAAAGGCAGTGAATATGCTTTTGTCTCACCTAAATGTAATGAAAACTTGGTTTCCATTACTTATTTTCATGAAATTGCACATACAATACTTTGACACCTAGTTGATGGAAGTTAAATGCTGAATAAATGTTTTTTTTAGACAAGGAAAGTAAAACATGTACCAAAGCACATGTGGATGACTAATGGCGGTCTTTTGGTACTTGCTTTTGTGCGAGCTTTTCATCACAGCATGAGTCGACGGCAAGCTTTGGGAAAGCAGAGCCCTTCCCCGCAGATTATACTCTCTCCTGCTTATTAATTGACAAACCAATAAATGAATACCCATCCATTATAGATAGACACCCACTACTGATGGTAACCATACTCTAATAAACCAGAAAACCATCTGCCCCATTGTTACATGAGCCATTGAATACATGTTTCATTATTACCTTTATTAAATTTAGTTAAGTGATACATAATTATAATCTATATTTGGTCTTCAGGAGCCAATTGTACAATTATGGTTGGTACACTGATGAAAAATAGCTCTAACTAATAAGGTGAGTTTTTTGCGAGGATGGCATTAAATAGGAAAAATGTAGCTAAAATAGCTAGAAATAGCTAATACTGGGCTGAGCTAAAACTACCTTATAAATATATATTTAAACTTTCTATATAGCAAACTGTATTTTTTCACAATATAAAACTCTCCTTCTCAAAGACACTGCTGAGGAATACAGTGTAAAGCATTGTCCTATGCAATTTACATGTTTGACACGGCAAGTATCATTTATAATAATAATAATGATAATAATAATAATAACAGTAACAATAATAATAATAATACATTTATTCAGGACACAATGGAAGGTCTATAGTACAGTAAATAAAATAGGACAATATACTGTATGCAAAAATATAGCAATAAATATATGGTTCAATTCAGTTATAAGTATTACTAGTCATTAATGAACTTGACCTATACAGTATTTATACTGCAGGCTACAACAGGTCTATGTGTCAGTCTACCCATGTGGAAATATATATTTCAGCTACTGACAATTCATTTTTGTTTGTGCAGCCAGAGAACTACCTTTTCAAGTAACAAGTTTCTGTGGCTCTGTATTAGCCAGCAATCTCTCTCACTTACAGTGCATTTCTGCTCTCTCTCTTTCTCCATTCACAGTAGATAAGTCGCAGGTAGACAGAGAATAATGATGTTGAGCATGCACAACAACTGCCGCCCTAGGAGGGCCCTGGGGAGCATTTTGCAGTATTATGCAGTCAGCCATAACTAAAACATCATTACAACCCTATTCACAGCCCGGACCAAGTGTACTGACTGGCTGCAGAGAGGGGATGGAGGGATGGATGGATGGATGGACGGATGGATGGATGGATGGATGGATGGATGGATGGATGGACGGATGGATGGATGGATAGATGGATCCTATGATTATTGTCATCAAATTATCTGACAGCTATTTCCTCTAATAATTCATAAATCTTTTAGCAGGTGAAGAGAAAGTCCTTAAACAGCAGCAAAGTAGCAGCTTTTCAAGTGGATTTTCTAATTAAAAAGTATAATCCGTAAAGATTTGTATGAAATCAAACCCAGATTTGGTTACTATTTATGGTGGCATTTTTGTCAGCGATACCCATTCTGTGTATTTTTTTGTTGTTTATATAATTACTTCTGTATGTATTATTCATCATTGTTAGTTGCAATTCCTATGTATTTCAATTGCCTTCAAACGCACCAGGGTTTCACAGAAAGTGTATGTAATGTATGTTTGTCATCCAGATTTTACGGTTTGTAATTTCATTTCTCTGATATCAGATTATTGCTTACAGATCACTCTCCTAACGTTGTATCAAAGCAGTGGCAAAAAAAGCTGTGACACAGGGTGCCATTTTTTGTCAAGCAATCACAAGCAATCACAGGACACGCAGTGTACTGTTACCAATGCTGAGCTCGATCGTCAAAAAGAGTCCGTTTTTCAAGCTGCAGCTGCAGGCGACATGCGGCACACCTTCAACTCCTCAGTGAGGTAAACCATTTTGCATTCTTCAGTTTGAAAACCACTCTCACCGTCTGCAGCATGAATGTGAATCACGGAGGCAAATATTTTTGGCTGACTCCTGTATTAAAACCACATAAGTTTGTTTGGCTGCACTGCAAACAGATCCACTGCTTGCTTATCTGTTGTATTTCTGACTAAGTAGCTGCTCAAAAAGTATTAAGAATAACAACTTTAATTTTGTATTGCAACTTCCATGTCTTTACTTTTACAGTATATTTGAGTATTCTTGTCTAAATACCCTTTATTGTACTATTAATGTTGGCGTACAGTATATACTATTAAGTACTATTTTTCCATGCTTTATTTGTGTACTGCAAATGTTAATAATGCATGTTATATTTTTTCATACTGAAGTGTATCAATACTGTGTATTTGTTCTTGTACATACACGGCTGTGACAATTCACTTTCTCTAACATGTATCTTATCAGGCAATAATGTTAGAAAGTATTTTCTAAAAAAAACTTTTTTATTTATGAGCTGGCTATCAACAGTTGACTGTCCGGCTGAGCCAAAGGTTGTTCAGGCAGAACTCATGAACAATATTCAATTATACATACCTTACAAAAACTACTCACTCATTAAACTGGAACGAATAAACTGAACTGGCACATTAATAAGCAACTGAATGCATAAATGAAAAACTGCAGACGGTAACAAACATGTAGAAAAGTAGCATGAAATCCCTTTTGCTTGCTAACAAGAACCCAGAACAGCTTCTCTTAATGCTGTACCATGAACAATGTGTGTAGGTGTACCAATGTAGCTTATCATTGTAATGACAGGATCAGAACTTTACATGATTCAGCAGATGTAGTCTCCACATTTAAACACCAGCAAGCAAAACATAAACCACACTCTCACCTCACATCCATCACTGAAACAACTCTTCACTTTATGTGTCCAGCATGCTGCTTCACTTCACCTTTCAGACTGTAACAGCTTGTCCTGTTGTGCTTAAAAAAAACAAGACATGCTCTGCCAACAAACCTTCTCTGTGCACTAAAACTTCATTTTCCCTTCAACTTGTGATTGCATCCCACCTCCTTGCACCGCTCACACTCCACTTGCTCCAAAGAGAAAGATCTGCACATAATTAACAATATGGTGGGAGAGCAACATGATGAACTTATGAATATGTAAATCAGGCCTTTACTCAACATGCATCCACTTCTTCCCTTACAACCTTTTATAATTTCCCTGAGAATTATGCCTTTCATCTTTGCAAGCAAAAGGTGCGCAGTACAAAAACACAGCCCTACAAAACACACACGCATGCACGCGCATACACACACACACACACACACACGC
>NC_045736.1:10278462-10283542 GCF_008692095.1 Etheostoma spectabile | reverse complement strand
AAACACACACACACACAAACACACAGACAGAGCCGTGTAAAGGCTATAAATCAGCACCTTGGACAGAGCTAGGCAGCCCTGAGCTCCGCCTGGATGTACATACTACTCGAGTTAGGCAATGGAGAGGGGGGGAGCCTCTTTTAGCACCGAGGGAGAGTGGACAGTGACAGGCAAATAGCCCTCCCTAGCTGGAGCTGCCCTGCATAGTACTGAAGACTAAACAGACTTATTCAGGTTGTTGCACAGCTGTGATTCAGATGAAATGGATGAGAGTGGAAGGGGGTGTGTGGATATGTGTGTGTATGTGTGTGTGAATAAGGTCCTATTCTGAGAGAGGCTGTAGCAGAGTGCAGAGTGACAAAAAAAGAGAGACATAGGGAGAGAGTGAAACAGGAGGGAGAAACAGATAAGGATATGTTGGAAGGAGGCGGTGGTGGACACTTATTCACCTCTCTGAGGGTCTGAAGGGTTTGTGCACATCACGTTACATTACATGCATACTGTAAGTTATATCTATGCATTACTATGGAACACATGAAAAGGGGAAGCCTAACCAATGAAACAGTCTAACATCTACACATAGCAGGAGTGTCAAAGAGCTAAAACCACTCACACTTCTCACACCCATTAGCATGTGGGCTACCTAGTATGAACATGAGTGCCAACTTTTAAACTCTGCACACACTTGGATGCATACACATGACTGTAAATCAGACGGTAAATTTGACATTGCATTAAGGTAGAAGCACACAGAGACAGCAACGCTCAAATAATCTTGTTAGCTTGACACTTCTGCATGCCCCGTTTTGTGGCTTTCTGTCACGCCTGGTAACTTGTCCTTGATCTTTTCAATTCTTCGCGCTTATAAACTTGGTCAGGTTTTAACCCCGTCGCCAACCTTCTACAACCGCTGTCCGTGCTCTTAGCGCACCATTGTAATCCCCCCCACCCACAAAAAAAAGATGCCCGCATTAAGTTAAATATTCATGTTCCCCAGCGCTGATCTATTTTTATCATTAAGCCCTCACAGGTAAGAGATGCAGCATAGTGACTGTTCAATCATCCGCAACCTGTCTCCCCGGTGCATCCCTGAGAGTTTTGACAACCACAGGAAAATGTGTACCGTAACGCAGAATGGGAGACATGAAGGGGTGAGAAAAAAAAGCTGGAGAGAAATGTTGAGAGCAAAAGGCAAAAAAGGGCAGTGAAGGAGAGAGCTAGGCCTTGAGAGAGATCAATTTTCAACATATAGCAGAGGAAAAAGAAATACTGCCGGTGTGCAGCTTTATCCTCAGTTTGAATGAGCCGATGGATTGGCCAAACCAAAGTTACCTGGGACATTAAGGGCACTGATGACTTAATACTATTCCAAAATAATTGTGCAGTCTCTGTCACTAGCACAAGAATTGGTTCAATCTCCGTCCGGGCCTGAGAAGGTATGTGCTCTCTGGTGAACAGCCGGTATGAAAGCACTCACAAACAGCTCTGCACAAACCAGCAACCCACAGGTTTTTTTTTTTTACAAAAAGCCTGCAGAAACTGAGGACTGGGTTGAGCAATGGGGATTGGATGGAGGGCTGATTTTTGACAGCTGGGGGCGACGGGATTAGCAGCAATGGTGGCTTGGTATCTGTAAATGTGAGTGGTTGTGTATATGTGTGTGTGCGTGTGTGTGTGTGTGTGTGTGTGTGTGTGTGTGTGTGTGTGCGTGGGTGTGAGCATACTCTTGCCCGTACCGCCTGTTCATAGAGTGCCATATGTGGTGGGAGCATTTACATTTGCCATTAAGAATGAATGAACCATTGGACATCTGCACCAGAAAACGTTCTGTGTTGTGCATGCACATATGCACGTTTGATTGTGTTTGTGTTTGTATTAGTGCAAGTTTGTGTGCGTGTGGGACAAAACTGTAATGCCCTTACACTTGCCATCCATCGTATGGAGTAAGCCCATTACTATTCCTGTCACAACAGCCTTGCAGTAAGAGCAGCAGAGGAGGCAAGCAGGCCGACTACCGTACAGTGTGCGCGCACGTACACACACACACACACACACACACAGACACACACACCACCTCTTCCAATGACAGCTCACTCCCATCAGTGTACACCAAAATTGTGCATGTTGTGTGCTTTATGAGGCATTTCAACGTATATTTACTCCACCTCTAAATGTTTGTGTGGGCAGATGTACAGTACAGTATCTACGTGTCTTGCATTGCCATATGAATGCTCATTTTTTGCATATCTGCTTGTGTGTGTGTGTGTGTGTGTGTGTGTGTGGGTGTGTGTGTGACTGCATGACACATCCCATCACTCACCCTGGCTTTGCGCTCCCCCGTCCCCCTCCTCTGTGTCGGTCAGGTTGTTAAGCATCCCGACTCTTCTACAGCACTCTTCTGCTGCGGAGCGGTGTCACCGATCGAGCTCTCGGCGGCTCTCCCTGCGCTCCACCCACTGTGATACAGCCACAGAAATCACGGGGAAGCAGCGTAGAAAATATGCCAGCCGGATCCTCCTCGCTCCTCGCTGCCCGTAGGATGCACGAAGAGAGGCAGCAGAAGAGAGAGAAGGATTTTTTTTTTCTCCCTCTGTAGATCCTCCTCTTGACGTCTCTTCTCCGCTGGCTTGTAAGCCTGACTCTCTTTCTCTCTCTCTCTATCTCTCTCTCTCTCTCTCTCTCACTCTTCTTCTCTCTGTTGCTCTGTCTCTCTCCAGGAGGAGGAGGAGGGAAGAGGGAAGCTGCAGGAGTTTGGTGGATGATGGAACGCCTCAAAGCTGCACACTTGCTCTCTCCCTCCTTCTCCTATTCCTTCTCTCTGTCTCTCTTTTATTTTTGCCTTTCTCACTCCTGATCTCATTCTCTCCCACTCACAGATACAAAAAAACCCACTCTCCCCTGCTCAGATGATGTTGCTCAGTCACTGTGGCTGCCAAACTGATATTCAAGCAGTAGGGTGATTTCTTCTCCATCTATTTCTCCCTTCCCTGTCTCCCTCTTCTCATCACGGCTGTCAGACAGAGAGGTGATTGTGGAAGTGGAATTGATGTTGTTAAAGAGAGCAGGCGGTAACCACGCCGCTATGATGTTTTCTGGCCACTGAGGTGCATTATGCATTGGCTTTTTTCTCCTGTCAGCTTTGTAATAAGCCGCCACGCTCACTCCCTACTTTAATGTCAGATGCAAATAGAGCTACTGTTTCTTTCAAAGGATGAACAAGCCCTCAACATCATCTGTATGCAGTTATGATAAACATGGAGAGCCATGTACTCATGGAAAGACAAATTGCATCACCAACACACACACACACACACACACACACACACACACACACACCTGCCTCTTTGCTCTCAGCTAACAAAACAGAGCATGGCTCTTAATCTTTTTCATTTTCTCTTTTAATCCACCCTTTAGAGTGTAGATGGTTTTGGTTTTAAACAGAGATGCTGTATGGCGTCAGCAAAGCATTGAAGCCTCACTGTCAATTAGGCCCGTCTCATTTTGATGCATGCAGATTCATTTTGATCTGGTACACTGTGTACCGTGTGCAAAAAAAAACCCAAAAAACTGTGTAGTATGAAGACAATCTGCACGCTTGTGTGTGTTTCTATGTGTGTCCCAGTGGTTGTGATCCCACACCGGAGATATGAAAGCAATTAATCTTGGTTTTAGTCATGGTAGCGCTGATGCACAGAATAGATTTTCTTCAAAAAGAGGAGGAAAAATGAAACTGCACGCTCTCCAGTGAATAAATGTATTACCAATGTTTTAGACAAAACTGGTTTTGTCAAGGTACAATTACCCTAACAAAGAACTAATACCTTAAAGCTTGGCAATACATTTCTCTACTGAGCTGTGTGTACAGATACATTTCTCTCTCTGTGTTCATTAGTAATCACATCATAGCCAGCAGTTTGTTTGTAACAACAAAAGACACGCACAAATTGAATTACAGTATCCACAAGGGGAGAGCCTTTGCATTTACATTCAGTTGAAACATTTGGTCCGTTCAATTGTGTCCTGAATGACTTATCATCATTCCTAAATGTACTTGGCAATCTGATTGGTTAAATGTGCCTGACATGAAATCATGCGGATTATTTCTATGGTTGATTGGTTACATGGAGACTTATTATATATAAAGACTTATTCACTAACAAGGAGGTAAACACTACGGCTGTACTATTAGGGAAAATAAAACCAAAACCGTGACACTCCACGAATCTGTGTCCGCGGAGTGAGAAGACAGAATCGCAACACACCCTTCCAACTCCCAGAGTTATCCTTCCCGTCCAGATCCAATGCTACCACATCTTTAAATTACTACTAGTAATGGACATTCTGGTGCCTTATTCCTGTTTTGTCTGGTAAATTTAGCTAACTGTAAAAATGGCTAAAAGCACCAGTAACGCTAACGGCGGTGTAACTTTATGAATGGCCGCTGTTCTGACTTGGGTACCTGGGTCTGTTTCCTGACGGTTCAGTAAAGTGCCGTTAGCGTCCTTAGCACCGGAGTTAGCTAAGTGCTGACCGGGCTGGCTGCTAGCTGGGTGAGGGCCGACTGTGGAATGGATGTGTCCCCGGGGCTGTAATGATAGTGAATGGTTGCTAGCTGGCTGGGGGCTGACTCTAGATGTGTCCCCGGGGCTGTAATGATAGTGAATGGTTGCTAGCTGGCTGGGGGTTGACTGTGGATGTGTCCCCGGCCCGGGGCTGTAATGATAGTGAATGGTTGCTAGCTGCTATGGGCTGACTTGGGATGTCCCCGTTGCTTGTAATGATAGTGATTGTTGCCTAGCTGGCTAGGGCTGACTGTGTGCTGTGCCCCGGGGCTGTTGTCAGCTCTCATCCCGACTGAAGCCTTGCAGCGGAGGGAGTCAGAAGACAGGGGTGTGCTAGCTAGCTAAATTACCATTAGATTAGACGTCTATCTATACAGTTAACGTTACTGATGAATTCATGGGTTAGCCCAGAATTGTGAACCCTATTCAAAACATTTATACTAAAAATGTCTAAGCGTGTTGAACGATGTTGTAATCTTATGTTATCCACCAAGAATTACAGTAGCATCATCTACTTG
>NC_045736.1:10278340-10278452 GCF_008692095.1 Etheostoma spectabile | reverse complement strand
CCTTTACAGTAGGTAACAAAGCACTTTTCCTCTTCGTTCCCCTTACAGGTTGGGAGCAGAATTGTCCATTCCTGTTACCATTACCATTATTCTTATGTCTCATTCCAACAAG
>NC_045736.1:10276955-10278320 GCF_008692095.1 Etheostoma spectabile | reverse complement strand
CACTTAAACTATTTTGGAGACATTATTTTAAGGTACTAAAGAATCTTTGGTGTTGGATTGATCAATATTGAAATCAATCAATATCAATAAATAAGCTATCTTTTGTATAACTGTGTTGCAAAATGGGATGTAATCAATGACAATGCCATGTGGCAGAAAAAAAGTTGTTTACTGAGAACCGTCATGTGGATGGATGGAAGACTAGTAAATGGTTAACTTGATTTGTGCTTGTGGATGGGTGGTGATGGCGCAATAGATATGACATATACCTTTTGGTGTGGGAGATCCAGGTTGAATTCCCATTGCGATACATCAACCAATGTATCCCTGAGCAAGACACTTAAACCATCGTTACTCCAGAGAAGTGCAACCTCCGACGTATAGCACATATTGAAGTCACTTTGGATAAAAGCGTCAGCTAAATGTAATGTAAAGCTTCTGTTGACATGCATAAAGGACCTAGTATAACGTCTACTCAGAGTTTAGGTACCAACTTAAGGTCCATCTCAGGATAAGCATTGCAAGGCTATTATATTAGGGGTGGGGGGGGAAATCAATACAGAAATGTCAATGTGGCAATACTGTAACGATACACAGACTGATGAACAAACTTTATCTTTTTAGATAAAAAAGATGTTGACAAGGTTTCCTTTTAAGGACATAATTTAAAACTGCGAAAAATTGGACAAAAAGGTAATAAATTGCAATTTATCGCACTATATTGCAATATGTTTGAAATAGTAATAATAAGGGCTGGGCAAATTAACGCGTTATTATCGCGTTAACTAATTAATTCATTAACGCCGACAGTTTTTTTATCGCGCGTTAACGCAGTTTTTATATTGCTTTCTTTATTGTTTAAAAGTTTGTTGCTCACAGGCTTTGTAAATACTGCAAAGTTGAATTTTATAACCGGAGTACTTCCAGTCTGAAATACCTTGACAGTTGATAACAGCAATCATTCAACGAAACAGACAGCTGCGCGGGCTTTGGCAGGCTACGTAGATGCAGCGTGTGGGGGGGGGGAGAGAGAAACAAAGGCAAGAGAAGCTACAGATGCCATAGCGACGTGGATAGCTACAGACTGCAGGCCCATTAGGGTTATGGAGGACATCGGTCTGGGAATAGCAACAACGACGGCAGGTATGAGATTCCCTCAAGACGCACCATCACAAGAAGAATACCCGAGTTGTATGAAAAGGAGAGGACTGCAAAACATGCACCCGCTGTTTCTCTTACTAGGGACTACCGGACTCACTGGGTAACCATAATTATCTCGGAGTTACAGTGCATTACACTGAGGAAAAGTGGGCGCTGCATTCACATGCTCTGACTGACATTATGCTGAGACATGCGCGGGACACT
>NC_045736.1:10276821-10276945 GCF_008692095.1 Etheostoma spectabile | reverse complement strand
TGCACAGCAGTGGAATGTGTCAAATAAAGTCTCCGCAGTTAGCACAGATAGTACGAACAGATACGGAATCTGATCGCTGCTGCGAGACATCTGCCTTCTGATCATGTCCCCTGCTTTGCGCACG
>NC_045736.1:10271408-10276811 GCF_008692095.1 Etheostoma spectabile | reverse complement strand
AGCGTTCTGTCACAGTGTCTCTGCTTAACAGAGCGTTGGACAGTGTCCCTCAGTGTCTCTGCTTTACAGCGCGTTTGACGGTGTCCTTGCAAAGTGCAGAAAAGTTGTGGGGCTCTAAACCCAGTCCAGCAGGTGCTGCAGAGTTAGAGTGTGGTGGGGAGCATTTACATTTGCCATAAGAATGAATGATGAACCATTGGACATCTGCACCAGAAAAAGTTCTGTGTTGTGCATGCACATATGCACGTTTGATTGTGTTTGTGTTTGTATTAGTGCAAGTTTGTGCGTGTGTGTGGGACAAAACTGTAATGCCCTTACACTTGCCATCCATCGTATGGAGGTAAGCCCATTTCTATTCCTGTCACAACAGCCTTGCAGTAAGAGCAGCAGAGGAGGCAAGCAGGCCGACTACCGGACAGTGTGCGCGCACGTACACAACCCACCCACACCACACACCACAGACACACACACCACCTCTTCCAATGACAGCTCACTCCCATCAGTGTACACCAAAATTGTGCATTTGTTGGTGCTTTATGAGGCATTTCAACGTATATTTACTCCACCTCTAATGTTGTGTGGGCAGAGTACAGTACAGTATCTACGTGTCTGCATTGCCATATGAATGTCATTTTTTGCATATCGTTGGTGTGTGTGTGTGTGTGTGTGTGTGTGGGTGTGTGTGTGACTGCATGACAATCCCATCACTCACCCTGGCTTTGCGCTCCCCCGTCCCCCCCTCTGTGTGTCGTCAGGTTGTTAAGCATCCGACTCTTCTACAGCATTTCTGGTGCGGAGCCGTGTCACCGATCGAGCTTCGGCGGCTCTCCCTGCGCTCCACCCACGTGATACAGCCACAGAAATCACGGGGAAGCAGCGTAGAAAATATGCAGCCGGATCCTCCTCGCTCCCGCTGCCCGTAGGATGCACGAGAGAGCAGCAGAGAGAGAGAAGGATTTTTTTTTCTCCCTCTGTAGATCCTCCTCTTGACGTCTCTTCTCGCTGGCTTGTAAGCCTGACTCTCTTTCTCTCTCTCTCTATCTCTCTCTCTCTCTTCTCCACTCTTCTTTCTCTGTTGCTCTGTCTCTCTCAGGAGGAGGAGGAGGGAAGAGGGAAGCTGCAGGAGTTTGGTGGAGATGGAACCCCAAAGCTGCACACTGCTCCTCCCTCCTTCTCCTATTCCTTCTCTCTGTCTCTCTTTATTTTGCCTTTCTCACTCCTGATCTCATTCTCTCCCACTCACAGATACAAAAAAAAACCCACTCTCTGCTCAGATGATGTTGCCAGTCACTGTGGCTGCCAAACTGATATTCAAGCAGTAGGGTGATTTCTTCTCCATCTATTTCTCCCTTCCCTGTTCTCCTCTTCTCATCACGGCTGTCAGACAGAGAGGTGATTGTGGAAGTGGAATTGATGTGTTAAAGAGAGCAGGCGGTAACACGCCGCTATGATGTTTTCTGGCCACTGAGGTGCATTATGCATTGGCTTTTTTTTCCTGTCAGCTTTGTTAATAAGCCGCCACGCTCACTCCCTACTTAATGTCAGATGCAAATAGAGCTACTGTTCTTTCAAAGGATGAACAAGCCCTCAACATCATCTGATGCAGTTATGATAAACATGGGAGCCATGTACTCATGGAAAGACAAATTGCATCACAACACACACACACACACACACACACACAACACACCACCACACCTGCCTCTTGTCTCTCAGCTAACAAACAGAGCATGGCTCTTAATCTTTTCATTTTCTTTTTAATCCACCCTTTAGAGTGTAGATGGTTTTGGTTTTAACAGAGATGCTGTATGGCGTCAGCAAAGCATTGAAGCTCCACTGTCAATTAGGCCCGTCATTTTGATGCATGCAGATTCATTTTGATCGGTACACTGTGGACCGTGTGCAAAAAAAAACCCAAAAAAACTGTGTAGTATGAAGACAATCTGCACGCTTGTGTGTGTTTCTATGTGTGTCCCAGTGGTTGTGATCCCACCCGGAGATATGAAAGCAATTAATCTTGGTTTTAGTCATGGTAGCGCTGATGCACAGAATAGATTTCTTCAAAAAGAGGAGGAAAAATGAAACTGCACGCTCTCCAGTGAAAAAGGTTACCAATGTTTTAGACAAAACTGGTTTTGTCAAGGTACAATTACCTAACAAAGACTAATACCTTAAAGCTTGGCATACATTCTCTACTGAGCTGTGTGTACAGATACATTTCTCTCTCTGTGTTCATTAGTAATCACATCATAGCCAGCAGTTTGTTTGTAACAACAAAAGACACGCACAAATTGAAACAGTATCCACAAGGGGAGAGCCTTGCATTTACATTCAGTTGAAACATTTGGTCCGTTCAATTGTGTCCTGAATGACTTATCATCATTCCTAAATGTACTTGGCAAGATGATGGTTAAATGTGCCTGACATGAAATCATGCGGATTATTTCTATGGTTGATTGGTACATGGAGACTTATTTATAATAAGACTTATTCACTAACAAGGAGGTAAACACTACGGCTGTACTATTAGGGAAAATAAAACCAAAACCGTGACACTCCACGAATCTGTGTCCGCGGAGTGAGAAGACAGAATCGCAACACACCTTCCAACTCCAGAGTTATCCTTCCCGTCCAGATCCAATGCTACCACATCTTTAAATTACTACTAGTAATGGACATTTGGTGCCTTATTCCTGTTTGTCTGGTAAATTTAGCTAACTGTAAAAATGGCTAAAAGCACCAGTAACGCTAACGGCGTGTTAACTTTATGAATGGCGCTGGTTCTGACTTGGGTACCTGGGTCTGTTTCCTGACGGTTCAGTAAAGTGCCGTTAGGTCCTTAGCACCGGAGTTAGCTAAGTGCTGACGGGCTGGCTGCTAGCTGGGTGAGGGCCGACTGTGGAATGAGGTGTTCCCGGGGCTGTAATGATAGTGAATGGTTGCTAGCTGGCGGGGGCTGACTCTAGATGTGCGCCGGGGCTGAATGATAGTGAATGGTTGCTAGCTGGCTGGGGGTTGACTGTGATTGTGTCCCCGGCCCGGGGCTGTAATGATAGTGAATGGTTGCTAGCTGGCTAGGGGCTGACTGTGGATGTGTCCCGGCCGGGGGCTGTAATGATAGGAATGGTGCTAGCTGGCTAGGGGCTGACTGTGGATGTGTCCCCGGGGCTGTATGATAGTGAATGGTTGCTAGCTGGCGGGGCTGACTGTGGATGGTTCCCGGGGCTGTGTCAGCTTCATCCCGACTGAAGCCTTGCAGCGGAGGAGCAGTCAGAAGACAGGGGTGTGTAGCTAGCTAAATTACCATAGATAGACGTCTATCTATACAGTTAACGTTACTGATGAATTCAAGGGTTAGCCCAGAATTGTGAACCCTATTCAAAACATTTATACTAAAAATGTTAACGTGTTGAACGATGTTGTAATCTTATGTACACCAAGAATTACAGTAGCATCATCTACTTGTCAACCAGCACCTTTACAGTAGGTAACAAAGCACTTTTCCTCTTGTTCCCCTTACAGGTTGGGAGCCGAATTGTCCATTCCTGTTACCTACCATTATCTTTAGTCTCATTCCAACAAGTTAATGAACCACTTAAACTATTTTGGAGACATTATTTTAAGGTACTAAAGAATCTTGGTGTTGGATTGATCAATATTGAAATCAATCAATATCATAAATAAGCTATCTTTGTATAACTGTGTTGCAAAATGGGATGTAATCAATGACAATGCCATGTGGCAGAAAAAAAGTGTTTTACTGAGGAACCGTCATGTGGATGGATGGAAGACTGTAAATGGTTAACTTGATTTGTGCTTGTGGATGGGTGGTGATGGCGCAATAGATATGACATATACCTTTGGTGGGTGGGAGATCCAGGTTGAATTCCCATTGCGATACATCAACCAATGATCCCTGAGCAAGACACTTAAACCATCGTTACTAGAGAAGTGCAACCTCCGACGTATAGCACATATGAAGTCACTTTGGATAAAAGCGTCAGCTAAATGTAATGTAAAGCTTCTGTTGACATGCATAAAGGACCTAGTATAACGTCTACTCAGAGTTTAGGTACCAACTTAAGGTCCATCTCAGGATAAGCATTGCAAGGCTATTATAATAGGGGTGGGGGGGGAAATCAATACAGAAATGTCAATGTGGCAATACTGTAACGATACACAGACTGATGAACAAACTTTATCTTTTAGATAAAAAAGATGTTGACAAGGTTTCCTTTTAGGACATAATTTAAAACTGCGAAAAAATTGGACAAAAAGGTAATAAATTGCAATTATCGCACTATATTGCAATATGTTTGAAATAGTAATAATAGGGCTGGGCAAATTAACGCGTTATTACGCGTTAACTAATTAATTCATTAACGCCGACAGTTTTTTATCGCGCGTTAACGCAGTTTTTATTATTCTTTATTATGTAAAAGTTTGTGCTCACAGGCTTTGTAAATACTGCAAAGTTGAATTTTCTTATAACCGGAGTACTTCCAGTCTGAAATACCTGACAGTTGATACCAGCAAATCATTCAACGAAACAGACAGCTGCGCGAGGCTTTGGCAGGCTACGTTAGATGCAGCGTGGGGGGGGGGGGGGGGGGGAGGGGGGTAGAGATAAACAAAGGCAAGAGAAGAACAGATGCCATAGCGACGTGGGATAGCTCAGACTGCAGGCCCATTAGGGTTTGGAGGACATCGGTGGGAATAGCAACAACGACGGCAGGTATGAGATTCCCTCAAGACGCACCATCACAAGAAGAATACCCGAGTTGTATGAAAAGGAGAGGACTGCAAAACAATGCACCCGTGTTTCTCTTACTAGGGAATACCGACTCACTGGGTAACCATAATTATCTCGGAGTACAGTGCATTACACTGAGGAAAAGTGGGCGCTGCATTCACATGCTTGACTGAATTATGCTGAGACATGCGCGGGACACTTATTGAAGTTGCACAGCAGTGGAATGTGTCAAATAAAGCTCCGCAGTTAGCACAGATAGTACGAACAGATACGGAATTGATCGCTGCTGCGAGACATCTGCCTTGATCATGTCCCTGCTTTGCGCACGGTCTCCAGCGTTCTGTCACAGTGTCTCTGCTTAACAGAGCGTTGGACGTGTCCTCAGTGTCCTCGCTTTACAGCGCGTTTGACGGTGTCCTTGCAAAGTGCAGAAAAGTTGTGGGGCTCTAAAACAGTCCAGCAGGTGCTGCAGAGTTAGAGCAAAACAGAAGAACATGTGACATAAGAAGGAGTCGCTTATGCAACACGTTCCAACCAGATGGAATTCAACTCTGGACAGATAAATACATTGTTATGTACATAAATATTTTATTAACTGCTACTTTATAACAAATGCTGGTAAGTTTGCAGAAAATGTACAGCACTTTTGT
>NC_045736.1:10268735-10271383 GCF_008692095.1 Etheostoma spectabile | reverse complement strand
GTTCATATGGCAGAACATTTAAAATAAAATTGCACTATATACACTACTTTTGAATTCAGTATTTCATTTTGCGATTAATCGCGATTAATCGGGGAAATGATGCGATTAATCGCGATTAAAAATTGTAATCACTGCCCAGCTCTAGTAATAATATTGTATCGTGACAAAAGAGTCGTGATGATACCGTATGGTGAGGGTGATTCTCACCCCTAAAGGCTGTTAAATGCGGTGGTATACCTTAAATAAAGGGTGAAATAATAATAAAATAAGGGTGAAATATATTTGCACCATCATGTTTCCCTAAAATTGCATGACAAACTGAGGTCTGATTCATGCACAGTATGTAAATTGTTTACTATTGACATCATGCCTCGTGAAATTAGTGTTGTGGTGTACCATCTTCGGTATTTATTTTAGAAAAAGGGGGACTGTGCTTTTTTAGGAAGCCCAGTTCACGTCCTCCTCCCTCATCCTGATAACTGTACAATTCACAGTGCCACTTATCTGTGTTAAACCTGTAGAACAAATTATGAAAAAGTTGAGCAAAACCTGCCAGACAGTTATTATGGACAACTCCGTAGGTAGGTGCAGATACACTCACACTCATGTGACTTAATGGACTCTCTGCAACGCATGTTCAACGCAACGTTTTAAATCAGGCAATCTTTTGTCCATTGGTCTGCCTATGTGGTGCTGCTGCTACTCTACAACACCGCATCATCACTGCAGCTGCTTACATAGAGCATTAATTCAACTACATTCAGTGCTACATCCACCTGTAGATTCAAATCTTCCTCAAAAAGAGGTGGCCTGTGGTTATCATGACTACCAATCTCTGTATAAGCAGGTTTAAATGTCACAGCATGGACATCAAACATTAACTCAGCAAACTCTAAACTCACATATAGATATAACCGTTCCGTGTGAGCTGGCTGAATGAAATGATAACGTATTTGAGCTCAAAACCAAACCAGCTGACGTGGGCTAACACGCTGCCAATTCTCTGCTCTGCCATATTTTGATTAAAGTCGGCAAAGAGCCAACAGTAAATTTAATTTACATGTTGTTTTACATTTCTGAGTGATATGATGTCTTGTTTGACAACACTGAGCTTGAAATAGGGCTCCTTTACAACATAGTGCATGGATTAGCATGCCATCTATTTAGGAAAGTATCTTCTCTGCTGATTCACTTATCCCATTGTGTAAGGCTAGAGGTTTTTCTTAAAACATCTATTATTTAATCACCTGTTGTTGTAATCATCCCTATGCTGAGCTACGTCTGTAGGTAGAAGAAGAAGGGAGAGGACAGGCAGAAGGTGGTCGATACATCCCCTAAATAGAACAAGGGGCAGGTGAGAACAAATACCTGTCAGACAGATCGTGGCGAAGACGACACACGTTTACTTCAGGATGTCTGCAAATCATTAGGAGAAGTGGTCTACTGCATTCATCTGCCAGTCGTCATCACTTTAACACCAGTCTGCTGGATACTGGATTTTCAGAAACACCCAATACAATAAACATAGTATGGCATCGGCAAGGTTCAAAAATAGAGCTGGTGTTGGAACCTCAAATGTTTTGATTTGACATCAATTTTATCTTCATATAATGGGTGACAAGAATATATCGTGCTTCAATGCAATGACAAGGAGGAATGTACGAGGAGGACGGCGGCAAGCACCGAGTGCACTGGAGCAGAGGGACCTGCTGGCACAACAGCTGTTTTTCAGGGCAGGAACAAACAGAGAGCTCAGTTACACATTTCAAAATCAAAAAAAATTTACTGATCAGATGGAGATATATCATACATAGTATTATTATTATTATTAAGAAAAAGTTGTTAAAAAGATACTTCAAGCTACAGTAGTTTGAGGTAAAACTTCAACACTCAATGTAATTTCAAATGTTGTTTTTCATCCAGGAATTTACAAAAAGAAAAATATTTGATCAAGTTGAACGTTCCAATTTAACTTTATTATCCGAAGAAGGGTTAGGGTTAGATGAAGTGGTCAGAGGCACAACATGGTCTTCTTGTGCTGTGCAGTGCTGCAAGAGCAGTTTATTTCAATCACGACTAGTATTCCAAAGTAGGGGGGACGGTTGTTTTCAAATTCCCTCTGCACGTCATAGGGTGCTAGGGTGCGTCTAGATTTCGAGGCTAATTCCAAATTCAAACACATTTCCTTTCAGTTTTTTTTCCCTTATTTGATCCCATCAGAAAGTCTAATTAATGCAATTCAAATTTTCTGTGGGCACTATTCTGTGCATGTACTGCTGATTCACCCAGGCATCTGAAGGCTTTCTTATTTCTTAAGCAACATGGCTTGCGAACAACTGAACAGTGTCTTGCCTGCAAACAGCGCCCTGTTATTGGATTAGCCCAAACTCTCACAACACTCAGACGCTGCCAAAACCAACTCCTCGGCTACAGTATGGGAGTAGCCAAGATGAAAACTACATCAATAGAAGATGCATTAAATACAACAATGATATTAAAATGGGACCTTTTCTTGAGTACATGTGAGAGAGAGTGTAAAAATGCATGTACTTTTCCCAGAGTCAGTGAAAATAAAATAATACATGGTGTAGCTACTACAATTTGTGGGTATGGCTGTGTGTGTGTGTGTGTGTGTGTGTGTGTGTGTG
>NC_045736.1:10261694-10268725 GCF_008692095.1 Etheostoma spectabile | reverse complement strand
GTGTGTGTGTGTGTGTGTGTGTGTGTGTGTGTGTGTGATAAAGGGGCGCAAACGGAAAGACAGAGAGAGGGGGGAGATGTTGACAGATAAAAGGATTTCATGATTAAATGGAGATGCATGAGTCACAGATTTTCCTGAAGTTGTACTTGTTATCTGTGCCTGATTACATGTATGTGAGCCACAATTCATGTGTAAACACGTGCAATTTTATTTGTACGTCACGTGTTCCTCAGAGGAGTACTCTGACCAATTTAGCACCTTTGAGAGAACAATTTTCAAAAGGGTTTTTGAAAAAGACAGGCGGAAATTTACATTTTCAAGAGGTTCAATTGCAGGCATTTAAATGTCATGAACTTAGAGCCGGGCTCTAAACAGGACAATCTCTGTTAGATGTTTTTTTAAATTAGCCATGCTAAGGTCATACTGACCTGATTTGCTCTAGTCAAAAGCCTACTAATAACGTAGAGGAACTCCTTTACTTTTAATCATGACAGACCATGGTCAAAAGAATTTCAATTACGTTTCTGACCAGGGTTGGCTGACTTCTTGTGACCCTGTGAGATCAAAAGGAGCAAGGGTGGAGGGTGCTGGTTTCCAAGAGATACGAGGGTAACGTACAGTGTGAGCCACGTCATAGACACATTCTCATTGGCTTTTAATGAAAAGTAACATTTTGATGATTCTTATTCTGACAGCATTATGTTGTGTCACAATGATGGGTACTAGAGCCGGTCTACCTGATTGATGCATCATGTCATTTAGTTGATGCTTTTATCCAAAGCAACTTAAAAATGCTATATACACATGTATATATGCTCCAGACACACTATGGGTTAAGTGTCTTGCTCAGGGACACATTTGTTGCTTGTAGTTGGAATTGAACTCAGATCTCCCACACCAAAGGCATATGTCATATCCACTGCACCATCACCACCCCAAAAAGTCATAGTTTAGCATGCTGTAGTAGTATAGTTTGCACCTCATAACATTGGAACCCACAACCAATTTGGTCTTCTAACCCAGCGCTGTATCACTCTGAGCTATCTGATCCAACACACTTCAGTGTGTATTAGACTTCTTCACTTTCAGTTATAGACCTTAAAATTCACTGCTCCTTTAAGAGCATTGAACGCTGAACCCCAAATCTTCAGCACCTTATCCTGCTGAGCTATTCGTGAAGGATAACCACCGGAATATTCATCATATTCATCATATTCATCACCATCGGATCTTCCGCCGGTTGTTGCTCGTCTTGCAAAACACTGTTGGTTTTGGGAAACACCAACAAACTAAGAGCTAACAAGCTATTTGCTGGATATGGAAGGTATTAAAAAAATATGGATCATGCAACAAGGAAGGCCTGCTAGGTTCTTTCAGGGAAGGATTGTAAAGATTTACAAAGAATATGTTTACGGCATTTCCTGTCTAACTGGGATGTTTTGGGAACGATTGGTGGGGATTTGCCGTGGACAAAATGCACGCGCGACACACTGTTAAGTCACGTACATTACTGTACTGTGTGAACAGTTAACTTCACTTAATATTTTATGTGCCGTTCTCTTTAGCAGTGTGAAAATGTTCCACCGAAAAAAGTTCCTTCCCGAGACCAATTTGATTCTACCTGATTGATAAACACATGCGACGATGCTTACGAGATGTGAGTGGAAACCAAGCGTCCTCAATCAGGATTTTTGGGGCTGATTAACTAACATAAATATTCTTAACATAATATAGTAAGTATTCAAATTAGGAGATGAGAAACTATAATGAATTGACAACTGTTTATTCATTGGCAAACAACCTGTGCAACATATGCCACTCTGTCCTTTCCCTACAGTTTCAATGTCATCATCTGTCGAATGTCACAGACATAAGACAAATAGATACATATTTATTTTTAACTCAAAACTTCCTGTTTCTGTTTGATATTAAAAACCCTCTAGAGTTTTGGTGGTCAAAAATATCTTAATTTGTTAACACAAGGCTTTTATTGTGAAATATCTGCGGGACCGTGTTGTGGAAAATGCACACGCTTCCTAACCTTTTTCTGTCTCTGATACATTTAAATGACTTTTATACTGACATGAAATGAAATGTTCCAGTATTGATGGCCATTATTAACTGCAAACTCAATGTAGGACGCATACTCTCTCTCAAAAGACACATCTTAAACCCTAGAAATATTTGCAGCTTTACATCATCTGATTGGCTTATCTGATCGGCCTTTATAGAGACTACCAATCAAACTATTTCAAACGAATATTGGCAGATAATGACTGTGGCGGTGTGATGGTGGCTGATCAATTGGAGCACCCTTAGCGGAAACATATAAGGTCTAACTTTGGCTTTCAAGAATCAATTACTAGAATCAAAAACATGTGTGTTAATAAATCCCTAGCTCTTGCGACCAGTGCCAGTTTCTTTCAGTACCAGACTGTAGGACATACAGAGGTTGAACTGCTACACATTTTCTTACTGCACAACGTTAAAGGATGAAATAAAGCAAGAAAACAAGCACTTCCAAACTATCAGTAGCAGAGCCTTGTCTACGCATGTGTTGTGGTGTCTTGGACTTCTGCCAGATCATTATGGTCTGTCTGAGCACCTCCAAACACTGACAAGGGCATGCAGCCTTTTACAGCAGCCACAAAACTAAAGCCCTGGACACAGTTGAATTTCAAGTGGACACAACTGGGGCGATTCAAGCAAAGTGCATTTACACCCCCCACCCCTCTGAAACAGTGATTTCATTAGGCGATAATCTCTGAGCTAGCTACTTAACGACGTCAGCTAACGTTTTTTGACACAATTAACACTATGATGGAGCTAAACCTGACCCTTTATTAGTCACAGTAACAACGACCAATTTGACACAATGTTCTCACAATCTGCAATTTGAGTTGCTTACGTTTCAATTTGGGTTCTAATCTAATCTCATAAAATTACCATTTAACTTCTTCTCTGGGGACGACCAACGTTAAACTTTACAACCTCACACCGGCTCTCCCTCTGACAGATTACACAGAGCGAGAGTTAGCCAAAGGCGGGAGTCTGGCACAACCACCTCCGATTGGCCAAAACTATGTTTCTGTTAACCCTTTCCTTGACTGGGTTACAGGTGCATAGCATCAGCGACACAGGATAATAAACCTGTTTCATGCCCTTTGAACCTGTGACTGTTTGTCCTCTGTCACTGACAGACAAGCTTGCAGATTTTAACTTAAAGCACTAAAATTGCTTTTTAACAATAAAAAGAATAAAATGTTTTTTTATTATTATAATTTTTAGCTGGCCTGAGATGGCTCGAGCCCCTCCTAAAAAGGATCTAAAATCGCCAATAGGACACAAAGGCAAAGCAAAACCAGAAACAAAAGTTCCTAGGAAGCTTCAAACGTAGTTCAGCTCCGAGTGTGCGGCGAGGGGAGTGTCAAAAGATTTTAAATGAAACAGCATCCGTAATATTCTCTCTGGGTTCCCTTAGTGTCTAAAATCAAAACATATTTTGAGTGAGAGGAGGCACTTACACCTAAATAATGCAATACACAGACTTTCTGTCAAAAAATTGCAGCCAGAAAAGGTTCCGTCAGCATTGATGTTAGACACATCTAAGCCACCACTTTGAAAGTGGCGTTCACAAACGGGTGGAATTAGACATTAATACAATCATGCTATATGTGTACAGTTTATAGTTAATCAGCCCAAAATAGGCCTCGTAAGTCAAATCTTTACATGATGATGGCTGCGTGAATCTAACTGAAGCTACGTTGTCATAATTAATGCATTTTGGTTTTATGTCTCAACCATTTCGGGACTGAAATATGCTAACATTAAAACGACATCCATAAACATAAAGTGAGGCTGATGTGCAGAGAGTGTTATTGCAGAGCCATAGTGAAACAATTTGAGAATGCAGTTTGTTAGCACAATACCCAAGCACTTCTGTTGATGAGTTTAGCTCTATTGTATTTCCCATGTGTCTTATTCTCTCTCGCTCCACCGTAAATCTGATCAGGCTCTGCTCAAAGAACAGCCAAATATCCTCCTACGGCAAGCCTGAGGACAGACACATGCATACATGCAAGAGCAAAAACTAAAGGAGGCCGCTATCAGTTGTATTTGTATGAGATTGTGTTTAGATGGGCTCAAGAAAATTACATGGTAACTGTTTGATATTAGCCCTGGTCTCCTGAGGGGTAATTTACAGAAGGCTGTGTGCGATAATGGATGTTACTCAGGAAAGGCTGGGTGGATTCCATCTACCGTCCATCAGTTTACCTGATGCTGCCAAATTGAATAACAACTTTACACCTACTGTGTAAATTTGTCTTTATTGAATCGACCTGCTTTTTTTTCAAACTTTTTTAATTTGTCCTTCACAAACAAATCTAATCATAGCTTTGTCCCTTGCGCAAGCCTGGTTTGCTTTATGAAAGAACATTCTCTGAATATGAGTGGGTAACAGGATGTAAAGACAAAGGTTGAAAGAAAGGGGCAGTAATCAATTAAGAACACTTGTGCCAAACCTTTTGAAAGCTCAAAATGAGTCCTCTGTCCTGTTAGCAACATATATTGTTCATCAGAGCACAGAGTCTACAACATGTGTATGCTGTCAGAGATTTGTTAAGTGTTAAGAAACCTGCAGGGCAGGCAGAATCTCTCGGCCCTCAGAGGGGTTGTCAAGTAATTACTCTGAAAATATCCGGGGCAGTCCTGAGTAACAGGCCCCCACATCTGACGGGGCTTTGATTGCGAGAACGGCTTCTGAAGATGTGAGGGAGATTCCTGTAGCCTCGGCTGGAAAGAGCGAGAAGATCAAAGTGGTCTGGCGATGTTCCGACGCAGCAGATCCGGACTTTTGTTTGCTCTAAACACGTTTTATCTTTTAAGGCCTGCTGGCCAATCTCAGAGTGTTGTATTTCTAATCGCCTAATCCTTCCACCGCAGCCACTCAGAATATAAAAAAATACTGACAAATACTGAGGTCATCTTCTCTCTCTAAATGCTGAGCGTGTTAAAGGTATTAGTGTACTGTATACAGTATGTGTAATAATAATAATAATAATAATAATACATTTTATTTAAAGGCGCACTCAAGGAAGCCGCACAGGGAATTCATATATTAAAAACAGCAAAAGAAATACTATACAACAGCAAAAGAAATACCATACAGCAAAAGAAATACTATACAACTGCAAAACAAATACTATACAGCAAAAGAATACGATACAACAGCAAAACAAATACTATACAGCAAAAGAAATACTATACAACTGCAAAACAAATACTATACAGCAAAACAAATACTATACAACAGAAAAAGAAATACTATACAACTGCAAAACAAATACTATACAGCAAAAGAAATACTATACAACAGCAAAAGAAATACTATACAGCAAAACAAATACTATACAACAGCAAAACAAATACTATACAACAGCAAAACAAATACTATACAACAGCAAAACAAATACTATACAACAGCAAAACAAATACTATACAACAGAAAAACAAATACTATACAACAGAAAAACAAATACTATACAACAGCAAAACAAATACTATACAGCAAAACAACGGAATAGACATTTAGGTGGAATAGGCAGTTTTAAACAGATGTGTTTTGAGTTGAGTGTAGACAGATGTGTAGATGTATATGTCCAGGACAGTTGCATTCAGTCCCGAAGACTTTTGCGAGCAGCAGATTAATAAAACTGACGGCAATTTCAACTTGTAATTCGACAGAGTAGGCGACAACAAAAAAAAGAGAAAACAAAATATGTCTATCTTTAACTTGGAGTTTGGCTCATTTGGAGATTTTTCATTTCCAAAGTGGTTTATTCAATTAATCTAATTTCATTATACATAATATGCTATTAAAAAGGTGAAATCCTTTTAATGATAAAGGTAGACTTCTAGGGCTGTTGCGGAACATGAATAACTGCTTAGATTTTCCCTCAGAGTTTCATATACAACAAGCAGCTGCTCTGGACTTTAACCCAGCAACTTCCTGAACTATGAGAAGAACAGAGGAAACATAGACTGACATTCTAAGCCTGAATAGCAGATACATGTAGACAGCTCTTTTATCCTGAAACTCAACTCTGCACACGTAACTGTCTAAGTGGTGTCTAAGTCTTGGGGTAAGTTTGAAGTCTGAATACTGATGTACCAATTCTGGAACTTCTGGAACTTGAATATGGTGCAGTATTTGTATGTGTTTTGCCACCGAAGCGGATATTCAAATTTAGGTGGGAGACAAATATGTTGCAATGTGTTCTCTTGTGATAACACTGGAACTACTGGAACTGTGATAAGTATCACTGCCTTTTATTACTTATTACTTTCGTACTATTTTAATACTTAGTAGTAATTTGCTTAGTAAGAGTATTTAATTTGTTGCATTTGAAAAAAAAAAATAGTTTCCTCTCTTTAGCAGCACAAATGTAACAGTACATAAATGCTGCCTTAATGTTGATAAATGATTGTCTTATATAATTTAAGGCATTTCACCAAACTGCATGTATTGTAGAATTATATGCTAAAAAACTGTAGACAATATCTACTTATACAAGTGTACTGCTATCACTGTGCGATTAACAAAAGAATTGTGCAACAGAAATGCCACAGATGTGTTTGTGTAATTTAAAAACAGTGTCGCCATTACATTGATTGTTTAATCGAAAGTATTGCCAGCTTCATTTTTTTGCTGCAAAAGAAAAACCATGGAGCGGCCAGCGCAGATCGCTTTGACCGGAGATCATGAGTAGGTGGCTTTAAGGTTAATATATGATATTTGAGAGTTCATAAAATTGGACAATGATATATTGATATCAGTATCAGCCTCAAAAATCCAGTATTGGTCAGGCTATAATGTATTGTTATCATGTGCAACACAGTACAGTGCTGTGATAGTATTGTGTTGTTAGTAATCTTGTGATTCCACTACTGTTGAAGATATTGTAGCATATGTGAGTAGCTTATCTGTGTGTGTGTGTGTGTGTGTGTGTGTGTGTGTGTGTGTGTGTGTG
>NC_045736.1:10257987-10261684 GCF_008692095.1 Etheostoma spectabile | reverse complement strand
GTGTGTGTGTGTGTGTGTGTGTGAGAGAGAGAGAGAGAGAGAGAGAGAGAAATAGAGAGAAATAGCGAGAGAGGAGGGAGACTCTGACATCTTCCCACATTAAAAAGGTGAACCTGACAGAACTATTGAGCTGTGGCGGCAGGCAGTCAACACTGAAACCCCTGAAATGTTAGATAAAGACGTAGCGGGAAGAAAAGCAGCAGCGAGATGCACCTTGTAAGAGAAAGAAAGAAGTGCACACACTGGTGGATACGTTGCACTGAGAGAGCAGCGATATGTTTCAAGTGCTTTTGTAAAGAGCGTTGCTATGTGAGAGTCTATGCGTGTGCAGCACGTGTGTTTGTGAATGTGTGTGTGTGGATGACCGTGCCTGTACTGCCTCCCATACGTGTTCATCTCCCCACACATCAACGGGCAGCACTGCATTATTTCCCCCTTTTTTCCCCCTATGCATTCCATTTAAGCCACTGAGGAGGAGGAAGGAAGACATGACCCAGTTTCATTTCCGCCAAAGAAAACAGACGGAGCAACAGAGAAAGAAAAATGAAGTGAGAGAAGGAGAAGAGGAGTAGGGAGCATCGCCCTGAATGAGAACACAAAGTAATGAGGGCTCATTTCCATACGTGGCTCTACATCTTCAGGCTTAACCACAATGATCACCAACCCCATTTTGGTCAAACCAAAGGCAATCACTGCTCTGAAATCTGTTTGCATACAAAACTCACAGACACACAGATTTACTGAGGCTTTGCAGATGTGACGCATTCTGCCTCCAAATAAGTATTTATTGCCAACATAATTGAACCAGTGAGCTGTTATTAATGAATACAACACAAACAAAGATGTTGTGGTGCATTATGTGGCAATCAATCACGTAAATTAACTACAGGATGTAAGAGTGGTTTTAGGTCACTAAAAGGGAGATTTTACAAAACGCCTTGCCTTTTAAAACTCTGGTTACGTTGTATTAGTGTGGACATGTAAGCAACGGAGCGTTTAGGAAATGATGACGGCATCTCCTCAGTTAGAGCACGCCCTTGCTTCTTTGTGTGATGAGCACGTGCCAGCAACACCAAAGGCTACCAATATTGTAAGCTGACGCTATGCAACGCCTCGATGTCCGTCCACACATATTGTCGCATTTCAGCATTGCCATTGCACCTTGGGCCGTGTAGCAGAGAGATATTAAAGGGGATATATAAATAAAGGCTTTGGGATTGCCTCCACGTGGCAATCCGTTAAAAAAAAATCCGCCGGTGCGCCAGTGCTGAACCAAACAACAATAGCACGCCGGCACTGAAGCGTGAGTATGGTGTCAGATTTATGTCATATCTCGAGAGCGCTCATAAGCAAATTATATTATTTTACACACACCAATTCAACAATAGAGAGTTGTATAGGTAGCTGCGAGCGTGGAAAAAAAATTAGGGAGAGGACTAATATCTACGTGTGTGAAATAATATAATTTGCTGTGGAGCATGTTTACCAGATATGACATAAACCTGACGCCATGTGTGTGTGTGTGTGTGTGTGTGTGTGTGTGTGTGTAGTCACGCCATACCGGCTGTCGATTTGACTCTATTACTACCTCCGCTCTCAGCTTAACTGCAAAACAACCCTGTCCCCCCATTCTGTGGTCGTACCTTTTAAACAGAATGTCAGAATAACAGCACACATTCAGTGATATGGGTTTATCTCTCTCTCTCACTCCCTTCTTCCCTCCCTTTCTGTCTCTCTCTTCTTTTCTCTCTCTGTCTCTCCCTCCCTCCCTTGCTCCACCAGTTGCAGAGCAGTGTGTATCCCAACCTTTGAACTGTGATTATGAGCTCTTCTTCACTTGCAGAGTGCCCCATTTTCTTAGTGAATCTGGCCCATAATGTTTAATTGGAACACACTTACGTACAAATATGGCTATGTATGCACTTGACCGGAATTTGTGACCATCTATACAGGTTTCCCTATTAATACAAGAGTATACATGTATACAGAGCCCTCATTAAATGGCCTAATGGTAGTTTTATAAGGGGAACCACTCAAACAGAGGCTCAATAAGCTGGTACATGATGTCAAGAGCACAGAGGTACTGTAGGCAGTTCCTTCCTTGTAGCAACATACTGAAGGTTTTTGTAGGATGCTCATGTAAGCTGCTTTAGAGCACAGAACATCTGTTTATGTCAGAAAGGAGACACTTGACTGGGATGGAAAGGAGGCGATTCATCCAGTGTAACACAAATCAATGTTGGGTTCAGGCTTCACAGAAACATGATCAGAGAGATTATCTTAGTAAGGAGCTGGCAGCCGTATTTGGTAAATTTGTGGAAATGAAATGCAGTGGATGTTGTGTTAAAAATAGCAAAGAATCTTAGGTTTCAGCATCCAAAATAAGTATGTATAAATGAAAGGAGAAATGATGTTGTTGGCTGAAATCTATTTTGTGATTATAATACATGAATTTGGTTCTGTTGTGTAACATTTAGGAATATTCTGCCTGCATGGTGAAGCAGGAAGGTTTTACAGGGCTATTGTAATATGTGTGGGCTTTAAGATGTCTATAGACTTTCCACTGTTCCTGCTGCTAATTTGGTGTACACACACACACACACACACACACACACACACACACACACACACACTTTTAAGCAGAAAGAGTTTTTTAACTGTTTACATTGTATGTTGTAATTATTTGTCCCTGATGCTTTTTTAAATGGACATGCCTTCAAGTTGATAGTAAAGAGTGAGACATGGCGAAGTCTAAATAAAACAAAGTCCTATAAGTTTACTAAGTCTTTACTCATTCATCCCTTTAATGCGCATACGTAGCGTCCATCACTATTTGAGTGGGGTCTGGGATCTGCATTTAGTAGACACCGGTCAATATGAAAAATGTACATTTATAAAAGATAAACAACTGGCAACAGTGATGGCAGAGACTGTCAAACAGGTGTAGTTCCATTAAGACGTGCCAGGGCCAGGTCCCTGCTAAAGTGCATGCTGGCTCATTGGCATGGCTTACTGGCATGCCTAAATGGAATGAAGCCACAAATGTTGTTGGTTACACCTGTGTTTTCCCATCTAAGACAAGTCATCAAGTCTGCAGGGAAAATGGTCAATTAGGGAAGTTTCTAAGGATAGATTAAAAAAAAAACCCTTCACTTTAACTTCACTTCTCACCGGTGCAGTGATGTAGAGGTATACTTCAGGGTGTGTCAGTACACTGTGATGTCACCAGTGGTGGGGGTAGTCAGAGGTGCAAAAAAAATTAAGCCATTATAGACCGAATTTGCTATAATGTATGATGTTTGTGTGATGGTTAACCAGCATCGATCAATATATTGTTAAAAATTTTAAAAATAACTGTAATGTGACACTGGTAATCATTCCAAAATCGTAGACGTTGCAGTTCTTTAAAGATTTTTCCTCTTTTAGTTTATTGTTTGTATTTCACAACGTGTACATTTACTGTATGTTTGAGTCCGAGCCGCTCTCAAGATTCAAGATTTCTTTATTGTCATACCACAGTACATTGTAGTACGAAATTACGTGCAAAGTTCACAGCTTGAAAGAAACAACTGAAAACACCATCGAGTTATTATTTATTTGAATTAAAATAAATAAATGCTTAAATGCCTATATGGGTTTGCAGAGCCTTTAAATATAAATATATACCGTCTAAAAAAACTGAAAAATATAAATATCT
>NC_045736.1:10256000-10257977 GCF_008692095.1 Etheostoma spectabile | reverse complement strand
TACATACAGTTGGAAAGAGTATAAAGTATAACCGTATTTAAAGTGAAATAGTGTGGTTGAGAATAATCTCACCTGACTTACTGTAGATCCGTCCAAAAACACAATTCCAAAATAAACGCCTATGATAAACAATATCAAAACGTCACTTTCCCAGTAACAATTACTAAGGGTTAAAACCCCAAATTGCTCATACCAGGCTATCATGCCACATCTAAATGTCAAAGGTAATACGGCATTTAGTAGCACATGAAGTAAAGCACTTTTGTAATGTAACGTAATGTAATGCAACTTAAAGTAATGTATTAAAAAAACAAATGATTTATACAAATCAACTCAAGTAATGGTCTGATTGCTTGCTATGTTGTTTGTATCAGTTTTAATGTATTAGGAAATCTAAATCTTAACAAAATAATAAGTATGTAATTTTAAGTTAAGGGCATTTTTTTCATGGGAGTTGTTTTTTTTCATCCAATTATTTGATAACATGTTGCTAAAAACGCAAAATATCAATGCCAAGGTATCTAACCGAACATATTTAGCAGCCAGGTGGGATCTGTGCCTGGTTTGTAACACACTATTTCTCCTAAAAAGGCCACAGGATATATCTCGTGAGCTTTTGAAGGCCAGTGTTTTTCTGCTCTGCTCCTGTGCAGCTGCACAGACTTATATGCACAAACAGGTCAGTGATTACGAGAGAAACTGTTTTGTTACCAGAACTACAAAAAAGTGGCATTATCCAACACGCCACAAATTAAAACGCAATGAACATCGTCTATCGTCTAAGTGTGTGAGTTCTTGTGCTTAAAAAAAAAGATACATAAGAAATAATGCCTCACTCTTGTTTTAAAAGGTCTTACTTGGTATCTGACATATCTGAGAAACTCTTCCTCCATCCGTGTGCTTTGATGTGCTATAAGCTGACAAGATACAACTTCTTCATAAAAGGTCACCTAATTACTGTTCCCACATTAGGCAATTTGATGTCAGTTTTATGCCACAGTGACCTTTGTTTCTATTTCTGTCTGTTTTGCAGCAGTGCACCTACAGTATAGGCTATTCCAAACTAAGCTGACATTTCCAACCAAACTACTCAACTGTACTCAGGGGGTGGGAGGAAACACATAGTTGGCAGAATACACCACGTTATTTTTTATTTTGCACAATAAAATCAAGAGCAACAAACAGCAACAAAAGAAAAAAGTAAATAATAAAAAAATAAATATTGTGCACGTGAGATTAAGAAACCCCCTGGGGGCTTATAGAAGAAGTTTCACCTAAGGAAGAGAGGAATAATATAGACAATGAACAATTACAATTACAAGTGTCCTAAAGAAAAAAACAGCATTGAAAAAAAGACATTTAAGGCAGTTACAGTCACACAAGCTATTTTCCGACCAATCTGCAGACCTTTACGAGCAGTGAGGTCACGCCGGACTGGTACACAGCAACAGGCTGCTTCCAGAAAACTGTCCACAGTTGAACGGGTGATGATTGGATTAACAGTGTTGTGCAACATTGAGAACTAATGAACCACCCAACAACCCTTAGTCGTAGGATGAGATGAAAAGTCTTTTGTCTGTGTTTGTGTTAATGCAACATTTCGCCAAAATATACACACCACTGTCCTGACTTCTGAGGCCTAATTATCCCTTTTAATAGTGTTACTTTTATCCAGCATACATTCATGTCTCTCTCAATGTGGATTCAATGTGTCAACAAGATGTCCACTGGGAGTAGGTGTTATTTGGTGTTATTAGCCTTTTATAATCAGAATTATATCACTTCTTTCTACACCATGGTGCGAAAGAAAATTATGACATAATGAAGACTAACCAAAAAGAACTCCAAGAAAAAGGGATGTGTCTGCACATGGCTGCTTTATTTATGGATATTTTTTGCTGATTTGGTATCCAGTTTTCAGCTACTACAACCTGGAGCCAAAGAAAATCCACAGAGAGAGAGAGAGAGAGAGAGAGA
>NC_045736.1:10254604-10255990 GCF_008692095.1 Etheostoma spectabile | reverse complement strand
GAGAGAGAGAGAGAGAGAGAGAGAGTATGTCAGTGTGTGGCTGCTTTCTCTGTGGTTTCTGTATATTCAACTAGGGCAATATTTCCGTACAACAGGCAATCAAAAAAAAGCTCATTTTTTACCAAAATGGAACTTTTTTTTGCACGTGAATGTTTTGTCATTTATTCTTTCTCTTGGCAAACTGAGCATCAATTATTGATTGTACTTGTGGTCACAAAACTGGACAGGAAGCCAAGTGGCAAGAGATGGCTGATCGATAAGAACTGGGATCCTGCACACTATTTGAAGCTCACTACAACATCTCGTGGGAATACTTGTTTATCATCTGTGGTCGCCTTTTCGTCACATCCAACCTTTAAAGCAACACTAAAGAACTTCTCCACTTCTTCCCCTACAGGTTGAAAGCGGAATTGTCCATTACTGTTGTCGTAATGTCTCATTATGTCTCATTCGAACTACAGATCCGCTACCCGTTCTGGCAAACTTGCTTAGTGTGGTTATAGCAGCCAGCGGTTTTTAGTGAAAAGGCTCTAAAAACCCACTGTACACTACCAAACATCAGACTAAACAACCGTTTTGCAACTTTAAAGCTTCAAAATAAAAAAGTCAAGCATTTTACAACAGGGGTAGAAGCTAGGGTTGGGTGATGTCCCCTAAATTAGCAGTTGACGATACAGTATACAGTAAAATATCGCGATGGACGATGATATCGTCGTCATGGGGGGGAGAAGCATTTTTTATTTTACTATTTCTCTTTCTACTACTATTGGCTAAAAGTTAACATACAAACGATCAGACATACATTTAAATGCCCCTGTTAATAGACAGTATTACATGGCTATGCTGCCGCCTGCTGGTAGGAGCAGTGAATTACAACTTGACCTACTTTCATGTAACTACGGTGGCGTCAATCAGAGCTCCGTGATCTGATTTAACAGAGCGACAGTAATAACCTAATATACCATCACTACTGAGAATAAACTACATTCTCGGTTATATTTGCACTGAATAACGCATTCAATAAACAGAAACAGAAACTCTTGCAGCGCACGTGAACAGATGCGCAATATTAGCTTACACAGAAAATAGCACCCTTGTAAAATAGCCTACTGTTGCTAACGTAAATTCACAAATCCTACATAACATTGCCATCAGACTTATGATAAGAGATGGGGTGGCTGTGGCTCAGTGGTAGAGCGGTTGCCTGCCACTCGGAAGGTTGGCGGTTCGATCCCCACTCCTGCAGTCATTGTCAAAGTGTCCTTGGGCAAGACACTGAACCCCGAGTGGTTTATGTTAATGTTTATCTGATGAATAGGTGGAACCTTGTACGGCAGACCCGGCCAATGTGTGTGAATAGTGAATGTTTCCTGTAGATGTAAAAGT
>NC_045736.1:10253877-10254594 GCF_008692095.1 Etheostoma spectabile | reverse complement strand
GTTGTTAAGACTGGAAAAGTGCTATATAAATATGACACATTTACTTACTTATTGATGCACGTACCCAGTACTGTCCACAAGAAAGGAAAAAGTGATAGCGTTCCACGTTAACATGTTTTCTTTCTCGTTCAAGACCAGCTGTGTCCAAGCCGAGGAGCAGAGCATGACCTTACCGCATACTAATACAACAAAAAAACAATGGACGATGATATGTTGCAGCTTCTTCTCTTTTTGTGGCCATTCCGACTTTGAGTCATTGAAGAGTCACTTTCATACTCACCACTTCTGTTCTAGACATTATGGATATGTGTGTCTGACAAAACAACATATATCAGAGCAAGCAGCACTAGCTCTCAAATAAACATTTATTTTAAATAAATCCATTCAAATGAAAGGAAACACAGAAAGTGGTACACTGGATTAGGTGCAAAGGGATCTACTTAGTGCTCAAGCAATTAGACAAAATTGGGACAATTATCAAAATCAGACCCAGTTTGAACGCTGGAAAGGCCCTTTAAAACTTTTGAAAATGGATATCTTGTATAAGATCACAGAGGTTAAAATCATATGGCCCAAAACAACAACAACAACAACAGTTTTAAATGAAAAGAATCTGTCCAAGTATTAAAGCTAAAGCAGCACATAAATATCTGATTGACGTCAATCAGATTTGTTGGATGTTCTATACAGTTAAAAAAAAAAAAAGTAGCTGCGCTT
>NC_045736.1:10244891-10253867 GCF_008692095.1 Etheostoma spectabile | reverse complement strand
TTGATAAAAAAACACTCATGGCTTTCCTATTAGTTTCAGTAACTGAGTAGCAGCTGCTGCTTACATTTAAAAGGGACACAAAGGGAAATGACTTTCAACCTTCGGAGCTCAGACGTCTCACATGAAGCATGTTGTAAGGCTGTGGAGCAACATGCAGTGCAGTCACAGACCAGCAGGCTGCACCAGCTTGACCCACTGAGCTAAACTCTCTCATCTTCTCTATAATTAACTGGCAATGGGACTGGCCTGCATCACTAGAGGGACAATCTGATTGGCTCAATTGACACCTCTGGCTTGTGATAGGTGATAATGTCCTATTCTGAGTGGATAATGCAGAGGTAATCTGCCCTGTGGAGATCCCCATCACTGCCGAGCCCCCACCCAACCCCAACTCTGTTAACAACAGATAACAAGATTAGAGCTCGGCCCATCGCTGATAGAATTAAGACTATATCAGGGAGGTAGATCATTTCACACTTTAGCATGCCACTGGATTCAATTGTACACGTGTGTCACTTCACCTTTTTTCAGTATTGGGCATGGATAGTCAGATAGCCTGCATAGACACTTTGTCAGTATCGTTCCACGCTTTTCATATATATATATATATTATTTTTTTTTGTTGAGTATAGGTTTTTGGAGTTACTCAAAAAAGTTGCAATTAATAATCGTAACCAAAATGTTATTGTAAGAAAGAACACACACACACACACATATATATATACAAACACATATACATATACACATATACATTCATACAAATATATACATATACCTATATATACAGTATATATCCACATATGTATATATATATATATATATATATATATATATATGCACATACATATAGAGTATACTGTACACACATACATATACATATATATGTATATACAGTATAACACTGTATATAAGATCGTTAAGAAGTTCTATCCTGTACAGGCCTATGTTGGGTTAAATGAACAGTATCAATGGTAACCTAATAATTAGATGTAGTAGCCTAATTTAAAAGTCACATACTTTTGCAATACTATTACCTAATAGTAGACTAATACTATTGCATGGAAACTTTATATAATTGTATTATTATTATCATATTTGAGGTAGACAAGTTATGAAAAAGCTAAGTGAAAATCCTCGATTGCATGCTGGCTTTTGCTGCTAATCTGCTGTAAAATAGTGAGAAGGCACCATTCTTTCTCTGCAAAAACTCCCAAAGATTTGAACTTCTTGCTAAGAGAGGATGATGGAAAATACGTTAAAACCTGCTGGAAAAATTACTTATGATTACAATTTTATCCTCCAGTAAGGCAAATTGAAAAGGTAGAGAAGGTGGTGCCAGGGAAAGGGAAGGGAAGGACAGGACAAGCAGCAATATCTGTTTTGTGTCACAAAGAGGTTCAGGGGAAACATTGGCTTTATGTTGAGCTAGGGTGTAATGTGTAGTTTTGCTTTGTTCAGCCAAATATTAAACATTGATTGACAGAGAACTGGGATTTAAATGTGGGGCACCCGCAAAAGATTCAGCTCCCTCATCACTATTGTGGGTTACCTCTGTAGCCCGAGGCTGTACACACAACGGGGGTTTGTTACATGTTCTAGAGCCAATAATCTACAAACACAGTCAATACAGTTGCTATATAAGGAGCAGCTAGTCACACACACAGAGAAGTGGAACTACAGTCAGACACTAAGCATCATGTTGTTGATATAGTGCTGCTGAAGTTTTCACAGGTGCAAACTTCAGCACGTAAAGATCTAGTCAGCTTGAAGTGGGAGAGTGTCTGTCTTCTAAATCTAATCGTATCTGCCCACTGGAGCAGGAAGCAGAGAGGCACTAAATTCCGCTGTGGTGAAAACACACACGCACACACACACACACACATACACACACAAACGCACACACAAAAACACACGCACACCAACACACACACACACACACACACGTTTCCGTGGTTCTACTTCTCTAACTTTGTAATTTAGAGTGAAGATTACGACATTAAAAAGGGAAAAACAGTGGTTTGTTGTGGATCTATTATCTGGCTGAAAGCGTTGTTTTGCTGGCTGTCTGGCAGGCTAACTCACCTGGCCGGGTTGCAGCACAAGGTTGGCAGATACCTAGTATACTTTGGGACTTTTATTGTGCCTCACAAGTTTATCGCTTTCTCATTTACACCAGCTATCATCACAAGAACTGCTATTAATTCAAATACTGCAGGAAATTCACATCTTCTCTCATGTATACATTGTTAACATTGATAGTATAAACAAGCTTAGAAAAAATGTCAAAGGTTTTAACCATTGCCAAGGAGGTTGTGTTTACAGTCCAGTTTTTCTGTCTATAATCAGCAAGATATAAAAAAAGAATGATTGAAATGTATTAAAGTGTGTTGAAATGTTGTATAAGGCATGTCAAATTAGCTTTTGTTGAAAATCAGTATCCAGATGCAGATTGGGGATTGCAAGAAAAGTAGTTTTCTGAGTTCATTTCCATTTTCTACTAAACTACTGCACTTGAATGAAGGAATAAAAACTGGCACATGACAGTGTTTTTTTTTGTATCACTGTGGGTATTTGGGTGCAGATTCTTATTTAAAATTATAATTTTCTACAGGCTATTGTACCACAAATTTTGTCTTTATTGACTGATCTTGAAAAAAAAAATGAAAACAGCATAACTAAGCAGGGGCCAATTATTAATACTAGGTAGCAACAAAAGTTCACAACATATCCAATATTTAGAGAGGATGAATGTTTCATGAGGAGGTGATATAGTGTAACGCTGATGTGAATGTTAGGAATTCTGTGTTACATTTGACTCTGATACTCAGGGGAAAGGAAACACTCCCTGCCTCGCTTTGCTTGTTAGCACTTTCATTGTCACACTCCATTATCTACGTGTTTGTGTGTATGTGTGTGTGTGTGTGTGTGTGTTTTAGTTGGTAACACGGAGAGGTCAAGACAGAAAGAGCAAACAGGCATTTCTACAGCTTCTATCAATTTATAAATCCCAAATCCTCTTAGCTGAGAAGTTGTGAACAAAGCTGTTGGACCGCTTTTGTCTATATCGATGCTCAGCGTCCATCTGTCTTGCTTTTGAGGATTAGGAAACCTTCAAGATTCACACATCAATCAAAGATTGCCTACAGTGAGTGTGAGTTTTTTCTGCCTCGAGCTGGCTTTTTCTGCTTTTACATGTAGCTCATACAAGCTTGAAAGGAGCCTCGAGGAGAGAGGGCGGCGTCTCAAACAAACTTGATGTGAGTTGGAGTGAAAGTGACACAGTGAGGTCAGCCTGCACCCTGAGGCGTCACCTGTTCCCACCTGACACACACAAACTGGTACAACCTCTGAAACCAGCTGCTGAGTCAGTTGGTAAGGGGGAGACGGGGGGTTTGAAGGAGAGGGCCGATGTGACAGAACAAGTGACGGAGCCAAATGACGAGAAGGTAAGTTAATGTGAAGTGTGTTAGGTAGAAAGGACATGGGAGTGGAGGGTAGCAGTGTAACGAAGGATGCTTAGGAGAATTTAATGTCAAGTGGACAGGAAAGACTGACAGTGGCTGAGAGAGCAGAGGAGGAAAAAAGAAAAGAGCATCTAGGAACAGAAGATGATGTAATGTGTGAAGAGGAGAACATCAGACCCAAAAGCCAAAAGGAGTATCTCTTTGTCCCTGTGTTCAGCCTCCTGGGCAGAGTCTCTTATCAGACTGTCTACCAACCCCTCCTCCTCAGGATTTTCAGACCCAAATTCTAACCTTCTTCCTAACTATGACCTTAAAGGTCCCATGACATGGTGCTCTTTGGATGCTTTTAGATGGACCTTAGTGGTCCCCTAATACTGTATCGGAAGTCTCTTTCCCAAATTTCCCAAAATTCAGCCCAAATTTAGCCTTGGTGCAGAACTTGGTTAATATAATATTATATATTTACTAGGGGGGATCCGAGTATCCGGCTGAAACGAGTATACGGTACGGATAAAGCACTTTTGCCGAGTACAAGTATTATACGAGTAATATGAGTCAATATCCGTGCTCGGATTGAATACAACTCCTCAACTGGTCGCGCTGCGTTCTGTGATTGATCTGAAGCTCGATGCTGTCATGTAAATAGTTTTCAAATCAGCAATAAATATAACAATTTTTGATCAACTCATATCAATTGCATGCTTAAATAACATACCGGTTAAAGCCCCGCACATTTCAAGAGAACCCGACCCACTTCCGGGTTAAATCTGACCCCTTCCGGTTTAGGCCCCGCCCAGTCCGAGTACGGATCCGGATACAGATAAATCATCTGGTAAACAGATACAGGTACAGATACAGATAATGCTGTACTCGCTCATCCCTAATATTTACAGTCCCTTTTAATTCTGGTCCCAGTCTACAGCATTGATTGCAACTGTTGCCATTTTCCAAAAATAATTCTACTCACAATTCAATTTTATTTATAGTGTCCAATCATTACTAAAAGTTATCACAGGACACTTTACAGATCAGACCAAACTCTAAATTACAGAGACCAAACATTTTCCCCTTAGAACAAGCATGCCGTTGTTGCTATGTCGTCTACACCCACAAGTATAAAACAATGCCACAGTACAAGTAGAACTACTACTTTAATAACCTGACTATAATAATATGGTATGGACATTTTCCCTCCCATCAGGAAATGTTAGGAACCATATAAAGAGTAAATAGTGCAAACTAGTTGGGGGGTGGGACGTTTACATCGATTGTCATTTCATCAGTAGGGATGTAACGATTACCGGTGGAACGGTAAACCACGCTAGGAACGTTGACGGTAACAAATATACTTTTCTTTATGGTGTGGATAGCCTGTGTTTAATCCTTCCCAGCTTTGTCCGAGGCTCCTGAAGTAGACGCGTGCAGGCGCTCTGTGCTCAGACAGGAGAAGGGGACAGAATGTAGCACAGGACTTTTTCCTTATCTTTCGTCTTTTCTTTGTTAAAGGGATGTGGGTGGTAGCCCAGAAGGTAAGTTAAAACTATTCTGTAGCTTGCTAAACTGTCATGGGTTTTACTACCTCGTTCTCTTCAATAAGAATTCTGCTGTGATGCAGAAGTTTATTTATCCGGAGAGAGAGAGAGCGATATATATTATCGCCTTGATAATATTGTTGTTGTGTTTCTTATTGGATAGCTGATAGATGTGCAGATTGATTAATTTTACTTGTGCAGCCACGTGTGGACACTCAGGTTGTTTGCTAGCGACGTGCAATCGCCACTAAACACACTAACAACTAGACTTAGCTATTAAAGGTGTATTACACAGTTTGCTCCGTTATGGATATGTGTGCTGTAATAGATTATTCTCAGTTTGGGTTACTAAGCTACTAAACTTAATATGTTAAATTGAAATTGAAATGAATGTAATTCTTAGTATTGTCTCTTGTTATATGCTGGTGGCTATAACATTTAGTTTTGGTAAATCATGTTCATAGTAAGTCAGATGCTTATTAATGTGCATTATTATTTTCTTCTATATCAGAAGCACATCCAACTTCACATGTAAGGTCAAATACAACTTCATGGTTAACTTCATGTTGGAGTTGTAAATAAATCTTCCTGGATCTCAAAGTCAGACGTCTCTGGTTCAAGTTCTTACCGGACCCCCTACAGCGGGGCACTGTTTCAGCAGCCAGTTTTTAATGTTTTTTACAAGCCTATTGCCTATATTTGTGTCATAAAATAAACACTGGTACAATTTTTGAAACTATTTCAGCTTGTGTAGGCCTATCGGTGCTTTCTGAACATATTGAACACATTTTTTAAAAACCGTGATCATCTTGGTCACTATAACCGTGAGGTTAAATTTTCTTACCGTTACATCCCTACTCATCAATAAATGTTATTTGGTTGGAGGCACAATAGATCAAGGGTCCTGTCAGCCTCCTGTGGTAGTGGTAGTCCACTTGTTCTCAAGACAATATAGATTGCAATTCTAGATCAATAAAGACTCAAGGCCCAAACGCACTGGAAGCGATACTACAGATGCTCTTGGCAGCTGCCTGTCAAGAAATGTTTGGCCAGGCATTCAAAATAAGAACTCTCCTAAAACAGGCTCAATATGGCCATATCTTATCATATTTATTATATAACATTATTTTTTGGGCATTTTTTGCCTATATTTTTGACAGGACAGATAAAGACATGAAAGGGAAAAAGGAGGGGGAATGGCATGCAGCAGAGGGCCGCAGGTCGGTGTTGAACCAGCTTTGGTCGCCGGGTGCTCATTCAACGCTCCAAAATCGAAACAAGGTCGAGGAGGTGCATCATAGCAGTTTGACGTGCCTCATAGCGCTTTTGGTGTCTGGCCATTTAAAACCAGAGGTGTACTTCGAACTGCGTGTGTCAGACGCTGTTTGTGACCATTCTGCACGTTCTATCAACAAGCTTTTAGATCTGCTGCCGTTTTCTGATTAAAAAGCAAACACTACTTTTCTCAGTAGGCCATTTAGTAATTACAGCTATTTACATTATCAGCTCAGTGTGCACGATATCATACACCGACACATGCTAAGTGCACTCCAGCACTTAAGATTCAACTAAATACATTTACACATTTGAGAAAAACAAGTTGACGACAGGTTCTGTTCTGCAAATGTTCAGAAATAGCCCAACTTTGGCTACCAGAGATTGTTTGGAGCTCTTATGGACGTGCACTACCTTCAGATGATTTCACCTCATGGCTCTTATAAAATATTAACTTTGCTACCTTGAGGGGAAAAGGGCTTGAATGGGAAATAAAGAGAAGTTTTGCAATAGCCCGGGACTCTGCAGAGGAAGCACCTCACTGTCTCTTAAAGTGTTTTCTGAGCAACATAAGGACTAGTAAAGAGCCGGCCCTGGGTATTTCAACAGGGATAGGGAACTCATTGGAAATGAAATGACATGGTGGCCTAGGACTGCTTTTATGTGAAAGTGTCTAGAAGGACGACTGTCACTAGAGCTGCATAAAGGCCAGCGATTCACAAATTTCTCTCTGTGTTTCATTGAAAAAAATCATTTACTAACTGAAATAACTATACATATATATATAGGCTGTAGCTGAGCACATTTGTGTTTGTACATCACAGTTCCACACGTCCTGCAAGTTCAATCAATAACATATATATATATCAAAATCAATAATTTTGACATGAATGGACAATCTGCATTCATATGCATGTTTGTATGTTAATCTATAGCCTGTATGAGGATATACGGCATTCTCTACATAAACAAGTCAGTCTTTGATCTCTGATTTTAAACAAAGGAAGTATGTTCATTAGTCACAAGAGGAGCGAGAGGAGGAGACATACAATATTTGCCTTTGTTTGAAGGAGCCACCTAGAAGATATTAAACTTGATCTATCAGTATTTATATATTTTAATCTGCTACCCCAGTATACTACATGTTTTAGTCAGTGATATATCAGTCATAAAAAAATATATTTAACTTGCCTTTGTGATTTAGGGCTGTCCCAAACGATTATTCTTTAAACGACTAATCTAACGATTCTTTTCCCATTGCCAACAATTTACACAAAACAAATTTCAATAAGGTTCAAATCTCTATTTATTAAAATTGTGTAACACTGCACCGTTAATTTGTAGTGCAACCTGAAGCCACATGTAGGCTTTCAATCCAACCACAAAATAAAGTCACTTTAAGGAGGAATACAAAAATTAAAACTTAAAGTGAACAAAGCAAGTACAAAAAGAGTAGCCTAACAGTTTCTTAAGAGTTATTAATACCTAACAGTAGTGTGTAAAATAATGAAAAAGCTCGTGTTTAACATCCAAGCTCTTCTCTCTTTAATCTTACAGTAAAAAAAAACATGCAATTTTTGTCGTGGGTGAGGGAATTTAAGGACCCAAAAGCAGAGAGCAGGCAGGAGAAAGTTTGAGCTAGAAGATTTTTTTCACATAAAAACCAAGTACACACCTCCAAAAATAGACCCGAATGCAGAGGGCAAAAACTTCTTTCAGAATGTTCAGAAAACAAGAACAGGGAATCCAAAAAACAATGGACAAAGGAAACTCCAGGGAGCACAGAACTTGACTTAATCTGACGCAAGGAGACACTACAGAAAACACAATGATCTGACAAAGGACAAGAGGAAGACAAAGACTAAATACACAGGGTAACGAGGTAACGAGGTAACGCCAGGCAGGTGACACAAGGGCTGGGAAACGGGTGAACAACATCAGGCAATCCCAGTGGGGGGGGACCAAAAGACAGTAAGTCAAACAAGACACAGCAAGACAGAAAACCAGACCGTCAAAATAAAACAGAGCAAAATAGAAAACGACAGACTACCACAACAAGACAAGACATAGAACAACATAGAGCAGAAACAGAACAAAATACAAAAACCAAAGCAAGAAAATATTAAAACCATAAAAATTTTAGCAACATACGAAATCAGATGAATCAAATCAATTACTTATTTTAGACGTGATTCGTCAACGAGATCTACTTGTGTCAACACATATATGTAATCGACTACGCCAACGACTCGTCCCAGCCGAGAGGGTAAGCCTCTCCTCTCTAAGCGAAGCTCCCTATGGCGCCATTTTGATGTCAGCAAGCAATCACCTTCCATTAGCGTTCCATTTTGGCGTCACTTTGACAGCGAATAACTTTACATCTGAAGCCTTTAAAGACTCTATTTGTCCGTTATTAATTTCTAAAAAAAACACGACAATGTATAAAAGGCTCCATTACCTTGTAGCTCATGTCATGGCTCCGTAGCAGACGTTTTTGGTGAAAATAGGCTAATGATTGTGTCATAACCACGAGACTTACTGTTCCACAGGAATTACCGTATAGTACAGGGTGAGCTTGCAGACAGTTTGGACTTACATTAGCGGTTTAGGTTTAATTACTAATGTTGACTAGCATTGCAGTTAGCAATAATTAGCATGTGCCTATGTTATCTCCTAACATATACCTACGCTCTCCGTCTCTGCTG
>NC_045736.1:10242809-10244881 GCF_008692095.1 Etheostoma spectabile | reverse complement strand
ATTGAGATTTCTCTTGGCACAGCTACCAGAAGACTTACAACTTTCAGACCGGTCACATCTACGTCTTCAAGCTCAGTTGGAGGCTGCGCAGTAACGCTCAGCCATGACCGGAAAAGTGCTTCTAATATCCTTCACTGGTCTCCGTCCAGAACAACAGGGTCTGTTGGTCCATTTCTTTAACTGTCTATGGTCCCAGCCCTATTTTGACACTCATTTTATTTCCCCAGCTTCAAGTCTCTAATGTGAAGTCTAAACACATATTCTGGACCAATGAAACTGACATTGACCTTCTTATCTGACCGTATACAGAAAATATAAACATATTTCCACAAATGTAGGAGTGCACGACTCCCACACAGAGAGCAAAACAAGGACCGTTTGTTTTTTGTTTGTGTGCAGTTTGTACCCTGCAATTCCCCGTTGGAAGGCTGGTTATTGTTCTTATAAAAAAAGAAGAAAAAAAAACTGAAAAAAGTCAGTAAAGCCAAAAGCTTAACTTCAAGCCCTGCTTGGGAGCACAGCATGTATTGGAGAGAGGATATCATGAAAGTAAAAGGAAATCCACCTTTTATCAAATAATGCATTTTCACCTCTTCTTGTTTACGTTATTATCATTCATGAGTCAAAGTGTATGTTTATTATAGTAAACTACAGCATTTTCCGATCATATTCGAGCCTACACATTGCACCGTCTACAACTGGCCTATTTGATGGGTGGATGAAAACTACAATGAACTACATAAAACTATTTTTTTTAATTTGTTTTTATGCCATTGGGATCAAGTCATGCTGTTACCCCAGCTCAGCAGGCGATGACTGCACTCTGAAGAGATGTGTAGTGAGTACTCCCAGCGGACTAGGAACACTAATATGAATGATTGAAAGACATAAGAGAGAGGACAGAAGTGGAGAGTCGGGTGGGGGGTGGATTCTGATGAAACAGAAGTGGGGATAAAACGAGAGATGGAGGGATGTAAAGAGAGAAGGGGGGCTCAGAGGTACCAAGAGAGAAGCAGAAAGGGTAGGAACCGAGGGATGTAATCCATGATCCAGATGGAGGGAGGCTTGCTGTTGGGAGCAGCAGGGGATCGGGGCTCTCAGTTAATGTGGCGGGCATGCTGGGTAAAAATAGCTCGGGGAAGCAGGGCAAGAGTCCTCTATGATGAATAATACACAGAAGAGGAGGGAGGGGGAGTGGGGTGTAGAGAGTAAGGGGCAGCGGTTCACTTAGATAATATTTTAATTAATTACAGGAGTTTTGGCTTTCTCATTAACAGTCTGTAAAATGACAATGACATATGATGTTGGGTCTTTTGTTTTTTTTGTTTTTATTTTTTACACTTGCATAAGTCAAAACCATGCCGTAACTCATGGGAGACCACAGAACAGTGAGCGTTACAAAACCATTTGGGTCTTAGAGGAGTGAGAGGAGAAATGTGGGGCTTTTAACCCCATTACTTTCTATCCACAGAGACACAGGGAAATGTAGCTCTTTCTATCAAATATTCACACAGGGGAGAAATGCATTGTATAACAGATCCGTCTAAGACAATCTGTACTGTGCATCGAATACAGGTACATTTTGTTCTATAAATTCAGGCGTGTGTACATTCAATTTTATTTTTTGTCAATGTAAAGCTCTAAGTGTCTCTGGGCCCTATTTTATTGGTCTTAGCGCACCGCGTGAAGCCCGTGGCACAGGTTTGTTTAGGGCGTGTCCAAATCCACTTTTCCTACTTTGACAGCAAAAAAAGTCACCTCCCATTCCCTTTAAAAGCCAGGCGCGATTGTACCTTGGTGCATTGCTATTATGATGGCAGATTTGCACCGCAACATTTTAATCTGTTGCATGTGTGTGTGTGTGTCTGCTGCTGTTCCCTGTGTGTGTGTGTGTGTGTGTGTGTGTAACACGCACAGTGTGCGCGCGCTGCGCACCAGCCTAGGCCCATTTTACTAATGCACTGTTAAAATAACAATGGAATGCTGCGCTGTTGACTTCAGACCAGGTTTTTGTTGGTCAATGGTGTGATCACTTTTGGCTGCCACAAGATAGCAATATGCCAAGAATGCAC
>NC_045736.1:10229508-10242799 GCF_008692095.1 Etheostoma spectabile | reverse complement strand
CTCCCTGTAAGACCAGCATGCCCATGGGCGCAGGTGCATTTGCTATTTAAACGACGTGGGTGCAGGACGGGACATTAACAACTGTGTCGATCTTAAAATAGCAACGACACTAGCGTCGGTCTTTGCGCCGCGCTGCGCCGGGTGCAAGATAGGGCCGTCTATGTGCATTACCTTTCCCTTCATACTACAGACAGACTACAAAAGATGTTCCAGACAAGCACGTGTAAATGAAGAAAGAGTCAGTTTGTTAACTACACAACCCTAAACAAAAACACAACTTCCTGTCCGGAGTTACATGAACAAATATAACACTGTGTTTGATGTAGAGCCCTTTTTTTTAATCACTTCCTACAACCTTTCCTCAATGAATGCATGTGTCTGGCCACACTCCACTCACTTCAGCACACAGTAAAAAAAAAAATTGGAAACCTAATCCATGTCAAATCAAACAATGACAGTGTGTTTCAGTCAGAGTTCCATATTGATAGCAGCAGCATTGTTTGAGCTTTACTTGTGGAACATTGATTGCCACGAGCATTATGTTGCTGACTGAGTTTGTTTACCCTGCTCACTTTACAAAAATGATGGGGAAGATGTTGCAGCCACTCAGTTCTAAACTAATCACCCTGTCTCTTGACAAGACAACAAAACAATGTTCAGTGTGTCTCAGTGAAAAAGGTAGACGAATCACGCTTGACTGACAATCCCACAGATTGACCATAATGCCTTGCTAAGTGACCTCTGCAGAGTGGAGAGCTTTTACAACAATAATACAACCGTCTGTACATATCTACCAAAGTGGCTCACAGGAATCGGAGTGTCTTTAATAAAACTATTGTCTACTGTTTGTGTGTGGGTATTTGAATGCAGCGTCTTGAAGTACATGAAGATGGACAGAACCCCTTTATTGTTATGTTGCCTGCTTTTATCTGCGGCATTGCTAAATCATATTCCTCTTCTTCCTTAGTCGTAATTATTTTCTGTGACATTGTGTGGCTTATAGACTTCAAAGTAAGGCTGGACGATTAATCAAAAAGTAAGCAAAACCGAAATTCAGAACCTCTAACAGATGTAATTTTCCCAAGTCGGATATTTTTTTATTTTTATTTTTTTAATCCTGTCACTACTTTCCCTAGTGTGTGTGTATATGTGTTGATGTACTTTCTCATTAAAAACATACTACAGTGTGTGTAGTCACCTGACTCAGCCCTGTCCAGTCTGCAATATGGTATATTCAACATTTTTACTATACTTTATTATTAATCCCACAAGGGGAAACATTGAGGAGAAAATAAACAACTGAGCACCAGGAGCAGCTTGTATCAAAAAAAAATAAAAAATAAAAAATAAAAACATTAAAAAAACGTTTTGACTTCAGTAAAATCGTTTCAGCGGCCGCAAAGTTAAGTTTCGCCGAAAAGCAGTGACCGTCATGCGGTGACGACAGTTACGTTTGGACACCAAAAGGACAAGGAAGATTACGAACACCCGTTTCCTCTTGTTAACTCGTCCTGGACATGAACTGCTGAAAATACCTGCATTTTACCTTTGATTTGGCAAAATTGAAAGTCATTCATTTGTTTCTAAGAGACACTTTTCTACTTCTGACATGGCAATATTTCAAATCATTTCTTTTGTTTGCAAGTTATTTTATGATCTACTTTTTTAGGGAACTCCCTTTTTACACAAGACGTCTATTTCACAACAATGTCTGCATTGATTTCAATTGTTTTGAATATTTAACAAATAACCATAATTAGTTAATCTGTGTGTGTTTCCTTTAGTTACTTCAAAAGAACAAAGACAAAAAGGACCTACCTTTAACAGTTGAGCATATTTACAGTACAAACCTCAATAAAAAAATCCAATCCAAATAATAATCCAATCCAAATAATAATAATCGTTCATTAATTTTAATCGAGGTAAAATATTTAAATAACCGCGATTTTGATTTTAGGTCATACCGTCCAGCCTTACTTCAAAGGCTTGGATAAAATCTCTTCTGCAGGTATAAAGTACAGTATATAAGTATGTGTGTGTGCATGTGCCCTAGTTCACACACACGTAAGGGGGAAGGGAAAGTGTGTGTGGCGAAGGATGTTAAAGTGGTGCAGATCTACAACCAGAGGCTAGAAATGGACTCAAAGTGCTTGCCGTCCTCTTTTCCTGCTGGAAGTGAAAGCGACATTCAAATATTTAAATGACAATGCTGGTGTGACATTGAACCCTTTTAGCAGATTTATCAACTCGAGTAGAAAGAACGAAGGGGGCCAAAGTGAAAAGTTTAAACCAGTGAATAAAGGGGGAGAGAGAGATAGCAGAGTGTTTACTTTGAAATTGAAAAAGCTATTTATTTGAAGTTCTGTTTTGTGAAGCATCGCCTGCACAGAAAAACATCATTACACAAATATATGGAGCTTGTTTATCAAATCGCAAAGGCTACAAGGCGATGCTATAAAGCTCTGCAGCTCCTTTTGCGGGCACAGCGGGAAGTGTGTGAGTTCACTTTTTTTCTTTTTTCTAAACTGGGTGTTTGGGTTATTTGTGACTTAACTAAACCTACCATTAAAAAGGTCTGTTTTCAGTCTGCCTTGTGATTACTTCATGAAAACAGTTTTCATGAAGGGGGAACTTAGCTATTGAGACCATAACCATTTTCTTTGTCCCAGACTACCAACTACTACTAATTTTAACATGGGGGTCTACAGGGATGGACTCACTTTGGGAGCCAGCCTCAAGTGGCCATTCAAGGAAATGCACAGTAGGTTTCCACCTGTCACGGTGTACAGTACCTCTCACCGAACGTAAACTGGAATTGGCTCCAGCCCTCCAGAGACCCCCTGGGACAACAGGTAACGGATGGCATGACATTAAAGGAATCCATATTAGTGTCCGTAAATTTAAAGGATAGTATTTAGAGTGAAATTCCAGGTGAGTGAAAACTGTCCGGCCCCAGCATCAGAGGAACGAAAGCAGCAAAGACACATGTACTACAAAATACAGACCTTCAGCATCCGCTTTTACAGGCACAGGGGCGGCTGTGGCTCAGTGGTAGAGCGGTTGCCTGCCAATCGGAAGGTTGGTGGTTCAATCCCCGCCCCTGCAGTTATTGTCGAAGTGTCCTTGGGCAAGACACTGAACCCTGAGTTGCCCCCGGTGCTGCGCATCGGAGTGTGAATGGTGAATGTATCCTATAGATGTAAAAGCGCTTTGAGCAGTTGTTAAGACTGCAAAAGAGCTATATAAATACAGCACATTTACAGCTCTGAGGGTTTGGCTGATTCCAGCTCTGCATCTGGAAGCACTCTGGGGAATAAACCAAATAACAACATGTAGCAATGAAGCTCTCACCTGTCTGTTCCTTGTCTAAGGAAACATCCTCTTTTACTCACACAGCAGTCCAGGTACACACACTTAAACACATCATACAGTTTCAAACAGAAAGAGACGGTGGACGGAATAGCATTATGGAAAAAAAAACACCTTCTATTCGACACAGCAACTTCTACACAATAGTTACTCTTCCCTTTTATGTTGCAAAATCGATAGTCATGCTTCACTGTGTCGAATAAATGCTCTCCGCGGTTAGAAAGCTGTCGTATCTTATCAGACTAAACAGGAAGCAGCCACGTCTCTGAAAGTTGTAATACAAACGGTGTATGCAACCGCTGTTTTCATTCATATGAAGTCTGACCTTGAATTTTTGCAGCTTTAAAAAAGAAAAGAAAAAGGGATGTACAAGAAAAACATATTTTTTTTAAAGAGCCAATATTAGGTGCCACCCTGAATCCAGCACAACATATGCTCCATGTACATCTGCCAATCCAACATTGTACTTGGCAGCACAAACATCTGTCATGATGACGAGAACTGTTGGTTAATCTGGCACTCGGTGAGAGATTTTAACGGCGGTGGCTTCAGGTGCCAGCCGCTGGGTCCCAAACATGGGATTGCGAGCGCGGTGTGGCGCCAGCAAAGGAGTAGCTGATTGTAGCGCCATATTATCTGACCCCAGATGTGTACTGAACATCAAATCCTCTGCAGTAATTCCACTCGCTGCTCCAAATACCAATCGAGGGCTGCCGGTTGCCATGGCAACGGCACTCCTGTCCAATATAGCAAGCTGTGGATCTGCCAGCCTCTCCCTGTATCTCTCTTTCTTCGCTTTTTTTCCCCTTCTCTCCCTCTCCCATCTCCCTGGCTGTTTTATCTCCGTGTCGCATGTGTAAATACCAGCGCATCGGTTTGCTCCAATGTTTGCTTTTTATGTGGCCCCCTGCTGATAGCCCATATTTATGGACCTTCTCTTTAATGTACTGTAAGTAGGGGTTGAGGGATTTTTTTCAGACGCTAGTGAGTCCTGCTGGCTCTCATGTTTGATGGGATCTGACAACTTGCGAGGCTAGATTTGCGACTGATCAGATATCTGTTTATAGTATAGTCCTTTACAATGAGTAGGATCTGCTTTTCGTCTGGGGAGCAATGTGGGTTCAGCTGCATTTGCACTTTTGGTATAAAATGGTTACTGATAATTTGGAAAATGTATATGGATCATTGACCAAATAAGATCCAACTGCATTATGTATTCACACTAGCGTTGTCAAACCATTAAAATATTTAATCGCGATTAATCGCATTAATGTCACAGTTACCTTGCAATTAATCACACATTTTATTCTATTTTAAATGTCCCTTGATTTGTTTTTGTCTCATTATTTTCCCATTATAATGCTCTTATCAACATGAAAAAGTGGATCGGCATGCTTTGTGCAATTTTTTTTCACTGAAAACAACATTGGCATACAGCCTTCTGTAGTGTTCGATTTCACATGAAACATTCTCACTTGGAGCAAATAATCTCTCACACAACTTAACACTGTCCACCAATAAAAGGGTGAAAATAATACTTTGACGGGGGGGAGAATTCATATCAGCTGTGTGCTTGGCCATCAAGTGCTATTTCAGACTGGACGTGCTGCGATGATAGCTCAGTTTAAAACAAACAGACAAAACACAACGATCAAACTTTCCATACTTTCCATATTCGGAATCTTATTGCCATCCATTTCTTTGTCTCACGCTCGCCATCCACTCAAAACATAACGTTACTACTCTTTGGCCGGTTCCCAAGCCCAAACGCTGTGTGTGCGCCGTGCCTGTTGTTTTGTTTCCGGTCTAGCTAGATCCGTTGTGGTGTTGTAGTTTTTCTAACGTTACTAGTGTAACGTAACTAGTGTAGTGGTAAAAAGAAAGTTAATCTTGCGATAAAAAAATGTACGCAATTAAAATGGGTTTGCATTAACGCTGTTCATAGCGTGTTTAACTACCGACACTAATTTACACACAGAATGAAATGGGATTTTTGTGTATTTGCAATAATTATGTTAAGTAGTACAGCAAGTTTGTTCCTGATTAACATTCATTAACATTTGTTTTTGTTCCACTTTTTTCCATCTCTTGAGAAGATTCTGCGTTATGTCATTTACCAAATGGTGCTAACCTATTTGTGCTGGTGCCTTCTTGAATCCTCCCATTATACATCACTGCCCAGCTACAGATTTACCAGACTGCCCTTTTCCACTTGGCTGCTCATGTGCCAGGCTGTGGTGCCCACTGCCAGAGCTTTGCCCTCTTCCAATCCCCGGCCCCTCCTCCGCCTTATGCAGCCTTCACCGGGCCTGCTGCTCTCACCTCGCCTGCCTGACAGTCAGGCCCCTGGCGCTCTGCTTTATGATAAAACTGGTCACAGGAAACAGTCTGATAGAAAAAGGAGATGATAGAGGCAGCTGTTAGTCCATGTTGGTTGCATGATCTTTAGTGTATCTATCAGTCCGGGACCGATGTTTCTGACACAGACTTTAGTTGGGCCGCCCAGGTATATTAACATCAAGGTATATTTGGCAACCCATTTATATTTTTTATGTAGATTGATGCATTTAATGTGGAACCAAAGTTCACAAGTGCAAGCTCGTACGCTATTAGCAACGTGTACTGAGGAAACGGCAAAACGGCGGAGCTGGGAGACCCGTCTGCTGGGTCCTTGTCCTTGAGTTGTGTACGATGTAGATGGAGAGTTATATGTGACAATTTCATTTAATTCTATATATTTTGTGATATACTGTGTATTTCTATACTATGGGAACCTGCATGCTGCCTTGATCAAACATCAGCCTTGGGTCATGTTTCAACACAACACTGGACAGATGTTTCAAAGCTCTTGCTTAGATCACCCGGGCCACTGGGAATATCTGGCCAAGAAAACACAGCCATGTCTTAATCTGCTTTCACAGCTAAGCATATTTAGCCAACAGGATTACAAGCATGACCATCACAGCGTGCACGTGTCAGCAGAGAATATCAAATCAATGTTTGGCAAATGCTTAAGCCTCTTATGCATCCACAAGGGGAAAACATAAAGCAAATTATTTTGAGGTGTGAGGACTAGTGTCCGATTCAGACGAATGCACTTTCAGAGATTTTAACAGCTCACTAATTAGCGTGGCTAATTATTCTTTCATTAATTAACTTGTGCTTGTTCAGGGGTGATAAACAGCCTTAGGAGGGGCTGGTGGAAGGTCTGAGGCATGAAATGTATGGTTCTGTATAGATGTTGTACACAAAAAAAAACTTTCAAATCGCATGGGAGTATTAATTGCAACATGAAAATATTCTTGAGCAGCAGCCAAGGGCACAACATTATAGACAGTAGACAGTATGGAAAAAATAAGAAATAATCATAACTTCACTTTTTAACATTAATACAAATAAATATCACATTAAAGGATTTAGAGTTACAACGTCCCAGTAACTTTACTATTTTTCCCACCCATAGCTTTACATTATGTATTATATGGCTTTACAAGGACAGAATATCGGTCATTTGTTCTGAATGTGCGGGTCTCAGAGTGTGATGTTGGAGACAGGATCCTACACACAGGATGACTGTAGGCTAGTTTGTGTACTGCTGCTCTATGACTGAGCCAGAGACCACAGTAGTGAGATGAATCACTCTGTGATTCCCCCACATCTCATTTGCTGCCAAGGAGAAGCCAAATCTGACCGGCAAAAGTCAGAGGAAAAAGGAACTCCACTGAACCCTGTTAAGCCATCAGGCGCTAATGATATCTTCAGGAGCTCTTAGTTGTCATAGTGACAATACGCGTTAGTGGAGCCGTAAACGGTGACGCAGATCGGGAGACGTTCTCCGGAGCTGTGGGGAGTGAGGAGGAACAGCTAGATCCGGCGGCAGTAGGTCAGCGGACTGCTAAAGTTACACACAGCCCGCTGTTCAGCTCATTCTCTGTAACCGATGCAGCATAAAAGCACGGCAGAACCAGCGGGTGCTAGTTGGCTAACGTTAGCTTGTTGACTTCTCCTTAATGTTAGGATCGTTCACAGAAAAGCTGTCACTGGTGGCAATAGCAATGTGCTTTGTGTGGATGAAGCATGAAGTTAATTTGACCCATTTAGCGGCTGGCTCTCAGCCTTGTTACGTTACCACTGTAGATTTGTTCCCATCTACACGTTTTTATCCAAATTAAGTGATATTGAATGGGGAAACAATAAAATTCGATTGAATTTCATGAATATCGACTCAAAGGAAATACGTTCGGTCTCATCAGATTTTCTCTTGATCTATATACGGCTTATGCGATAAACGCTGATGGAAATGTTATTTGCCTAATAAATAATGAATCGTGATTAAGTTTTAGGTCATTTCATGGTTGCAACCCGCCACAAAACGAGGAAGAAGTTTTAGTTAATTTCCGCCCAGTTTTTCCCCTCTGTTTGCACACAGGGCGAGCTTCAAGAAAGACAGATGTAAGTGATGGTGTGAAACTAAAGTGTAGCGTCTTACCTTTCTAACAGTAGAGAGTTTTAATTGATTACATTAGCCTTTACTTTACAAGAGCCGGCTAAAGCACGCTATCACCAGTAAATTAGCCGTGCGCTACCCTTGGCCGTAACTGGACATCGCTATCTCCTCGCTGCAAACACTGGGCATTGCTGGGTATTAAGGCCATGGACAGTTGGCTAAAGAAAGTCCCATTAGTGCTGTCAAAACTACCGGATATGACTTCAGTCCTTCACAATAAAATACCATGCTTCAACTCTGAATTATGCAATAAAAGCTCTTTAATTTCCAGGACAGTAAAAATAGAAACCTTTTCAAACGGAAAGATCGCCCAAGCGTTCGTACTTCAAATACTAATTAGACATCTACATGTCCATGTACATACAGTATAGGAAAATTCATACGTAGATTGTTAAATGGGTATAGATCAGTTCTGCTAACATTTTGGTGATGATTGGAAACGTTAAGTACCGCGAAAAAGACCGGAAAGTGTGTCAGGTCGGAAGTGGCCGAATTTGGCCAATAGCAGCGATTGGTGTCCGAACGTGGACACAGTGGCGCTTCTCCACTGCCTGTATGTCCGTTACTGCAAAACCTCAGCTCCATGATATGCAGGAAGTTGGCTTATTACCGGACGTTTATGGGTTGCCATGGCAATGGTACACATAAAAATGGCAGCTGCTACATTGATTTGAATGGAAATGGCCTTTCTATCTATTTTATTTCTATGGTTTTAAATATCAAGGGAACACAGTTTAACAGCTTTATCTTTTACTTGCATCACTCAACTAAGTCCTACTCTGAACACAAGGAAACCTTCCTTCTGTAAAAAATTAAAAAAATAAATAAACATCTATTTTAAATGGTTTCCTTGACTACACGGCATCCTAGGCACATCCATTAATAGCACACCGTGACGTTGGTTTCCTGAATAATGGGTGAGAAAAGCCAAGAGGAAGAAAATGTTTCAGGGATCTTTTTTTTTTTCCCTCTGCCAAAATCTCTCACAGGAACGAGAAAACAAAATGTTTGACCACTATTGGGATTCAACTGTCCAATCCATAGCACAGGGCTGTGTCGGAGATTTAGGCTGACAAGACCTTTAGCCGTGAAGAAAGAGCGGTTTTGTGTTGAGCTCTCTTAGATGTCAGGGTGGAAACCATCAATGCCGACACAGCTTAAGTGGCAGCACCCATGGTACTGATATTTGTAGTTTCGACCTGCCTCTGGGAGCATTACAGCTGGTATGAGGAAGAGCAAGTGGCTTTCTTTTCAGCGCAGCAGGAAAAGTGATAAATACACTCACCTCTACATCGGACTCAATAGAAAGCAGTTTGGGGGCTCAATTGGTCTGGTTCAATTCAATTAGAGGTTGTACACAAACATCCCGGGCAATTGCACTTGGCCAATCTAAGCCTAATGCCGAAGGACAAGCCTCCACGCACTTCAACGCCTCGTCACTACTTTTTCACTTGAAGAGAAGGAAAAAAAAACTGATACACACACCTACACAGACGGTGAATAGTCACACTATAAAGAGAGACTGAGGGATATGGGGAGACAGAGGAGAAAGGTAATAAAACCAGAGCAGTGAAGGATCACAAAAAGCTGAAAAAAATGGCTTCATTTCATGTTCACACAACAAGCGAGGCAAACAAATTATAGAAATTAGTGGCAATGAACATAAAATGCAATAGTTGTAGCTGCATGAAGGATGTATTTGGTGCTCTGACGTGCATCTGTGGGTATTTTTCTGACTAGAATTCTGTCATTAGAGCAGGTTTACAAGAGAGGCTTTGTTTTGTACAATCTAGACTTATGAGCCTTTCAAAAAGCATTAGGATGCAATGGGAGCTACGCGACAAATTACAGCAGCTTCCATCGCTGAAGAAAAAAATTTATTTCAATTAAAACCCAACCCTGGCCAAGACATCACCCCACTTCTGGGCTGAGAGACGGGCGGAGATAGACAATCACAGCTTCAACATAAGCTGCGGACAAGCACACGGGACGTGTATTAACTTAACAGAAGTAAGAAGCAGATGAGCACCGGGACCTGCTCGACAGCATAAAAGCTACGACGATCCATTGATCAAAGCTTACTTAATCCATTTCCTCATGGGTGACCTTTGGAGTTCGGTCTTGAATTCATTTTTTGGTGATTTTTAAATCACATCATTTTTCATTGCTTTGTCTCATGTCCACAAATGTCAACAAAATCCAGACAGTTGGGGAAAGAAATGTCAGACTTTATCCACTGCTGTCCACAATGTTTTCTTGTCTAGACAGAGGTTATGTATAGACATACTGTAATTACTTTACTACTGTAAAAGTCATCAAAAGTCGTGGGCATGCATGTAAAACAGGGGCCCACAACTGCTCCATAGAGCTGCTAGAAGACAAACACTCAACAGAGTAGCTTTAAAAGGATGACACTGAGCCGTGAACGGAGGTAAACAATACCCAGTCTGCACCATTTCAGTAGAAAATCTATCCTCCATGGAGACTGACTAAGAAGATACCCAGTGTATCGCTGCCCATGTTTACTGTTGTTGATTAGTAGGAAGACTTATTGATCGAGGGTATTTCAGACTCTGTACTTAAAGTTAGTTAATTTTTTTTTTGTGATCACGTTTTTTTTTTTAAACAGCCAAACAAAAGTGCAACATTGGTCCAGATGACAACATACAGAAAAGTACACTACACACACCAGAGAAGGCACCTTTTCCACAATCCTTCCTTCCGATCCAATGTTACACTCGACTAAATTAAAAAAATAGATTAAAAAAACTGCTTCTTAAAACTACTAATCAAATGGGCTTTTAATTGCAATGCATTGTATCGTTTCAAAAGGTATCTGTATTGGATTGTCTGAGAGGGAGTGATACATGCCCCTAATATTTCTTTTTTGTAATTTCTTTTTTTTTTATGACAAACACAGCTTTACTCTGCAACCTTGGATCACTGTTCGACCAGAAAAACAAGTGATGACATGTTTTACTTTTACATTTTACTCGCTGAAGTTTGAACTTCAACAAAACGTGATGTCAGAATAATTCACAAGAAGAAACAGGACAACATCATTAGTGTACATAAGCACAATTCTACTTTGTCATCTACAAAAGTGAGTAACAACTCTTGGTTAATCCTCTCTATTCGGCTTCAATTTGTGAGTCTTTCAGTCAGCGCACAGAACATGTCACATATGTCAGCTGGCATAAGTGGGTGATCCGTGCAAACTGTGACAAGCCATTATACAGTCTTCAGGGAAGACAAACCCTGACCTTTCCTGGTCGTTGTTGTCCATGTTGTTATGCTCCTCATGTCAATTGCACAGGAATCCCCACATTCTCCTCCCATTCATACTCACACACGTGAGCAGATCCAGACACACATGCAGTACATTCACTGCTCACACAGGCATGCACTCACAGATATGACAAACTATTGTTCACTGATGCGAGTACACACACACATTGACAACCAACCCCCCAATCATGCAATCCCCTTCATTAATAAACTATGTCTGTGCCTGTAGAGGAGTTCAAGCATTAAAGACAAAAGCATTACATAACGCATGCATGGAATTCTAAATCACATGCTTGGCTTTGGGTTTTCACAAGTGGGAGTGTTAGCCTTAAATAGCTCGGATTATAACGAGGGATGCTTCACAGGGTTTGTTTCCTCCAGTCCTGCATGCCTCGGTGGCAGGGGTGGGCTAATCTGCAGCTAACTTCCTTAAGAACGTGACAAATAAACAGATTCTAGATCATACATTTACAAGAAACAATATGTTTCTGGCATATACGTGCATCAGCAAATAAAATGACAATGCCATCAACAAGTTTATTCTTTATGACAAACACAATATTTAGTATTTAATAAGTATTAGTGCTGTGGGTTAAACGTGTTTTAACAGCGTTAACGCAAACCCATTTTAACGGCGTCAATTTTTTTATCGCAAGATTAGCGTTCTTTTTAGCCTAGCAAACTTTGTAGTTTTTTTCACATGCTGTTGCAACAGCTAGTAACGTTAGAAAAACTACAACACCACACCGGATCTAGCTAGACTGGAAAGAAAACAGGCACGCCGCACACACGCCGTTTGGGCTTGCAAGTCAGCCAAAGAGTAGTAACGTTATGTTTTGAGTAAATGGCGAGCGTGAGACAATGAAATGGATGCTAATAAGATTCTGAATGGAAAGTTTACTTTTTAAAAGTTGCCAAATGGTTCCATTGACAAGACCAAAGTGATCTGTGTGTTTTGTCGTTGTGAACTGAGCTATCATCGCAGCACGTCCAGTCTGAAATACCACTCGATGGCCAAGCACACAGCTGTTTTTTTCCCTGGCACAAAAGGGAGGATAAATAACAAAAACAACAACAAACATAAGTGGGCTATTGGCCAAATTGTTATTTTAAATCGATATTGGCCCAAAATTTTAGTGCAGCCTAAATATAACTTATTCCTCTGTGCAAAGACCTTCATTGTATCAGTGAGCCACACTGTTGTCTGTCTGATGTGTTTGATGAACACAACCACTGTAGTTTGTTCTGAGCTGATCCCACATACATTGTCCTGCTGCTGGAAATACTCACTAGAGTACCAAATGTGTATTAATCCACAGCTGAAAATAGTCCCCAAAAATACACTATTCATTCCTAGTTCCTAGACTTTGAGGGTTCCCTGAGCACTATAGAACCCTTTTTATTTAAATAAAAGTATATATTTGCGACCCGTTTTTGAAGGATTCATTTCTTGTAGGAACCAATGGGCTTTGGGCTTTTGTGCAACAGACGGGGAAAGTTTTGGTCTTTTTAATAGGAGATGTATTCCTATATTGATTTTCAGCCCAGTCTTCTGTCTCAATGCTTAAAATCTCTTCCAAATCTGACTCTCGTAATCATTTATATTACATTTACATATCCTCTTGTGTGATTTGTAAAGACTTTATTAAACTAATCAATACAGAAAATGCATTACACCAAAATTCAGTGCATGAGTTAATGATACTGTGGTGTACTGAATCATTACTACAATACAGCATTATGTGTGTGTAATATAGTATACCTTCAGTTCTGGTCTTGTTCAGTAGATTTGTAGATTTACGCTTTCAAATCCTGGTTGCATTTTTTCAATACCACAATAATTTGTAAGTTCATTTTCTGATGGAACTAGATACAATTGTTAAGTTAAAAGGAATATGAAAGCCAAATTTGCATCCAATAATAGTATACTTTCACATTCTTCATCACCATTTAAAAGATAGTAGGACTATTGTAAACGGAGCGGCAGTCCATGTGGTTATGGTTGGGGGTCAATATTTAAGCAAGTGCTTTAGTAGAAGAAGAAAAGAGTGTGGGCCTATGGTACTATTACTGAGTATTTTATGTAGTTCTTGCCACTTCTCTTAGGTGTTTCTAAAAAACACCTAA
>NC_045736.1:10228689-10229498 GCF_008692095.1 Etheostoma spectabile | reverse complement strand
CCCCCCCCCCCCCCCCGTCCTTTTTTTTGCAATGACCATGTATAGCGACAGGTGCAAACAACTAGCATAGCTTTAGCTCAACAGTCCAACCAATAATTAGCCTATTTATATAATTACAATTTGGCATATCTTAACAAAATCAACAATTACCCTCAACAGTCATACCCCTTAAGACCTTAGCTAATGTTAGCAATTAATTGCAGTTTTACAAAGAAAGCGCAATTACATAAAGGAATTGACAATTAGACAATTATGTAATAATTGTTACAGGCCTAGATACTGGAGAAGAATCCCTCATCAAATGTATGTTTAATCAGTGCTGGCAGATCAGGAACGACAGAGAGCTGAGCTGGGATTGATGCTACGACACAATAACAGTCACCTCCTACGGTGCCTGTCGCATGGTAGTCTATTCAGGTGTGATAGATGACACAAACAGCGAATCTTACAAAGTCTTTGTCCTCCCAAGATCTATGAAGTGTCTTTCCCCAGAAATCAGAGAGCAATCCATCAAGTGAAAACTGAAGAGGTGGTTGCCTTGCAACCGTTTGAGAAGCACAGGGCTTCTGAAGGCTGGTGTGTGCATATGGAAATCTACAAGTCTTCCTAGCAAGAATGAGGGCAAAGGATTGGGTTTGTGCCTTTAATTTCAAGTCTTGTGCAGCTTTTTGATATGGAAATGGTTGAGGCTACTGTTCGGCTCATTCTCAAGGCTTTGTCTCTCGCTCTCGATAAGCCTTCAGAGAGTACGAAAGTGAAAGAGATGGGAAATTGGGGCTAAAACAAGAGAATATGAAGTGTGTGTGTTT
>NC_045736.1:10225880-10228679 GCF_008692095.1 Etheostoma spectabile | reverse complement strand
GTGTGTGTGTGTGTGTGTGTGTGTGTGCGTGCACGCGTGTGTGTGTAAATGTGTGAGAGTGAGGAAGAGAGAGTGTGAGAGAAAGTGATAGAGAGAGAAAGAGAGACCTCGTTTGCCAAGGCTGTTGTGTCTCCAATGTGGTGGTGGAGCCACTGCAATGCACCAAAACCAAGGGGAGAGAGGGTGTAAGAGTGAGGGGGTGGGTAGAGAGAGAGAGAGAGAGAGAGATAGAGAGAGAGAGAGAGAGAGGAAGATAGAGGAGAGGAAAGAGAGGGAGTCAAAAATGTAGAGGGGGGGTAACGGCAGAGGCAAAAGAGACTTCATCAAGAGGGAAAAAGAGAATAAGAAGGATCGCAGAGAGACAGATGGAGAGAACGAAGAGGAATCCTAGAGTGTGACGGAGTGTGTGGGAGAAAGGCACAACAAAACCTTTTTGACATCCATCTAGCTTTTGCTCACGCTGCTGACAATTGGGGTGGGAGGTGAGAAGGGAGGGAGGAGGTAATGGCTAAAATCCAAGATGTCAACATTTCACTTTTCCTTTCACCTTTTTTTATTCGCAGAGACAATCCGGATCCCCGCCGTTACGAGCAACACACATCTGTTCCCTTCTTTGACTGCACTCACAAAATGCAGACAGAGCAGTCCAACCCATCATCCTCTCCACACACCATTAACAAAGCAAGCCAACCAAACACCCATTCACACACTGGTGATTTTTGCCATCCATTCAGCGGGCCAGACAGGCAGAGTGGCCACAAGCTGAATGAACATAACACGGGGAGAGAGGAAAAGAGGGAGGGATGGAGGGAGAGAGAGAATTTGGATGCAGGTGAAAAAGTGTGTACGTAAAAATGAGTGAAAGTACACATCGGGTGGACATGTAATAAAGATTGATCATACACGTGGCAGAGCTGTAACGTCTGCAGTTTGCCTGGATGACAGCAAGCACATGGTCGGGAAACTAATGACTGCGGAGACAGAGGATCATGATGTGTTTTCTCTGAATACTTGTCGTTACAGAAACTCCGGGTCACAGTGATGTGAAAAGGAAGGTGAGAAACAAAGCAAATGGCAGAGAGGGAAAGAGAGGGAGAGGTTTATTGGGTTGTCATGACTCAATCCTCTGCGGGCAACTGTGGGGCCGATTACCAAAGGGGATAGTGGCTAAATAAACTTAGTGCACAACAGATGGATGGATGAATAGAAGGCGGGGCAGAATAAAGATGTTGCCCGTCTTTCCACAAAAGGCAAATTGATTTTCGCTGTATTTATCCTTCTGAATTTATTTGTGTCATGGACAGTTGATCAGCCAAAACAAAAAAAATCTAAATATATCACCTTGGTGTGAGAGAAGTTGCGAGCTGCATTTTACATTATTTCTGATATTCTATTGAAGATGCAATGAACTGACAACAAAACATGCAAACGTGTTTTGGTTTGTCACTGGAATTGGGGCTGTACAAATTAGGTCGAGGGATTCATTCTGGAATAATCTTTCATCTACGATTCATCCGAAAGTATCATTGTTTTTTTTAATTCAAACTGTGTTACCAGGTAGCAAGGCAAACAGATTTATTAATATCTATTTTGGTTTGGTTGTTGTATAAGGTGGCCCTGAAGGCAAAACACAACCGTAATTCACAAAACACAACAGCTCACATTTCTTTGTGTTTTGCCATTGTATTTTCTGTTTTGCCATTGCATTTTCTCTTTTGTCGTTGGGTTTTGTAAATTGCTGTTGCGTTTTGTTTAGCTGTTGCATTTTGTGAATTGCTATTGTGCTTTTGCCATTGTGTTTTCATTGTGTTTTATGTTTTGCTGTTGTGTTTTGTGAACTGTTGTGTTATCTCTTTTGCCGTTGTGTTTTCTGTTTTGCAACTGGGTTGATTCTAGGGGTGAGGGAAAAAATCGATACAATACAATCTATCATTATATGTATTGGTCAGTTTGTCTGCTTGACAATCCCATTTTGCGGCAATACACAAACAAACAAACAGATGTTGACAAAGTTTCCTTTTTGGGACATCATTTAAAATTGGGAAAAATTAGAAGCTGGAAAAAAGGTTATAAATTGCAATATGTCGCAGAATATTGCAATATGTTTAAAATAGCAATAATATCGTATCGTGGCATAAGTACAGTGATGATATCGTTTCGGGAGGCGTCTGGTGATTCCCACCCCTAGTTGACTTGTATTAATCGACTAATCCTTTCATCTCCAACAGGAACCCAACCGAAGTGAGGGGGTGGCAAGCGACTTGACCCAAATCATTCCTTAGGTGCCCCTTTCTGGCTGCCATGTTGGTGAAAAAAGTGATATAGGACATCTGTAATTTATAGGTTGCAATAATCTTGATATCTGTTCCCATCTTTAAACAGTTTTACATTCACAGCTTTAATCCAACTAGTCACTTTTTACGATAACTTTGCTCACCTAGGATAGGAAGGCAGATTTCTTGGATTCCAACAAGTGCGTATTTATTTACCGAGTGTCAAAAACACGTATTAATAATAAGTTTAAAAAAACAACAACTTGAAACTATCAAAAGAAAACTTGAGCAAAATAACAAAATCTACTTATACCAAATGCAACAAAAGCAAGTTTGTAGCAGCACGGCTTCTCGTCTTTATCATAGACAGTTAAAGCAGTGGACCAACAGATCCCGTTGTTCTGGACGGAGACCAGTGAAGGGTATTAGAAGCACTTGTCCGGTGATGGCTAGGCGTTACTGTGCTGCCTCCAACTGAGCTTGAAGACGTAGATGTGACGTAGGCAACGTGTCTGAAAGTTGTAAG
>NC_045736.1:10225746-10225870 GCF_008692095.1 Etheostoma spectabile | reverse complement strand
GCTGTGCCAAGAGAAATCTCAATCATTCCCAATCAGCAGAGAGTCTTGGTATATATTAGGAGATAGCATAGACACAGGCTAATTACTGCTAACTAACATGCTAGTTAACTTTAGTAATTAAACC
>NC_045736.1:10224064-10225734 GCF_008692095.1 Etheostoma spectabile | reverse complement strand
GTAAGTCCAAACTGTCTGCGAGCTTCTCCTGGCAATACGGTGATTTGTCGACTATGCGTCAGCAAGTCGCATGGTTATGACGCAGTGGTTAGCCTTTTTTTTTACAAAAACAAAATAGAGTCTTGAAATATTTCAGATGTAAAGTTATTCGCTGTCAAAGTGGCGCCAAAATGAATGGCAGTCAGCGGGATGCTAACTGCAGGTGATGGCTTCGTAGCATTAAAATGGCGCCAAAGAGACCTCCGCTTAGAGAGGAGAGGCTTACCCTCTTGGTCTTTATTCTGTTTGCTCAATCAATTCTTTCAAAAGAACATGGATAGAGCACAGCTTCTTTCCTCTTCTAAGCAGCTTCATGCCACTGCCTTTGTGTGGTTCTCAATCTGCCATGGACTGCACCCTCATCGCCAATCAAATGCATCAAACCAACACATGAAATATTTTTAGACACAAATAAACCCCATCAGTTGATTTGGTCCAGCGATGTCAGTGAGGAATACACAGGAAATGCTTGGCGGCTCCTCCCCAAACATTCCAGAATACTAGTCGAAGAAAATGTAAGAAGTATGAAGAAACAAACCATTAACTGTTCAAGACTGCAACTTAAGGAACTAGACTGTGTGTTGTGCGTTTGCTTCAAATTTTAACACAAACAAATCCAGTATGGTAGGTGCTGAAATGTAACACAAAAGCAATGGTAAAAATTGAGCAAAAATGAAAACAATGTTAACAATTTCTAGAGCAAAGATTGTAAAATGAACGTGGACAAATGTGTTTAGACAGGCACAAAGGACAAGTGGTGAGCGTATGGAACATCACCCACTTTGCCACAAGGACAACCTGGCCTGCCTTCAAACGATCTTGGAAAGAAAATGACAGTGCATGTAACCTGAGCGCACATGAGCAACCTACCAAGGTGATGAATACATCATGATAGTCGAAGCTTCTTAGTTGCTGAGATAGGACATTTATGCACTGGAGAGGCTGGAAACTATCTCAACAACTGATGGCAAATGTGATCTAATATTATGGTTGTTATAGTTATTATTCATGTACACTGTATCCAGTGTTTCCTCTATGTTGATTTTATAGTGGCGGCCCGCCGTGGCAAAATGTCTGCCACCACGGTATCAGACATAGGGCACACGCACACGGTGGTCATGGTTGCCTGGTCATTAATTTATCCTGCAAACAGGATAAATTAAAAGTTGGCTGCAGCTCACATTGCAATTTAACAAGTATTCAGAGGTTATTGGGCCTGTCCAGTTTATCTCCACATAGTGTTTAGTTTACAGTCGACACGTTCTCTTTCTTCCGAGTCGACAATTAAATGAACAGCTCCGCCGAAATCGTCACCGTCAAACATCTGGAAACATTCAAATGGTAAGTGAGTCAGTGTAACATAATACAATTTAGAAATAGTCTATAGATGTAGTGATTTGGGTTTTGGTTTCCCAATGAAGAATTTCTTGTGATATTCATTTTGTAGACCTGTTGTAGATGTTAAGTGCCCTATAGTTCCTCAAAAACTACAGTTCAATAACTGAAAATATGCCCCATTGTGTGTGAATAGAGGTAAATAAATAGATTTGTTTTTTGTGTTGCAGCAAAGTGTCAGTTCTGTTTCATGCGTAAAACATTTGCCGGTGGGTTTTGGGGCTGGGGGGGGGGGG
>NC_045736.1:10222005-10224054 GCF_008692095.1 Etheostoma spectabile | reverse complement strand
GTTTGTTGTTCGGACAGACCTGCCCCCACAGTTTGATGTTATGTGTTTCTGTTGCCACAAGCTGACACAGATGCATGCTGTAGTAAGTTATTTAAACCGGCGACTACATACTCCTCTTTAGTCTGGTGAAACCAAATCCAGTACCCTGGTGCTGCTGGAGCGTAAAAGAAAAACATTATTTTTATTCAACAGAACAATGCATGTCATGTCACATTGTTAGATGATAAAGTTTACAGACATTAGACATTGTGGGCAAAGTCATTTAACCCTCATGCCCTCTTCGGACATTTTTGTACACTTTCTTTTTTCATGTTGTGATCATTTTTGTTGAGTTACTGCTTATGGTATGAAATGTTGTCAGAAACTTTTGTTTCAGTCGACATTTTTTAAATCCAGTGTTTTTTACTCTAACATGTTTTTTATACTTGATTGATTCATTTTGAACCCTCTGGACACCTTTGTGGCAAAAATGTACATGTCCAAAAAACTGATATTAAATCATCATATATATTTTTCTGCTTTTTTTTTCATAAATCACTTAAACAACTTGCTCAAAACTACCAAACATTCAATCATTTTCAGGATTTTAACTCTTTAAATGCAAATGTATTTACTTGAAGTATTTCATTATAAAAAAAAAAAAAAAAGAAGAATATGGAGATGGGGCTTTGGTGGTGACTAGAGTCGTATATGTCAAATGAATTTGATTGCATTAGCATTTTTTATGTAGTGCCGGATACTCCCTTCGAACACGTGTACATTGCGTGTACAATTTTGCCACAAAGGTGTCCAATGTTTGTAAAATGAGGAGGGCACAAGGGTTAAAAAAAAAAAAAAAAAAAAGCTCTTTGTGTGAAAACAAAAGCAAACACTTGCAAGATGGTGTAATGTTTTACAAGCAACTAAGGTTCCTTATAAAACAGCTAAACACAAAGTTTTCAAAAATGCACGTTGAGTCACGCAATGAAACTACTAACTGCCTAAATTTTGATCTGCAGTTAATGATCTGTTCATACCTATTGGTAACTGTCTATGTCCATCACAGATCACAAGTTGTGTAGCTGTTGTTCGGATTCAAGTGTATTCTTATCTACTGGACTTAAAGTAAACAAGTCATCCAAGGTGTTATTTGTGTGCATGTTTCAACCATTGTTAGTTCACTGAATATATGTTTGTGCTTGCATCTGTGGCAACATGCATGTGTGTGTGTGTGTGTGTGTGTGTGTGTGTGTGTGTGTGTGTGTGTGTGTCTGTGTGTCTGTGTGTGCGTGCATACAAAGTAAGTGTGACAAACGTGCATTGGTGTTTTTGTATATTGTTCTTTTGTATTGTGTTGTTATTCCATGAAGCATACTTTAAAACAAATGAATGCATGAATAATTAAAAAACCCTATAACACATACCATGTAATAACGTCCCGCTTAAATAGATAATCAAAACCAAATTCAGAACTTAAAGTGATTAAAGTAATGGGATGGGAGATGCAGAAGCAGCCTTAGGATCATTAGTGTTATGAACGAATACACCTGCTTATTTAATATTGAAGCAAAAAAAAACTAAACTATTCATAAGCTGTTGTGCACGGCAACAAACATTGTCAGGTTCAATTGTTCATTGTTTTGGTTCCAAAAAGCAGCCAATAGCATCTTTTGTCGTTTCTGCTACAGTATTCGTGAGCTATGTGGGGTGGTGCTAACATCAGATAAAACAAAGCGGTGGAGCGAGCTAGAGAAAGTACATAGAGAGGAAAATGTGCTACTGATGTTGAATAAAACATAGCGAGTTCCCCCAACCGTCATTCAGGGAACAGGGAACCCCCAGAAAGCTCGAAGCAGCAATACCAATGATTAAGCGATCAGCCCGTTCCAACCAGGCACGTTTTGAACGGGCACTGTGCTAGCATCATATAACTTGCTGTGCGTTGCGTTTTTTTCCCATGGCAATACTGTATCAATACACAAACGCCAAGTATCGATCTATATTTTATACAGTATGTTTGTCAGTCTGTCTGCTAAACAATCCCATTTTGCAGCAATACAATTGAAGTGA
>NC_045736.1:10219990-10221995 GCF_008692095.1 Etheostoma spectabile | reverse complement strand
CAGAGAAATGTATCTTTTTAGATAAAACAGGGGACATAATTTGAAATTGGGAAAAAATTGAAGTTGGAAAAAAGGTAATAAATTCCAATATATGGCAGAATATTGCAATATGTTTAGAATTACTACTACATTTGTTGAATGTATATAGAGTACCAAACACGTACCGAAGTCAAATTCCTTGTTTATGTAAGTATACTTGGCCAATAAAACTGATTCTGATTTTGAAATTACATACAATAGGATCTTATCGTGATATAAGTATCGTATTGTGAGGCCTCACTCCCACTGCTAGCTATACCCAGACTCCATTTTTTGTCATTGGCCAGCGGCCAAAAAAGTGCGTTGACATAGGGCGTGTTTTTCAGAATCATTTATCTTTTTTCAACTTCAAAAAGAAATAGGAAAAAAAAAGTTGGAGGTGACTTTGCAGCTTCAAAAAAGACACAACGTGTGAACGTAGCCAAACAACAAGCCATTTTTTTCCAAAAAAAATGTTACAGAATCTATGCTAAAACTTCAGACATTACCACAAATACATTTGGTCTTTTGCAACACAGAATCATTTTCTTATATTGATATATGATGTAGTTGATTTTAAAAACGGCGATAAAGCACGGGTTTGTTTCAGGGCGTGGCTATGATGTGATTGCCAGTGAAAGTGTGTAACGTAACGTAGAGTGTAAGTAGCTCCTCCCTCACTCCTCCCTCAATGATTGTCACATCCACAACCAGGATGGCTGCGCACGTAATCGGCAAACTCAACGACTCATAGCAGATCTCCAAAAACCAATGGGTGACGTCACACATGCTCTGTCCGTTAATATACAGTCTATGGATAATACTGACCAGAGCAGTTCCTCTACTGACAACCTCCTAAGGGCAAGTGCTTTTTCAAATACTCTTTACAAACAAACTGTTATTCTTTAGTCTATTTAGAAAACCAAATCAGGTAATTGTGTGTGATGAGCTGTCAGAAAAGCATATCACTGATTTTCATTGATAATTGCCCAATAGCCTTTTTAGTGTCAGCCTAACATAATCAATGTATGTACGACACTAGACATTTAGAAATCCATAGGATTGCTCTGCGCTCACCCTCTTGACATTGCGCCACAGCAGTGGCATGCATGGGAATGGTGATGGAGAGTGTGTACCTCCAACCAAGCACAACCGGCTGACAGAACCTGTGGACTGTGAAGAGAACTGGGCAGTGGAATAACTCGAGTGAGGCACACACATGGGGATAAGGTCCATCCTTCTCCCTCCTGCATGCTGCAGCACTATGAAACTTTGGTAGCCATCCAACCAAAAACATTACTGAGCAATTCACAACACAAAATTCTAATTGAATGCACAACTCTTACATTACAAATCTTCCTTACAGTTCACCTTTTCAAAACCCAAACTAAGCCTGCACGCTTGCCCCAGCCCTGAATTGTTTCCCAGCCAGAGAAAGGGAGAAACGGAGGGAGAGAGAACACAGCACAGCGCACGCAGCACAGCCGTCCTGAGGGACAGGAAGGCCTGGTATAATTCCTGAATACCAGACCAGCCCCATGGGGATGCATGACCTGCATCTCTGGCCCGCTGCTCTCTGCCTCCATTGCCTCAGATGAAGCGTGCACTGTTTTCCAAATAAGATCAAAATAACACACACACACACTCACTCACACAGACACACACACACACACATACCTCAACTCTACAGCTCTTACCAGTGATGGAGTACTTGAGTCCTGGACTCGTGACTTGAATTGTGGACTGATGACTTGTACTTGGACTCGGACTCCAAGATATATAACATCGGGCTTGAGCAGTCATAAAAAAAGACTCAGACATTGGATGAAGTTTCTGACTAAATAGGTTATAAAAATCACATAAGATGTAGGCCTGCATAAATGCATAAATCGTTATTAAATCGCGATCTCGATTTGTTTGGGGTTTGGTTCAATGTAGACCTTCTTTTATTAGTGTGTCAGAGTGGAGAAATGTAGGCAGTCTTGGA
>NC_045736.1:10208152-10219980 GCF_008692095.1 Etheostoma spectabile | reverse complement strand
GACTCAACCTTGATGACTCGACTTGGACTCGAACACTGGGGACTCGACACTCGACGCTGACCCAACAGTGACTCGACTACAACACTGGCTCTTACATTCTTGGGCCAGTGATTTATTCTGGCAACCTTTGTCTAATAATCATACTGAACAATTAAAAACAATCTTGTCCATAGTCATAGCGCCATTTAGTATCTCCAAAAAAGGAAGTGGATATGAGCAGTTTTTTGGGTGGGTAATGTTAGGGTAATCTTAGCTACACAACACCATCTACCCACTAGGTTCAGCTTTTAAATGTGAGCAGAGTCATGAGAATATTGGCTGCCCACAGATCCTGATGGTGCTGAACTGACAGAAGAAAGATCCCACAGGTCTAATAAATACATTCAGAATGATGAAACTATCTGCAATGCCTTGATGTGCTGACAGTGACACATGCAAAACAAAAATCCAATGCACGATGCAGACAAGTCACTGATAGGCAATGGAAACGGAGGAAAGATAGGGACTGAACTAGACTGTCATCACAGGAATTACATGTAGAAAATCTACGTTATTTTATCCCATTCAATTTCAAATTTGATCCAGCCCCCAAAGCCTCAAGCAACCATTTTTCTTTGTAGGCTTTATTGGTATAATCTTATTGTTAAACAATAAGTCAATTAGTCTGCCAATTCTTTTCTTGATTAATCAATCAGGAAATTACGAAAAATGCCCATCGTTATTTCCCAGAATCCATGTTACGGGATCTTAAATGTTTGTTTTGTCCAATCAGTGGTCCCAAACCAAACGATAATCAGTTTACCATCACAGAAGACTATAAACACGGCTAATATTTACATTTTGGTGTCTGGAGCCAGTACATTTTTGCCATTTGTGCTAAAACAAATTGTCTCTCTTTCGGTTGGAACGCAGGCACCATAAAAATCTTAAGTGTAAAGCTTGCAAGTCAGGCGGCGTGTCACAGAACGAGCTGTGGTTGTCCAAGTCACTGGAGCTGTGGACCTGTGATGGGTGTGTCATCTGAGTTGCGTGGTAGAGGAGAAATGCTCTACCTCTTCCCGCTGAGGCTTTCCCCCCTGTCTCCCCCCCCCCCACCCCACCCCACCCCCCCTTCGTCCCATGATGTTAGTATCACTGAGGTCTGCCCTGCAGCCTGCCTGCATGTGAGGAGGATTTTGTCACTTTCTATCAATTGGTTCCAACCCCCCACCACACACACACACACATATACACACACATGTATTTACACACCTCCCCCATTTGCAGACACAGTTACATAACGGCACGAGGATTTCTGGGCTAAGAGAGGTTTACTCCCCCTCTTGTGCTGTTACCTTTTTCTCTCCCTTACTTATTCCATCCGTCCTCACACTCACACACACACATACACTTTCTTCTGACTAGCCATTTGCTTAACACGCACCTTCGGTGTCTTTCACACACACACACACACACACACACACACACACACACATACACATAGAGCTGTGTAATTTGCTGGGATCCTGATCCCCTCTCATATATTAGTTTTTTTCTGCCACATGATTCTGACTGAAGGGAATATGCGTTAGATGCTGGTAGTCTTGATTAGGACACGACTGCCCCCTGTTGTCTTAGCAGAGAAAAACTTGTCTGGGGCACTGCAGAGCAATTAATTTCTCATCACATCCAACCTTCCAATTCCCATTTGCTGTAACAGGTTTTGTGCAAGAAGCAGCTGTTATATTCACCTTTCTATGTTGTATATTAACTATTTTACTTGTCAAAGCCTCTTGACGAAAAAAATGAGAAGGATAACTTAGGCACCCTCAAACACACACACACACACACACACACACACACACACACAGCATCAGTTGTGTATGTCTCCACCATAAAAACTTTAAATTGGCTGCCCTCTGCTGTCTGGTCAATGTAACCACACTTCTCTTTACAGTGTCCCCCCCCCCCCTTCCTGAAGAAGCCTCTAATCATTTCATTCCACTTAAACAGAAAATTAGATAGGGACTGGGCATACATAGGTAATGGTGTATGAGTTGTATTGATCTGCACTGTATTGATGGCCACCTTTGACAAGAAAAAGGAACAACGGGGTGAATGATGGCAAAGAGGCCCTGGCATTTAATAGCTCGCTAGATTACAAATCAATGGCTCTTCTGAGGTAGAAAATGCCGCACCATTTAATGGCATTACAGCAGGAGGGGAACAGATGGCCAAGAAGACAAAGAAAGGTAAGTGGAAGGTTAACGAGGTTTGCTGGGTCCACAGAAAAGTATATAATGTGAAGTTGTAAAAAATGTTCTTATCTTCACAGTGTATTTTTCTGGCAGTTTATATTAATAAATAAACCAAGGTACTGGCTGGAAATGATAGTGTTCAGCTAACAGGTGTTAAGGGACAATTAAGCAATATTCCACCTTATCTCTATCCAATTGGGTTGGAGATATGGTGTGAAAAGGCCTCCAGTTCTTTCCGTTGTTCTGTGTCTCTAGGATTCCGCCAGCCGCAGCACACCAGGACACCAGTGACGTCATTTCCTGTTGCTGGAATTCGATGGTTGAGATGATGGCAGAGACAGATACATTTACGGGATGGACATACTCCCATTATTTTCAGAAGTTTTTTAACGCTGCATTGAAGCGAGGTGCTGTCCTGTCACTCTTCCCCTGGTCAGAGCCAGAACCAGAGACGGTACGAACAGCATCGGACCAAGCAACTGGCAGATATGTCGGGAAATTAATGTTCAGGCTTGCTACACGTGACATCATTACATTTTATCAGCGGTGGAAAGTAACTATGCTGTACACAAATACATAAAGTATTTTCATCTTCCCCTACTTTATACCTCTACTCCACCACTGCACTGAAAACCGTTAAACTGGTCTGGAATAGAGCTGGGCAATATTTCGATATTATATCGATACCGTGATATGAGAATAGATTTCAACTTAGATTTTGGATATCGTAATATCATAATATGGCATAAGTTACAGTAAAGTGATGTAATTTTCTGAACTTGCCAGACTGTTGTATTATTTGCCTTTACCCACTTAGTCATTATGTCCATATTACTATATCAACATTATTTATCAAAAATCTCATTGTGTAAATATTTTGTGAAAGCACCGTTATTCTACACTACAATAGAGTTGCGGTATCGATAGTATCGAGGTATAGTGATATATATATATATATATATATATATATATAGTTTTTTTGTGATATTTGATTTTCTCCATATCGCCCAGCCCTAGTCTAGACTTAACACCAATAAAACAAGGATCTTGTAACAGAGTTTGCATTTCCCTTTTCATTCAAAGTTTACGTTATTTTTGCACCCCCTCAATATCAAAAGATACAGAGAATTTAGCTTTTATCCAAACAAAACCTCACATCTCAAACCTAATCTTCTTTTTGTGTGAACAAACGGCCAACAACAACAAATGCAATGTTTAGTATCACATTTCTCATTCATGACAAGAAAAGCTGTGATTACACAATGCTTTCCGGGGGTTGATAAATAATCCATAAAATCCTAATGAGGTCCACGCTCTTCCCAGGAGTGACTATAAACAGCCACCCCACTAAAGTAATAGGAGTCATCCACAATAGCCCTTTATGACTCAATATCTGTGTTCACCATCGGACTGCACCTCTATATCAAAGAGGTCCGCTATTATTTGCATGGCATTCATTATAGCACATGCATGGGCAGAAATGCCTGAATAAACACACAAACAATCCTCCATCTGGTCAGCCAACAGCCCATTATCATGGGAGCACAATCACTGGCAACCACTGCTGGATTAGACTTCAGTCGAATTTGAGTGAATAATAATAATAATGTGCTTAAAATAGTCCTCAAAAAATGCATTTTTTACTCCTGAATGAGTAGCCTTTGCTAAAAACTGCAGTGGTCCGTGTGTTTTAGGCAATTTATATAAAAAAAAAAAAAAGTCTATAGTATATATATATATATATATATATGGCCCGTTTTTTTGTGGAAACCAATGGGCTTGGGTGCTGAGAGCTACAGGTTGTGAAAGGCAGAAAATACTGGGATGGACTTTTGTTGAAAATAGAAAAAAATATATATTTTTATTTTTCAGCTGGCAATATATATCTATATATACAGTATATATATATACACACACTGTATATTGCCAGCATTATCCTTAATAATCTGAACCTGTCTGCTCAGCTCTGGTGGAGAAATAGCAGTATATAGACAATAGCAAACCAAACAACAAACCCATGTACTACACTGTTTAAATTAGAGTGAAAGGAAGTGCACGGGAACTTGCACACTCCTACTATGCTATCAATTTATTCCTTGAAACTAGATAGATTCCTAGATAGTTCTGTATAGATTTCAAATAGAAATTCACCTACACCTATGTAGCGGCAAAGACCAAAACACAAAGATTAATTGAGATCAAAAGCAGTTTGCTGCTGTCATGAGGTTATTAGGTTGTGCTGTTGTTGTGATTATGGGTGTTGTTGTCGCTGCGCTCCCATGCTGTGTCATTGTCTTCTGGATTGTATTTGCTTACAAGGAAACAGAACATCCTGACAGTGACACGGATTATACCTCAGCCACATCGGCCTCTCTGCTTATGTACCGAAACATTGGGGACAAATTGGTTTGCAGTTATTAACATCAAATGTCTGTGTGTTATTAGATCCAAGCCCATCTGCTACAATAGTTACTGTTGACACATTCATAAAACTAAACCACAAGTACTGTACATACACACACACATTCTCTTACACAAACTTAGAACCTGTTCGGCGATCACAGCTTGGCTGGAAACCACAGGAGTTCTAATAAGTGACCAGCCAAATTCACACCAAATAGTTCAGACATATGGAGGTCTGCTCACTCATGGAAAACTGCATTTATTTTGGGCTGCTATAGAGAGCAAGCAAAGGATTGCAGCAGCTTACAATCTTATCTTAAAGCTGCTCTAACCAATATTTGTAAATTTAAAAATGGATCAAATCATCCAATGTGAAACCTACATAGTATTTGTCAAGGCAACATAACCTTTTTGCATCTTCCAGCAGGTTGTTTTGAGTTTACAGCGCCCAACTTTACTGTTTTGGTTGACTCCCATCACTCTGATAAACCCACTGCATGCCAACTTCCCACAACCAAACGTCACACAAAAAAAGTTTGTAGCATTTAGCAGCCAAAGAGCTAGCTATTTCCCGCAGAAGTAAGAGGAGACCAAACAGAGCATAAGGGAAAGTGAATAATGAACTCACACTCATCAGGTGGACCCACTTAAAATGAATGTTAATGTTGCTCTAAGAAACTGTTTGCTTAGACTCACTACACACACACACTACAGTTTAGAAAGTTATTAATTTATAACATCCAAATGCACATTGTCCCTGTCAAAAAAAAAATGACAAGGTGGTGTTTACAGCTTGCTGTGCTGCATCCAAGTTGCCAAAAAATAATAAGAATGTTTGAAATATGAGGGTTTTTGAATGATTTGGTAGTTTTAAAACCTTCCTTGCCAAGTGCAACATGAGAAATGCTGATCCCATCTGCAGCCCATCCCACTGAGCCCGACTGATCTGATGGAGATATATCTCTTTACACCACTGCAAGGTCAAGGGCAGAGAGTGCACTTCACAGCCAGACAAGAATCTTCCTTCCTACTGCAACCCAACCCATCATCATCAACCACATTGGCTGGCTGAGCCGAAAGAGCTCACACCTCCCTCCGGATCGATGGAAACAGGATCACGGGTCTAAGCCAAGGGGGAAGAATTTAGATATTGCTCTGCTACTGCCAGCTGAAATAAGCACAAGACTCAATGGGCATTGTAGACACTGCAGTTATTAGATGGCAGGAAAATGCCAACAATGGCACAATTGCATTGACACATTCACAGTCTTATTCTAAACACTCCATATATCAAACGATGGCATCAAAGGATACTGCTTTATCATTATGCACTAGAACTGCGAAGATTAGTCAAATTAAATCGTTCAGCCGGTCGCTAATAGTTTTTTAAGATAAAATGCCAAATATGTGGTTTCAGCTGATCAAATGTCAAGGTTTGGGCGCACTGGTTTTGACACATGCCTTTGGCGTGGGAGATCCAGGTTCGATTCCCACTGCAATACATCAACCAATGTGTCCCTGAGCAAGACACTTAACCCCTAGTTGATCCAGAGGTGTGCGACCTCTGATATTTAGAGCAATTATAAGTCGCTTTGGATAAAAAGCGTCAGCTAAATGACATGAAACACAAAGACCTTCAGGGAGTGTCACGTGGTCAGAGATGTATAGTAATGAAGTAGAACTACTGAAAGGCTGTATCTGTACTCTGCTGGAGTATTATTTGACTCGAATATCTCACATTTACTAACAATGCGTACAGCGAAAGACGGTGCAAAACATTTCAGACCGCACTGCCAACCTGTATACATTTTAACATCAATGTACGCTGTAACGTGTTTTCACTCTGTTCATGTGCGCTGCAAGAGTTATGTTTCTGTTTATTGAATGCGTTATTCAATGCAAATATAACCGAGAATGTAGTTTAATCTCAGTAATGATGGTATATTAGGTTATTGCTGCTGCTCTCGTTCCACTGTACTGTCGTTGCGCAGATAACGGAGATCTGATTGAGTCTAGACTTTACGGCACCGTAGTTAAGTGAAAGTAGGTTAAGTTGTAATTTACTGCCCCTACCAACGGCAGCATGTAATACCTTCTATTTACAGAAGGCATTTACATGTATGTCTGATTGTTCCTGTGTTAACTGTTATCCCATAGTAGTAGCTAGAAAAAAGGAGGAGCTAGGATATGTTCATGTTGGGAGTTGTATTTTTGGATGTTGTTTAAAAAGAAATTGTTAATCACACAAAAATATGACACCTTCCAGTTTTGGGAAGTTGTGATTTCACTAATGCCTTTAGCATTTTAATAAAAAAAACAATTAGCAAGGACAGTAATAAAATATTGATAGTGAAACTAATTGTTGTTAGTTGCAGCTAAAAACAGTAATCAGAAATGTCTTATAGTCAAGCTAACTATAAAAGCCTCACACCCATGATGTACAAATCTGATGTTCAGCCATGGTTTGTCTTTATGTTTTATTACAATGATCTCAAGACACAAAGAACAGGAAGCAGGAAAAATAGCACACCATCCCTGCAAGCAATTAACTTCATATTGCTTGAGCTGAAGGGTTTGCACCTCAGTGCAAGACCAATTGTGAAACAACTCTGGTGAAAATGTACTATGTTACTATGGCAACGAGCAAAGTGGATGGATGCAGTCTCCACAAGTCTGCAGCTCAGCAAGAGCATAGCCTACTGTATGTGAGAGGAAGTCCCTCAATAAAGCTTTCCCCCATCGCTTAAGGGGAACATAAGGAGATGGTGAGGTGTGTTCCTACTCTCCCACACAGCCATCTTTTACGTCCAGGGGAATGATTTATATATGCCGGGGTATTCAAGTGGAGAAATGCTGAAGAGACATTTCTATGTCAATTCACCTGCACTGGAGGAGATGGTGGCATGTTTTGAACCTCCAAGGCTTTCTGTAGCAATGAAGTAAAGCGCTGGACTGGTAATTAAAAGCCCTTACTTCCATCTCACAGGCTGATTTAATAGTGGACATCTGTCAACACTGCTGAACCTTGGCGCAGCAGCAAAGATGTCAAGTCAAGGGGATGACATCTAAAATATCCAATGAGAAGGTCAAGTATTCCATCTAGTGTAAGAACTGAAGGTAGTCATATAACTCGAGAAAAGACATATTGTGACTACATGTAACTGTTGGCATATTTTATAATGTGTATTATTGTTGTTAATACAATGTTGGTCAGAGTGAATAAAGGATTCGACTGGATGTCTACCTCTCCGTAGGGTAGGAGACATCAGACCATAGCACAGAAACCAAGGAGGAGCAACTCTAGAGCTGAAATAAAGGCCTTTATGGGAACCTAGGGAGCCTGGCCAATTATTCTGAAATGTCATAAATGTGGCAGCCTTCATATGTCAAATGCAGTGTGAAATGTATTGATTAATTTGCAGATAAATCTTTACTTGCACATGACCGTCCCTGAATAATGCATGTTTTCTAAAATCATTGGCAATCGTAACAGCTTTGATTCCTGGCCCGATGGTAATTTTTGCCACCATTTCTGCACTGCTGCATTCAATTCAGACAATGACTGACAGGCGTTGACTATTTCACTCAGGTTAGTTGGTAACACAGTGTTGCACAACAATGGCTCCGGTTCTCAGGGTTAGGGTTCCTCAAAGGGGTACATGGAGGAAATTACCATAACCTAACTGTACGAGATTAAGGTTTGACCAGCGATGTTTTTATTCACCATGGATCAAATTCCTATTTATGGTGAGCACAGGAATTGGCCTGTATGCACTAACTGGGATACAAATCAATTATCAAAAAACAGCCAGATAACACACTCTGCAAGCTATCACCTAATAAAATATTTTGCCAGTACAATAAAACCAAAACCAAGCTACAAGGTTGAAACGTACTTGACATTGACATCTTTTCTTTTTTCATCCCCAGGGAAGCCAGTTGTTTTTTTAAGCTAGATGTTTCAGGTGGCATGTCAATGCATATGTAGGCTGGAGGGTGAAGTATTGACCAGCTGAACTTAAGATCGTAATAAACCCTTTAAATCAGGCCACATAAAGTTAGGTCTGTCAGATGGAGAGATGAAGAGCCTCTGGCTAGTGTCTGACAACAGAGGGGTTTACTAAGGAAATTAACTGATGCCCTTCAGAGTGACCACTGATGACAGTGATGGAAAATGAACACATTTAAAAGCATGCAACAGTGGGAGCAAACATATAAAAATAACAGACCATTGGAAGCAAAAATAGCCCCATTTTTTGACAACATAGACATGAACATAAATGCAACTTTCAATAATTTGTGCAATGCAACTGTAGCATTGCATATATTTTATTGGGGGGGGCTCTGTGTCCTTTGCAGAGCCTCTGTTATATTGGCCAGACCGTGCCTTATGTTGCCATTACAAATTCAAGTCACACACGCATCGATCCATAGACAACGTGTAACCGACCAGGAGTCAAGCATCAGGACCGCTAGCATATAATAGCCTGACGTTACAGCTAAGTAACAGGGTGACTGAACCCTGGTTTAAGTGTCTCCCTACCTTTCAGCACTACCACCACCTCGGTACCGGCAGCATCCTTCACCTCCGCATCACTGCTGGTCGGGGGGTCGTCTCCCTCAAACAGTTGGTTCACCTCCCCCTGGATGTCTGAGGGGCGCCGGTCGCCGTCGCTCTTGGAGACGATGAACCTCTGGCTCATGGTTGTCGCCAATGAGACAAGCGACGGGTCTTCTTGCCACGGTGCGGGTTAACGGACAAAGGCAGCGGGAAATGATTTCGCTTTAACCGTTATTGTAGTCCACCTTCACCGTCTAGCAAGTTTACCTCCGACTACTACTAGCTACTGACCGGAGAGGACATTCGCTCTTTGTCGTGTAATTAGATGTGTAGGTTCATGCCGACTGGACATCTCATCAACCGGTGTCTGTTGGTTCTTGCTGCACCTGGGTCCTAGAGCCGGAATAGTCTTCGTTTGTAGCGGCGTTTAAAGTAAAATGTTAACACTCATTTGTTTTACAAATCATGCTTTCTCACAGCCCACTTAACTTGAAAAATGCCTTGTGCTAAGTATTTGTATTTAGTGTTATTTTTTAGATATTTTAAATCATAGCAAGCAATGCAGCCCTCTGTATTCGAGTTGAGTTGGCGTTGCTAGGCAACCACGGTAAAGATCAACTGTCAGTCAACTAGCAGCCGTTGATTCTCTACTGGACAGTTAAAGTAGGCTAGCTGAAAGAAAAAGTATACAAAATTTTTTTTTTTTTTTTAAGTGGTTGCTGTTAGGGCTGGATTTTCAGGTTAAGTTATATATAAAAAAAAAAAAGCAGGGAAAATCAAAAAAAAAAAAAAAACCTCTAAAGTGGAGGGGTTCAGCTTTTGATTGAATATTTTATCTTTAAGAGCCAATTAGCGTTCAGGGCATTAATAGAAACCAATCTTTGGTTCAGCAGGTGCTAGCCTACCCTGGAAACACAGACAGTTTTTGACCACACATAGGCAGTAATAAACAGGGGGGATGGTGGGTTAACACCCCCCCCCAATAATCAAAACCAGCCAGTGTAACCCACCCCAAAAACATCTTGTATCTTCCTTCACGTAAATTAAGACAACTGCACCATAACTTGATGCAGAAAAGGCACACATTTCAATTTTGCTCAAAAGTGGAGACCTCAACCCTATCCCCAATGTTGAACCCAATGTTATGCCCTTGTACACACACACACACACACACACACACACACACACACACACACACACACACACACACACACACAGAGTGCAGACTGCAATAACACTGTCTGCACGACGCTCGGCCTTGCATTTATCCCTACTCATTTCCTGGTTCTCCTTCTCCATAAACACAATTGTCCTCTAGAATTCCTCTAGAATCGGTACTCGCTCCAAAGCTCTAACAAACACCCCCCACGCACACACATGCCAGTACTGGTATTTCCTAAAGGGATCAACGCACACATCAATGCCCAAGTATAAACTTCAGGACACTTATGGCTCCACACAACCATATATCTCGCTTAAATCCTGACTCAGGGTGTGCAGTGCAGATGTGTGATTTCTGTCTGCATTGCAAAAAACTTTTAGACTTCAGTGGTTTGTTGTCATTTCTTTATTAAAAAAGAAAAGATGAAAATAAAAAGAACAAGGAAAATCTATTTATTATTAAGTACACCTTGTTTAGTCATTCATTATTAGTGATGATGATTTTGAATTGTCTAAAAGAGAGAATATATTGTCTTTGCAGTAGAAAGCGCTGCAGATTACCACAAAAAAACTGAATTACAAAAAGGTTGTTTTGTGGCATTTGAGAGTCTTTACCGTTAACAGTAGCCGATTCCCTTTAAACAATTTATACACCTTGAGTAGGGTAGCACCATTTAACAAAAATATAATTATGTGAGTGAATATTTATTAGGCTATAGCAGTGCCCTAGCTCAGGGATCTTCAATGTTTTTGAAGGCAAGGACCCCTTAACTGAAAAAGGAACTGTGCAGGGACCCCTTACTATATATGTTATGTAAAATTAAGTTCAAAAATCAACAAGAATTTGGAGACCCCCTGTTGACTGGAGACTCTGAGGAAGATCTCTGAAGATCACTAGCACATTCACCAGAGAGTGGCCCACTGTTGCTGAGCCCACTCATAGACAGCCTTGTGGAATGTTTGAGCACTCTCTGACATACACTTGAAGGGGACTTCATACTTGTTGCGCAGTCTTTGAAAAATCAAGGGTAATAATTCCGGATTATCAATGTCGACATCGTCCAGACAGTTTTCAAAATCTGTAAAGGGAGCAAAAACAAAAATTGAAATATGTGTATTGTATTGCTGTGTATTGTATGGGATGAAATTAAGGTGAAGTGAGAAGTATAAACATTGTATCTACAGGATATTCCGGTGCCACCCATCCGTTGGATGTCCCTCGCCTTTTTTTGTGTTAGCATTCTAAACTCTGGTTGATTTGGGAAACATCCTCCGAGCTAGAAACAACAATCTAATTATATCATATTTTAATTCCAGAGCTCACCTCCCTAAGTGCATGTTCAACCTAAAAGTTCCTTCCCAAGACTATTTTGCAGAGGTACCGTCGCTTAGCACCGCCCAAGACAACTGTGATTGGTTTAAAGAAATGCCAATAAATCAGAGCACGTTTTTCTACTATCCCAGAA
>NC_045736.1:10193200-10208127 GCF_008692095.1 Etheostoma spectabile | reverse complement strand
TGACTTGCTGGGTGTCAGACGAAAACATTTGGACATTGACACCGCTATAACCGACCTGAGAGAGACAGCGAGGCATCACAGCCGTGATGAGACGGTGTGTGTTGCTGTTGTTGTGCTGAGTCTCACCTCGGTGGGCCAGCCTGCGCCGCTGGTCTGTGAAAGCTGCTGAAGCCAGCGGACAAAGCTCCAGACTAAGTCGCATTCCATATTTATAACTACTTGTAATTTGAAATTTTCAAACTGCTTTACTAGACAAAATTGACTGAACCTACAAATCCATTTTGCATATTTTTCTTTTCTTGCATGTTTTGTGAAAACAATTCACGTAAACGTTTCAGATTATTGTCAAGCATTCACATAAATATATGTAATAACCAAACAATATTCCCTTTTTGTATTTCAGTTTCCTGGATTTGGTATTTCATTGCCTTGACCTCGGATACCTGTGTGGTTACCACATTACTGAATTTTTGTTTGGCCAAGTTATTCAATGAATATTACCTCCATGAACACACCCAACGTCTATAAGCCAACATAGGATTAAACGTAAGCAATGTTTTATTTTTAAAATTTGGTGGCAAGAATCTACTGCATCACACCGTCAGAGTGTTTGTGCATACTAACAATCTGTTCTGCACAGTTTGTTCTGTTAGATGTTAAATCTTTAATAAACCTTTTGCAGATATGGATATTGTGGAACTGAATCCGAAATTTTTTGTTTGAGAACAACACGGTCTTTGATGACGACGCAACAGTAAGAGTTTTCTTTCTTTTTTCTGTGCGCACTGTTGTTTAATTATCTCTTTGTCTTTGCTTCTTTTAAATCACTATTTAAACTTTTACACTAGAGGCTACCATAACTGAAAAAAAAGCATTACTATTCTTCACAGTGTAGGCTACAACTCTGTGGATCTTGCATTTAAAAATAATAATAGAGAATAAAAAGATATTAAAGAAAAATGTAAGCCCTATGGCAGGATTTGAAATCCTGAAACAGTTATTTGTTTTTTATGTGGTTTTTATACAGATGCAGTGTTGATGTGATTATGATATTGTAGTTATAATGTTAACCGTTTAAGTATATTACCATTCACATTCTTCTTCAACAGATTTCCCAGTTATCAACCAGAGATGCTGCTGCAGAGTGGCTGCTCTGACTGCTTCATTGTAAAGAGGAAGGACAAGAACATTGATATGCTCATGCTCTTCAGTAAGGACAACACAGGGATACAATAAGAACATATGAATGATATTTGCCATGATGGGGATAAACTAACATTTCTTAACATGAGACTAATACGTCAGGAAGACATTTGTAACGGTAACTACGTGGTGAAGTGAAACAAAAGTAAGAAACACGCTTTGAGGTTTTAGGAACTGCGATGCTTTTAGCTAAATGCTAACACATGCTAACAAGCTGTCATGTCATCTCAGGTTAGCGTCTTCACACTAACATTCACTAAGTAGCACTACACACATGTACAGCTGAGGCTGATGGGAGGTCATTATTTTTGCAGTAAACCACAAAATAAAGGACGAGTTGAAATTTGACCCAATGATGGTGCTCCAGGAAGCGTAAAGAGATCATCAAAGTTCTTACAATTCATCTTGATGAATGTTTGCACAAAACTGCATGCCAATCCGTCTTATAGCCATTCTAGTGGCACGGCTAAAAATATCACTAACTATCACTTAATTATTTCTGTATTTTGTTTTGAACTACCTATCTCTAACAGGCCTTTAATAGTATGCACTGTAGTGTGTGAGAATGCAGTGGTGTGGGTTAAACTGGTGTACACTAGATAATCTAAGACAGAATATCATCACAAGGCTTTCATCTGAAATGTGTCATCTCCTCACAGGTAGGAGGCAGAACGTCCCCGCTGCTGAGCTAATGAGTTTGAGAAACAGGCAGAGTGCCTCGGCTGGGCCAAACCAGAGGTCCTAAACTCAGATCATGGTGAACTTAAAAGGATTAATGTCTTTACAATCAATATATGCAACACAAGGGGACTGGTTAAACAGGAAATACAGCTGGCAGGAAGTTTCTCTCACTAGTTTCCCATTGCCAACATATTCCACGAGCTGCAGAGGAAGTCTGCTATTAACCCCCCACCCTTCCTGCCAGCTGCTATTTCCCTGTTTAACCAGTCCCCTCTGTGTTGCATATATTGATTGTAAAGACATTTAATCCTTTTTTTAAGTCTCACCATGATCTGAGTTTAGGACCTCTGGTTTGGCCCAGCCGAGGCACTCTGCCTGTTTCTCAAACTCATTCAGCTCAGCAGCGGAGACGTTCTGCCTCCTACCTGTTGAGGAGATGACACATTTCAGATGAAAGCCTTGTGATGATATTCTGTCTTAGATTATCTAGTGTACACCAGTTTAACCCACACCACTGCATTCTCACACACTACAGTGCATACTATTAAAGGCCTGTTAGAGATAGGTAGTTCAAAACAAAATACAGAAATAATTAAGTGATAGTTAGTGATATTTTTAGCCGTGCCACTAGAATGGCTATAAGACGGATTGGCATGCAGTTTTGTGCAAACATTCATCAAGATGAATTGTAAGAACTTTGATGATCTCTTTACGCTTCCTGGAGCACCATCATTGGGTCAAAATTTCAACTCGTCCTTTATTTTGTGGTTTACCTGCAAAACTAATGACCTTCCCATCAGCCTCAGCTGTACATTGTGTGTAGTGCTACTTAGTGAATGTTAGTGTGATAGCACGCTAACCTGAGATGACATGACAGCTTGTTAGCATGTGTTAGCATTTAGCTAAAAGCATCGCAGTTCCTAAAACCTCAAAGCTGTGTTTCTTTATTCAGCTTTTAAATGTGACGCAGAGTCATGAGAATATTGGTGCCCACCGATCCTATGGTGCTGAACTGCAGAAGAAAGATCCAACAGGTCTAAAAATACATTCGAAGATGATGAACTACTGAATGCCTTGATGTGCTGACAGTGACACATGCAAAACAAAAATCTACCAAGCACGATGCAGACAAGTCACTGTAGGCAATGAAACGGAGGAAAGATAGGACTGAAATAGACTGTCATCACCAGGAATTACATGTAGAACAGACGTTATTTTACCCATTCAATTTCAAATTGTGATCCAGCCCCCAAAGCCTCAAGCAACCATTTTCTTGTAGGCTTTATTGGTATAATCTTATTGTTTAAACAATAAGTCAATTAGTCTGCCAATTCTTTTCTTGATAATCAATCAGGAATTCGAAAAATGACCATCGTATTTCCCAGAACCATGTTACGGGATCTTAAATGTTTGTTTGTCCAATCAGTGGTCCCAAACCAAACGATAATCAGTTTACCATCACAGAAGGACTATAAAACACGGCTAATATTTACATTTTGGTGTCTGGAGCCAGGACATTTTTGCCATTTGTGCTAAAACAAATTGTGTCTTCGGTTGGAACGCAGGCACCATAAAAATCTTAAGTGTAAAGCTTGCAAGTCAGGCGGCGTGTCACAGAACGAGCGTGGTTGTCCAGTCACTGGAGCTGTGGACCTGTGATGGTTGTGTCATCTGAGTTGCGTGGTAGAGGAGAAATGCTCTACTCTTCCCGCTGAGGCTTTCCCCTGTCTCCCCCCCCCACCCCACCCCACCCCCCTTCGTCCCATATGTTGTAATCACTGAGGTCTGCCCTGCAGCCTGCTGCCTGTGAGGAGGTTTTGTCACTTTCTATCAATTGGTTCCAACCCCCAACCACACACCACCACACATTCACACACATGTATTACACACCTCCCCATTGCAGACACAGTTACATAACGGCACGAGGATTTCGGGCTAAGAGAGTTTACTCCCCCTCTTGTGCTGTTACTTTTTCTCTCCCTACTATTCCATCCGTCTCACACTCACACACACACATACACTTCTTCTGACTAGCCATGTTGCTTAACACGCACTCGGTGTCTTTCACACACACACACACACACAACACACACCCACAACACATACACATAGAGCGGTGTAATTTGCGGGATCCTGATCCCCTCTCATATATTAGTTTTTTTCTGCCACATGATTCTGACTGAAGGAATATGCGTTAGATGCTGGTGTCTTGATTAGGACACGCCTGCCCTGTTGTCTTAGCAGAGAAAAAACTTGTCTGGGGCACGCAGAGCAATTAATTTCTCATCACATCCAACCTCCAATTCCCATTTGCTGTAAAGGTTTTGTGCAAGAAGCAGTGTTAATTCACCTTTCTATGTTGTATATTAACTATTTTACTGTCAAAGCCTCTGACGAAAAAAAATAGAAGGATAACTTAGGCACCCTCAAACACACACACACACCACACACCCCAACAAACACACACACACAGCATCAGTTGTGTATGTCTCCACCATAAAAACTTTAAATTGGCGCCCTGCTGTCTGGTCAATGTAACCACATTCTCTTTACAGTGTCCCCCCCCCCCCTTACAGAAGCCTCAATCATTTCATTCCACTTAAACAGAAAATTAGATAGGGACTGGGCATACATAGGTAATGTGTGTATGAGTTGTATGATCTGCACTGTAGGATGGCCCCTTTGACAAGAAAAAGGAACAACGGGGTGAATGATGGAAAGAGGCCTGGCATTTAATAGCTCGCTAGTTACAAATCAATGTCTTCTGAGGTAGAAAATGCCGCACCATTTAATGGCATTACCAGCAGGAGGGGAACAGATGGCCAAGAAGACAAAGAAGGTAAGTGGAGAGTGTAACGAGTTTGCTGGGTCCAAAGAAAAGTATATAATGTGAAAGTTGGAAAAAATGTCTTATTTTCACAGTGTATTTTTCTGGCAGTTTATATTAATAATAAACCAAGGTATGGTGGAAATGATAGTGTTCAGCTAACAGGTGTTAAGGGACAATTAAGCAATATTCCACCTTACCTCTATCCAAGTGGTTGGGATATGGTGTGAAAAGGCCTAGTTCTTTCCGTTGTTCTGTGTTCTGGATTCCGCCCGCCGCAGACACACAGGACACCAGTGCGTATTTCCTGTTGCTGGAATTCGATGGTTTAGATGATGGCAGAGACAGATACATTTACGGGATGACATACTCCCATTATTTCAGAAGTTTTTTAACGCTGATTAAGAGAGGGGCTGTCCTGTCACTCTCCCCTGTCAGAGCCAGAACCAGAGACGGTACAACAGCATCGACAAGCAACTGGCAGATATGTCGGGAAATTAATGTTCAGGCTTGATACAAGTGACATCATTACCTTTATCAGCGGTGGAAAGTAACTATGCTGTACACATCATAAAGTATTTTCATCTTCCCCTACTTTATACCTCTCTCCACCACTGCACTGAAAACGTTTAACTGGTCTGGAATAGAGCTGGGCCATATTTCGATATATATCGATACCGTGATATGAGAATAGATTTCAACTTAGATTTGGATAATCGTAATATCATAATATGGCATAAGTTACAGTAAAGTGATGTAATTTTCTGAACTGCAGACTGTTGTATTATTGCCTTTACCCACTTAGTCATATGTCCAATTACTATATCAACATTATTATCAAAAAATCTCATTGTGTAAATATTTGTGAAAGCACCGTTATTCTACACTACAATAGAGTTGCGGTATCGATAGTATCGAGAGTATAGTGATATATAATATATATATATTATATATATAGTTTTTTTGTGAATTGATTTTCTCCATCGCCCAGCCCTAGTCTAGACTTAACACCAATAAAACAAGGATCTTGAACAGAGTTTGCATTTCCCTTTTCATTCAAAGTTTACGTTATTTTTGCACCCCCTCAATATCAAAAGATACAGAGAATTTAGTTTTATCCAACAAACCTCACATCTCAAACCTAATTTCTTTTGTGTGAACAAACGGCCAACACAACAAATGCAATGTTTAGTATCACATTTCTCATTCATGACAAGAAAAGCTGTGATTACCAATGCTTTCGGGGGTGATAAATAATCCATAAAATCCTAATGAGGTCCCACGCTCTCCAGGAGTGACTATAAACAGCACCCCACTAAAGTAATAGGAGTCATCCACAATAGCCCTTTTGACTCAATATCTGTGTTCACCATCGGACTGCACCTCTATATCAAGAGGGTCAGCTATTATTTGCATGGCATTCATTATAGCACATGCATGGGCAGAAATGCCTGAATAAACACACAAACAATCCTCCATCTGGTCAGCCAACAGCCCATTATCATGGGAGCACAATCACTGGCAACCACTGCTTGGGATTAGACCTTCAGTCGAATTGAGTGAATATAATATAATGTGCTTAAAATAGTCCTCAAAAAATGCATTTTTTATCTGACTGAGTAGCCTTTGCTGAAAACGCAGTGGTCCGTGTGTTTGTTTAGGCAATTTATATAAAAAAAAAAAAAAGTCTATAGTATATTATATATATATATATATGGCCCGTTTTTTTGTGGAAAACAACTGGGCTGGGTGCTGAGAGCTACAGGTTGTGAAAGCAGAAAATACTGGATGGACTTTTGTTGAAATAGAAAAAAATATATTTTTATTTTTCAGCTGGCAATATATATCTATATATACAGTATATATATAACACACACTGTATATTGCCAGCATTATCCTTAATAATCTGAACCTGTCTGCTCAGCTCTGGTGGAGAAATAGCAGTATATAGACAATAGCAAACCAAACAACAAACCACATGTACTACACTGTTTAAATTAGAGTGAAAGGAAGTGCACGGGAACTTGCACACTCCTACTATGCTATCAATTATTCCTTGAAACTAGATAGATTCCTAGATAGTTCTGTATAGATTTCAAATAGAAATTCACCTACACCTATGTAGCGGCAAAGACCAAAACACAAGATAATTGAGATCAAAAGCAGTTTGCTGCTGTCATGAGGGTTATTAGGTTGTGCTGTTGTTGTGATTATGGGTGTTGTTGTCGCTGCGCTCCCATGCTGTGTCATTGTCTTCTGGATTGTATTTGCTTACAAGGAAACCGAACATCCTGACAGTGACACGGATTATACCTCAGCCACATCGGCCTCTCTGCTTATGTACCGAAACATTGGGGACAAATTGGTTTGCAGTTATTAACATCAAATGTCTGTGTGTATTAGATCAAGCCCATCTGCTACAATAGTTACTGTTGACACATTCATAAAACTAAACCACAAGTACTGTACATACCCAACACATTCTCTTACACAAACTAGAACCTGTTCGGCGATCACAGCTTGGCTGGAAACCAGGAGTTCTAATAAGTGACCAGCCAATTCACACCAAATAGTTCAGACATATGGAGTCTGCTCACTCATGGAAACTGCATTTATTTTGGGCTGCTATAGAGAGCAAGCAAGGATTGCAGCAGCTTACAATCTTATCTTAAAGCTGCTCTAACCATATTTGTAAATTTAAAAATGGATCAAATCATCAATGTGAAACCTACATAGTATTTGTCAAGGCAACATAACCTTTTTGCATCTTCCAGCAGGTTGTTTGAGTTACAGAGCGCCCAACTTTACTGTTTTGGTTGACTCCATCACTCTGATAAACCCACTGCATGCCAACTTCCCAAACCAAACGTCACACAAAAAAGTTTGTAGCATTTAGCAGCCAAAGAGCTAGCTATTTCCCGCAGAAGTAAGAGGAGACCAAACAGAGCATAAGGGAAAGTGAATAATGAACTCACACTCATCAGGTGGACCCACTTAAAATGAATGTAATGTGCTCTAAGAAACTGTTGCTTAGACTCACTACACACACACACTACAGTTTAGAAAGTTATTAATTTAAACATCCAAATGCACATTGTCCCTGTCAAAAAAAAAATGACAAGGTGGTGTTTACAGCTTGCTGTGCTGCATCCAAGTTGCAAAAAATAAAAGAATGTTTGAAATATGAGGGTTTTTTGAAGATTTGGTAGTTTTAAAACCTTCCTTGCCAAGTGCACATGAGAAATGCTGATCCCCTCTGCAGCCCATCCCACTGAGCCCGACTGATCGATGGAGATTATCTCTTTACACCACTGCAAGGTCAAGGGCAGAGAGTGCACTTCACAGCCAGACAAGAACTTCCTTCCTACTGCAACCCAACCCATCATCATCAACCACATTGGTGGCTGAGCCGAAAGAGCTCACACCTCCCTCGGATCGATGGAAACAGGATCCGGGTCTAAGCCAAGGGGGAAGAATTAGATATTGCTCTGCTACGCCAGCTGAAATAAGCACAAGACTCAATGGGCATTGTAGACCCTGCAGTTATTAGATGGCAGGAAAATGCAACAATGGCACAATTTGCATTGACACATTCACAGTCTTCAACACTCCATATATCAAACGATGGCACAAAGGATACTGCTTTATCATTATGCACTAGAACTGCGAGATTAGTCAAATTAAATCGTTCAGCCGGTCGCTAATAGTTTTTTAAGATAAAATGCCAAATATGTGGTTTCAGCTGATCAAATGTCAAGGTGTGGCGCACTGGTTGACACATGCCTTTGGGGGGAGATCAGGTTCGATTCACTGCAATACATCAACCAATGTGTCCTGAGCAAGACACTAACCCTAGTTGATCCAGAGGTGTGCGACCTCTGATATTTAGAGCAATTATAAGTCGCTTTGGATAAAAAGCGTCAGCTAAATGACATGAACACAAAGACCTCAGGGAGTGTCACGTGGTCAGAGATGTATAGTAATGAAGTAGAACTACTGAAAGGCGTTATCTGTACTACTGCTGGGTATTATTTGACTCGAATATCTCACATTACTAAAATGCGTACAGCGAAAGACGGTGCAAAACATTTCAGACCGCACTGCCAACCTGTATACATTTTAACATCAATGTACGCTGTAACGTGTTTTCACTCTGTTCATGTGCGCTGCAAGAGTTATGTTCTGTTTATGAATGCGTATTCAATGCAAATATAACGAGAATGTAGTTAATCTCAGTAATGATGGTATATTAGGTTATTGCTGCTGCCTCTGTTCCACTGTATGTCGTTGCGCAGATAACGGAGATCTGATTGAGTCTAGACTTTACGGCACCGTAGTTAAGTGAAAGTAGGTTAGGTGTAATTTATGCCCCTACCACGGCAGCATGTAATACCTTCTATTTACAGAAGGCATTTACATGTATGTCTGATTGTTCCTGTGTTAAATGTTATCATAGTAGAGCTAGAAAAGGAGGAGCTAGGATATGTTCATGTTGGGAGTTGTATTTTTGGATGTGTTTAAAAAGAAATTGTTAATCACACAAAAATATGACACCTTCAGTTTGGGAAGTTGTGATTTCACTAATGCCTTTAGCATTTTAATAAAAAAACAATTAGCAAGGACAGTAATAAAATATTGATAGTGAAACTAATTGTTGTTGGCAGCTAAAAACAGTAATCAGAAATGTCTATAGTCAAGCTAACTATAAAAGCCTCACACCCATGATGTACAAATCTGATGTTCAGCCATGGTTTGTCTTGTGTTTATTACAATGATCTCAAGACACAAAGAACAGGAAGCAGGAAAAATAGCACACCATCCCGCAAGCAATTAACTTCATATTGCTTGAGCTGAAGGGTTTGCACCTCAGTGCAAGACAATTGTGAAACAACTCTGGTGAAAATGTACTATGTTACTGGCAACGAGCAAAGTGGATGGATGCAGTCTCCACAAGTCTGCAGCTCAGCAAGAGCATAGCCTACTGTATGTGAGAGGAAGTCCCTCATAAACTTTCCCCCATCGCTAAGGGGAACATAAGGAGATGGTGAGGTGTGTTCCTACTCTCCCACACAGCCATCTTTTACGTCCAGGGGAATGATTTATATATGCCGGGGTATCAAGTGGAGAAATGCTGAAGAGACATTTCTATGTCAATTCACCTGCACTGGAGGAGATGGTGGCATGTTTTGAACCTCCAAGGCTTTCTGTAGCAATGAAGTAAAGCGCTGGACTGGTAATTAAAAGCCTTACTTCATCTCACAGGCTGATTTAATAGTGGACATTGTCAACACTGCTGAACCTTGGCGCAGCAGCAAAGATGTCAGTCAAGGGGATGACATCTAAAATATCAATGAGAAGGTCAAGTATTCCATCTAGTGTGTAGAAACTGAAGTAGTCATATAACTCGAGAAAAGACATATTGTGACTACATGTAACTGTTGGCATATTATAATGTGTATTATGTTGTTAATACAAGTGGTCAGAGTGAATAAAGGATTCGACTGGATGTCTACCTCTCCGTAGGGTAGGAGACATCAGACCATAGCACAGAAACCAAGGAGGAGCAACTCTAGAGCTGAAATAAAGGCCTTTATGGGAACCTAGGGAGCCTGGCCAATATCTGAAATGTCATAAATGTGGCAGCCTTCATATGTCATGCAGTGTGAAATGTATTTATTAATTTGAGATAAATCTTTACGCACATGACCGTCCCTGAATAATGCATGTTTTCTAAAAAACATTGGCAATCGTAACAGCTTTGATTCCTGGCCCGATGGTAATTTTTGCCACCATTTCTGCACTGCTGCATTCAATTCAGACAATGACTGACAGGCGTTGACTATTTCAATCAGGTTAGTTGGTAACACAGTGTTGCACAACAATGGCTCCGGTTCTCAGGGTTAGGGTTCCTCAAAGGGGTACATGGAGGAAATTACCAAAACCTACTGTACGGATTAAGGTTTGACCAGCGATGTTTTATTCACATGGATCAAATTCCTATTTATGGTGAGCACAGGAATTGGCCTGTAGCACTAACTGGGATACAAATCAATTATCAAAAAACAGCCAGATAACACACTCTGCAAGCTATCACCTAATAAATATTTTGCCAGTACAATAAACCAAAACCAAGCTACAAGGTTGAAACGTACTTGACATTGACATCTTTTCTTTTTTCATCCCCAGGGAAGCCAGTTGTTTTTTAAGCTAGATGTTTCAGGTGGATGTCAATGATATGTAGGCTGGAGGGTGAAGTATGACCAGCTGAACTTAAGATCGTTAATAAACCCTTTAAATCAGGCCACATAAAGTTAGGTCTGTCAGATGGGAGATGAAGAGCCCTGGCTAGTGTCTGACAACAGAGGGGTTTACTAAGGAAATTAACTGATGCCCTTCAGAGTGACCACTGATGACAGTGATGGAATGAACACATTAAAAGCAGCAACAGTGGGAGCAAACATATAAAAATAACAGACCATTGGAAGCAAAAATAGCCCATTTTTTGACAACATAGACATGAACATAAATGCAACTTTCAATAATTTGTGCAATGCAACTGTAGCATTGCATATATTTTATGGGGGGGGCTCTGTGTCTGCAGAGCCTCGTTATATTGGCCAGACCGTGCCTTATGTTGCCTACAATCAAGTCACACAGCATCGATCCATAGACAACGTGTAACCGACCAGGAGTCAAGCATCAGGACCGCTAGCATATAATAGCCTGACGTTACAGCTAAGTAACAGGGTGACTGAACCTGGTAAGTGTCTCCCTACCTTTCAGCACTACCACCACTCGGTACCGGCAGCATCCTTCACCTCCGCATCAATGCTGGTCGGGGGGTCGTCTCCCTCAAACAGTTGGTTCACCTCCCCTGGATGTCTGAGGGGCCGCGGTCGCCGTCGCTCTTGGAGACGATGAACCTGGCTCATGGTTGTCGCCAATGAGACAAGCGACGGGTCTTCTTGCCACGGTGCGGGTTAACGGACAAAGGCAGCGGGAAATGATTTCGCTTTAAACGTTATTGTAGTCCACCTCAACGTCTAGCAAGTTTACCTCCGACTACTACTAGCTACTGACCGGAGAGGACATTCGCTCTTTGTCGTGTAATTAGATGTGTAGGTTCATGCGACTGGACATTCATCAACCGGTGTCTGTTGGTTCTTGCTGCACCTGGGTCTAGAGCCGGAATAGTCTTCGTTTGCGGCGTTAAAGTAAAATGTTAACACTCATTTGTTTTACAAACATGCTTCTCACAGCCCATAACTTGAAAAAGCCTTGTGCTAAGTATTTGTATTTAGTGTTATTTTTAGATATTTAAATCATAGCAAGCAATGCAGCCCTGTATTCGAGTTGAGTTAGCGTTGCTAGGCAACCACGGTAAAGATCAAAATGTCAGTCAACTAGCAGCCGTGATTCTCTACTGGACAGTTAAAGTAGGCTAGCTGAAAGAAAAGTATACAAAAAATTATTTTTTTTTAAGTGGTTGCTGTTAGGGCTGGATTTTCAGGTTAAGTTATATATAAAAAAAAAAAAAGCAAAGCAAAAATCAAAAAAAAAAAAAAACCTCTAAAGTGGGGGGTTCAGCTTTTGATTGAATATTTTACTTTAAGAGCCAATTAGCGTTCAGGGCATTAATAGAAACCAATCTGGTTCAGCAGGTGCTAGCCTACCCTGGAAACACAGACAGTTTTTGACCACACATAGGCAGTAATAAAACAGGGGGGATGGTGGTTAACACCCCCCAATAATCAAAACCAGCCAGTGTAACCCACCCAAAAACATCTTGTATCTCCTTCACGTAAATTAAGACAACTGCACCATAACTTGATGCAGAAAAGGCAAACATTCAATTTTGCTCAAAAGTGGAGACCTCAACCCTATCCCCAATGTTGAAACCAATGTTATGCCTTGTACACACACACACACACACACACACACACACACAACACACACACACACACACACACACACACACACACAGAGTGCAGACTGCAATAACACTGTCTGCACGACGCTGGCCTTGCATTATCCCTACTCATTTCCTGGTTCTCCTTCTCCATAAACACAATTGTCCTCTAGAATTCCTCTAGAATCGGTACTCGCTCCAAAGCTCTAACAAACACCCCACGCACACACAATGCCAGTACTGGTATTTCTAAAGGGATCAACGCCACATCAATGCCAAGTATAAACTTCAGGACACTTATGCTCCACACAACCATACTGTATATCTCGCTTAAATCCTGACCAGGGTGCAGTGCAGATGTGTGATTCTGTTGCATTGCAAAAAACTTTAGACTTCAGTGGTTTTGTGTCATTCTTTTAAAAAGAAAAGATGAAATAAAAAGAACAAGGAAAATCTATTTATTATAAGTACACCTGTTTAGTCATTCATTATTAGTGATGTGATTTTGAATTGTCTAAAAGAGAGAATATATGTCTTTGCGTAGAAAGCGGCTGCAGATTACCACAAAAAAACTGAATTACAAAAAGGTTGTTTTGTGGCATTTGAGAGTCTTACCGTTAACAGTAGCCGATTCCCTTTAAACAATTTAACACCTTGAGTAGGGTAGCACCATTTAACAAAAAATATAATTATGTGAGTGATATTTATTAGGCTATAGCAGTGCCCTAGTCAGGGATCTTCAGTTTTTGAAGGCAGGACCCTTAACTGAAAAGGAACTGTGCAGGGACCCATATATATGTTATGTAAAATTAAGTTCAAAAATCAACAAGAATTTGGAGACCCCTTGACTGGAGACTCTGAGAAGATCTTGAAGATCACTAGCACATTCACCAGAGGTGGCCCACTGTTGCTGAGCCCACTCATAGCAGCCTTGTGGGATGTTTGAGCACTCTCTGACATACCTTGAAGGGGATTCATACTTGTTGCGCAGTCTTTGAAAAATCAAGGGTAATAATTCCGGATTATCAATGTCGACATCGTCCAGACAGTTTTCAAAATCTGTAAAGGAGCAAAAACAAAAATTGATAGGGTATTGTATTGCTGTGTTATTGTAGGGATGAAATTAAGGTGAAGTGAGAAGTATAAACATGTATCTACAGGATATTCCGGTGCCACCCATCCGTTGGATGTCCCTCGCTTTTTTTGTGTTAGCATTCTAAACTCTGGTTGATTTGGGAAACATCCTCCGAGCTAGAAACAACAATCTAATTAACATATTTTAATTCCAGAGCTCACCTCCCTAAGTGCATGTTCAACCTAAAAGTTCTTCCCAAGACTATTTTGCAGAGGTACCGTCGCTAGCCGCCCAAGACAACTGTGATTGGTTTAAAGAATGCCCAATAAATCAGAGCACGTTTTTCTACTTCCCAGAAGGTGTGGTACATAGCCAGACTTCCTCTGCAGCTCGTGGAAATATGTTGGCAATGGGAAACTAGTGAGAGAAACTTCCTGCCAGCTGTATTTCCTGTTTAACCAGTCCCCTTGTGTTGCATATATTGATTTAAAGACATTAATCCTTTTTTAAGTTCACCATGATCTGAGTTTAGGACCTCTGGTTTGGCCCAGCCGAGGCACTCTGCCTGTTTCTCAAACTCATTAGCTCAGCAGCGGGGACGTTCTGCCTCCTACCTGTGAGGAGATGACACATTTCAGATGAAAGCCTTGTGATGATATTCTGTCTTAGATATCTAGTGTACACCAGTTTAACCCACACCACTGCATTCTCACACACTACAGTGCATACTATTAAAGCCTGTTAGAGATAGTGTTATTCAAAACAAATACAGAAATAATTAAGTGATAGTTAGTGATATTTTTAGCCGTGCCAATGAATGGTATAAGACGGATTGGCAGCAGTTTTGTGCAAACATTCATCAAGATGAATTGTAAGAACTTTGATGATCTCTTTACGCTTCCTGGAGCACCATCATTGGGTCAAATTTCAACTCGTCCTTTATTTTGTGGTTTACCTGCAAAAATAATGACCTCCCATCAGCCTCAGCTGTACATGTGTGTAGTGCTATTAGTGAATGTTAGTGTGAAGCACGCTAACCTGAGATGACATGACAGCTTGTTAGCATGTGTTAGCATTTAGCTAAAAGCATCGCAGTTCCTAAAACCTCAAGCGTGTTTCTTACTTTTGTTTCACTTCACCACGTAGTTACCGTTACAAATGTCTTCCTGACGTATTAGTCTCATGTTAAGAAATGTTAGTTTATCCCATCATGGCAATATCATTCAATGTTG
>NC_045736.1:10192056-10193175 GCF_008692095.1 Etheostoma spectabile | reverse complement strand
ATTCCATAGTTTCTTATTGTATCCCTGTGTTGTCCTTACTGAAGAGCATGAGCATATCAATGTTCTTGTCCTTCCTCTTTACAATGAAGCAGTCAGAGCAGCCACTCTGCAGCAGCATCTCTGGTTGAATAACTGGGAAATCTGTTGAAAGAAGAATGTGAATGGTAATAATACATTAAACGGTTAACATTATAACTACAATATCATAATCACATCAACACTGCATCTGTATAAAAAACACATAAAAAACAAAATAACTGTTTCAGGGTCCCATTTCAAATCCTGCCATAGGGCTTACATTTTTCTTTAATATCTTTTTTTATTCTCTATTATTATTTTTAAATCGCAAGATCACACAGAGTTAGTAGCATACACTGTAAGAATAGTAATGCTTTTTTTTTCAGTCTATGGTAGCCTCTAGTGTAAAAGTTTAAAATAGTGATTAAAAGAAGCAAAGACAAAGAGATAATTAAACACCAGTGCGCACAGAAAAAGAAAGAAAACTCTTACTGTTGACGTCGTCATCAAAGACCGTGTTGTTCTCAAACAAAAAATCTTCGGATTCAGTTCCACAATATCCATATCTGCAAAAGGTTTATTAAAGATTTAACATCTAACAGAACAAACTGTGCAGAACAGAGTGTTGTAGTATGCACAAACACTCTGACGGTGTGATGCAGTAGATTCTTGCCAACAAATTTTAAAAATAAAACATTGCTTACGTTTTAATCCTATAGTTGGCATTATAGACGTTGGGTGTGTTCATGGAGGTAATATTCATTGAATAACTTGGCCACAACACATAATTCAGTAATGTGGTAACCACACAGGTATCCGAGGTCAAGGCAATGAAATACCAAATCCCAGGAAACTGAAATAACAAAAAAGGGAATATTGTTTGGTTATTAACTATATTTATGTAGATGCTTGACAATAATCTGAAAACGTTTACGTGAATTGTTTTCACAAAACATTGCAGGAAAAGGAAAAATATGCAAAAATGGATTTAGTAGGTTCAGTTCAATTTTGTCTAGTAAAGCAGTTTGAAAATTTCAAATTACAAGTTAGTTATAAATATGGAATGCGACTTACGTCTGGAGCTTTGTCCGCTGGCTTCAG
>NC_045736.1:10191771-10191861 GCF_008692095.1 Etheostoma spectabile | reverse complement strand
CCCGAATGTTACCATTTCCAGTAAGCCGCAATGTTTACTTATCAAACAAACACAAAGTCCATATGCAAAAACTGCAGTTGCCAAACTGGA
>NC_045736.1:10178182-10191761 GCF_008692095.1 Etheostoma spectabile | reverse complement strand
CAGGGGTCTGTGTTTCACCAACACTTCCAGGGTCAATCCATCTAAATAAAAAACACAATCAATATGGTGTCACAAATTTATATTTAGTAAAGGTACAACATTTTCATTGTTAGCAATTTGACGCACTGAAGTTAACATGTAGCTCAAAACACCACCGTGTCTCAGTAGCTTCACAGAGCTGCGAGTATTAGACTCTCAGTCGTACTTGATGATTCATTGTGAATGGACATTTTATATCCCTATCAAAAAAAGTGTAGTCAAGTCTGCACACAAGCACACACCCATTACATATGGGTTATGATTCCCCCAAAAATATAAATGTCCATTCACATGAATCATCAGTTCACTGAGGATCTAATACTCGCAGCTCTGTGAAGCTACTGAGACACGGTGTGTTTTGAGCTACATGTTACTTCAGTGCGTCAAATTGCTAACAATGAAAATGTTTGTCCTTTACTAAATATAAATTTGTGACACCAATTGATTGTGTTTTTTTATTTAGATGGATTGACCCTGGAAGTGTTGGTGAAACACAGACCCCTGGCCCCTTTTCTCCAGTTTGGCAACTGCAGTTTTTGCATAGGTCTTTGTGTTTGTTTGATAAGTAAACATTGCGCTTACTGGAAATGGTAACATTCGGGGTTATTTGGTGTTGTACAAACTCAGGCCGGGGTGGGTTGATTTGGAACAAAAACATTTGGACATTGACACCGCTATAAGACCGACCTGAGAGAGACAGCGAGGCATCACAGCCGTGATGAAGACGTTGTGTGTTGCTGTTGTTGTGCTGAGTCTCACCTCGGTGGGCCAGCCTGCGCCGCTGGTCTGTGAGAAGCTGCTGAAGCCAGCGGACAAAGCTCCAGACGTAAGTCGCATTCCATATTTATAACTAACTTCAATTTTTCAAACTGCATTACAAGACAAAATTGAACTGAACCTACTAAATCCATTTGTGCATATGTTTCCTTTTTTCTGCAATGTTTTGTGAAAACAATTCACGTAAAAGTTTTCAGATTTGCCAAGCTTCTTCCTAAATATAGTTAATAACCAAACAATATTCCCTTTTTGTTTTTCAGTTTCCTGGGTTGGTATTCATTGCCTTGACCGGATACCTGTGTGGTTACCACATTACTGAATTATGTGTGTGGCCAAGTTATTCAATGAATATTACCCTCCATGAACACACCCAACGTCTATATGCCAACTATAGGATTAAACGTAAGCAATGTTTTATTTTTAAAATTGTGTGGCAAGAATCTACTGCATCACACCGTCAGAGTGTTTGTGCATACTACAACACTCTGTTCTGCACAGTTTGTTCTGTTAGATGTTAATCTTTATAAACCTTTGCAGATATGGATATTGTGAACTGAATCCGAAGATTTTTTGTTTGGACAACACGGTCTTTGATGACGACGTCAACAGTAAGAGTTTTCTTTCTTTTTCTGTGCGCACTGGTGTTTAATTATCTCTTTTTGCTTTTTTTAATCACTATTTTAAACTTTTACACTAGAGCTACCATAGACTGAAAAAAAAAGCATTACTATTCTTACAGTGTATGCTACTCTCTGTGTGATCTTGCGATTTAAAAATAATAATAGAGAATAAAAAAAGATATTAAAGAAAAATGTAAGCCCTATGGCAGGATTTGAAATCCTGAAACAGTTTATTTTGTTTTTATGTGGTTTTTATACAGATGCAGTGTTGATGTGATTATGATATTGTAGTTATAATGTTACCGTTTAATGTATATTACCATTCACATTCTTCTTCAACAGATTTCCCAGTTATCAACCAAGATGCTGCGCAGAGTGGCTGCTCTGACTGCTTCATTGTAAAGAGGAAGGACAAGAACATTGATATGCTCATGCTCTTCAGTAAGGACACACAGGGATACAATAAGAACTATGGAATGATATTTGCCATAATGGGGGATAAACAGTAACATTTCTTAACATGAGACTAATACGTCAGGAAGACATTTGTAACGGTAACTACGTGGTGAAGTGAAACAAAAGTAAAGAAACACAGCTTTGAGGTTTTAGGAACTGCGATGCTTTTAGCTAAATGCTAACATTTGCTAACAAGCTGTCATGTCATCTCAGGTTAGCGTGCTATCACACTAACACTCACTAAGTAGCACACACACAATGTACAGCTGAGGCTGATGGGAAGGTCATTAGTTTGCAGGTAAACCACAAAATAAAGGACGAGTTGAAATTTTGACCCAATGATGGGCTCAGGAAGCGTAAAGAGATCATCAAGTTCTTACAATTCTTGATGAATGTTTGCACAAACTGCATGCCAATCCGTCTTATAGCCATTCTAGTGGCACGGCTAAAATATCACTAACTATCATTATATTTCTGTTTTGTTTTGAACTACCTATCTCTAACAGGCTTTAATAGTATGCACTGTAGTGTGTGAGAATGCAGTGTGTGGGTTAACTGGTGTACACTAGTATATCTAAGACAGAATATCATCACAGGCTTTCATCTTAAATGTGTCATCTCCTCAACGGTAGGAGGCGAACTTCTCCGCTGCTGAGCGAATGAGTTTGAGAAACAGGCAGAGTGCCTCGGCTGGGCCAAACCAGAGGTCCTAAACCTAATCATGGTGAGACTTAAAAAAAGGATAAATGTCTTTACATCAATATATGCAACACAGGGGGACTGGTTAAACAGGAAATAGCAGCTGGCAGGAAGTTTCTCTCACTAGTTTCACATGCCAACATATTTCCACAGAGCTGCAGAGGAGAGTCTGGCTAGTACGCACAACCTTCTGGGATAGTAGAAAACGTGCTCTGATTATTGGCATTCTTTAAACCAATCCAGTTGTTCTGGGCGGTGCTAAGCGACGGTACCTCTGCAAAATAGTCTTGGGAAGGAACTTTAGGTTGAACATGCACTTAGGGAGGTGAGCTCTGGAATTAAAATAGATATAATTAGATTGTTGTTTCTAGCTCGGAGATTTCCCAAATCACCAGAGTTTAGAATGCTAACACAAAAAAAGGCGAGGGACATCCAACGGATGGGTGGCACCGGAATATCCTGTATACAATGTTATCTCTTTCACTTCACCTTAATTCATCCCATACAATCACGCAATACAATACACATATTTCCATTTTTGTTTTGCTCCCTTTACAGATTTGAAACTGTCTGGACGATGTCGACATTGATAATCCGGAATTATACCCTTGATTTTTCAAAGACTGCGCAACATATGAAGTCCCCTTCAAGTGTATGTCAAGAGTGCTCAAACATTCCACAAGGCTGTCTATGAGTGGGCTCAGCAAGTGGGCCACTCTCTGGTGAATGTGCTAGTGATCTTCAGAGATCTTCTCAGAGTCCTCCATCAACAGGGGTCCTCCAAATTCTGTGATTTTGAACTTAATTTTACATAACATATATAGTAAGGGGTCCCTGCCCAGTTCCTTTTTCAGTATAGGGGTCCTTGCCTTCAAAAACTTGAAGATCCCTGAGCTAGGGCGCTATAGCCTAATAAATATTCACTCAATAATTATATTTTTTGTAAAGGGTGCTACCTACTCAAGGTGTATAAATTGTTTAAAGGGAATCGGCTACTGTTAACGGTAAAACTCTCAAATGCCACAAAACAACCTTTTTGTAATTCAGTTTTTTTGTGGTAATCTGCAGCGCTTTTACTGCAAAGACAATATATTCTCTCTTTAGACAATTCAACATCATCACACTAATAATATGACTAACAAGGTTACTAATAATAAATAGATTTTCCTTGTTCTTTTATTTTCATTCTTTTTCTTTTTAATAAAGAAATGACAACAAACCACTGAAGTCTAAAAGTTTTTTGCAATGCAGACAGAATCACACATCTCACTGCACACTCCTGATCAGGATTTAAGCGAGATTATGGTTGTGTGGAGCAAAGTGTCCTGAAGTTATACTTGGGCATTGATTGTGGCGTTGATCCCTTAGGAAAAACCAGTACTGGCATGTGTGTGCGTGGGGGTTTTGTTAGAGCTTTGGAGCGAGTACCGATTCTAGAGGAATTCTAGAGGACAATTGTGTTTATGGAGAAGAGAACCAGGAAATGAGTAGGGATAATGCAAGGCAGCGTCGTGCACAGTATTATTGCAAGTCTGCACTCTGTGGTGTGTGGTGTGTGTGTGTGTGTGTGTGTGTGTGTGTGTGTGTGTGTGTGTGGTGTGTGTGTGTGTGTGTTGTTACAAGGCATAACATTGGGTTCAACAGGGGATAGGGTTAGGTCTCCACTTTTGAGCAAAATTGAATGTGTTCCTTTTCTGCATCAAGTTTGGGTGCAGTTGTCTTAATTTCGTAGGAAGATACAAGATGTTTTGGGTGGGTTACACTGGCTGGTTTTTTATGTGGGGGGGGGTGTTAACCCACCATCCCCCTTTTATTTACTGCCTATGTGGTGGTCAAAAACTGTCTGTGTTTCCAGGTAGCTAGCATGCTGAACAAAGATTGTTTCTATTAATGCCCTGAACGCTAATTGGCTCTTAAAGTAAATATTCAATCAAAAGCTGAACCCCTCCACTTTAGAGGTTTTTTTTTTTTTTTGATTTTCCTCTTTTTTTTTATATATAACTTAACCTGAAAATCCAGCCCTACAGCAACCACTTAAAAAAAAAAAAAATTTTGTATACTTTTCTTTCAGCTAGCCTACTTTAACTGTCCAGTAGAGATCACGGCTGCTAGTGACTGACAGTTGATCTTACCGTGGTTGCCTAGCAACGCAACTCAACTCGAATACAGGGGCGGCATTGCTGTGCTATGATTAAAATATCTAAAAATAACACTAAATACAAATACTTGACACAAGGCATTTTTCAAGTTAAGTGGGCTGTGAGAAAAGCTGATTTGAAACAAATGGTGTTAACCATTTTACTTTAAACGCCGCTACAAACGAAGACTATCCGGCTCTAGGACCCAGGTGCAGCAAGAACCAACAGCAACGGTTGATGAGAGTCCAGTCGCATGAAACCACACTCTAATTACACGACAAAGAGCGAATGTCCTCTCCGGTCAGTAGCTAGTAGTAGTCGGAGGTAAACTTGCTAGACGGTGAAGGTGGACTACAATAACGGTTAAAGCGAAATCATTTCCCGCGCCTTTGTCCGTTAACCCGCACCGTGGCAAGAAGACCCGTCGCTTGTCTCATTGGCGACACCATAGCCAGGTTCATCGTCTCCAAAGCGACGGCGACCGGCGCCCTCAGACATCCAGGGGAGGTGAACCAACTGTTTGAGGGAGACGACCCCCCGACCAGCAAGTGATGCGGAGGTGAAGGATGCTGCCGGTACCGAGGTGGTGGTAGTGCTGAAAGGTAGGAGACACTTAAACCAGGGTTCAGTCACCCTGTGTACTTGCTGTAACGTCAGGCTATATATGCTAGCGGTCCTGATGCTTGACTCCTGGTCGGTTACACGTTGGCTAGGATCGATGCGTGTGTGACTTGAATTGTAAGGCAACATAAGGCACGGTCTGGCCAATATAACAAGGCTCTGCAAAGGACACAGAGCCCCCCCCAATAAAATATATGCAATGCTACAGTTGCATTGCACAAATTATTGAAAGTTGCATTTATGTTCATGTCTATGTTGTCAAAAAATGGGGCTATTTTTGCTTCCAATGGTCTGTTTTTTTATATGTTTGCTCCCACTGTTGCTGCTTTTAAATGTGTTCATTTTCAATCACTGTCATCAGTGGTCACTCTGAAGGGCATCAGTTAATTTCCTAGTAAACCCCTCTGTTGTCAGACACTAGCCAGAGGCTCTTCATCTCTCCATCTGACAACCTAACTTATGTGCCTGATTTAAAGGGTTTTACGATCTTAAGTTCACGTTCAATACTTCCCCCTCCAGCCTACATATGCATTGACATGCCACCTGAAACTCAGCTTAAAAAACAACTGCTTCCCTGGGGATGAAAAAAAAAAAGATGTCAATGTCAAGTACGTTTCAACCTTGTAGCTTGGTTTGGTTTTATTGTACTGGCAAATATTTATTAGGTGATAGCTTGCAGAGTGTGTTATCTGGCTGTTTTTTGATAATTGATTTTGTATCCCAGTTAGTCATACAGCCAATTCTGTGCTCACCATAAATAGGAATTTGATCCATGGTGAATAAAAACATCGTGGTCAAACCTTAATCTCGTACAGTTAGTTTATGGTAATTTCCCCATGTACCCCTTTGAGGACCTAACCCTGAGAACCGGAGCCTTGTTGTGCAACACTGTGTTACCAACTAACCTGAGTGAATAGTCAACGCCTTCAGTCATTGTCTGAATTGAATGCAGCAGTGCAGAAATGGCGCAAAAATTACCATCGGGCCAGGAATCAAAGCTGTTACGATGCCAATGATTTTAGAAAACATGCATATTCAGGGACGGTCATGTGCAAGTAAAGATTTATCTGCAAATTAATCAATACATTTCACACTGCATTGACATATGAAGGCTGCCACATTTATGACATTTCAGAATAATTGGCCAGGCTCCCTAGGTTCCCATAAAGGCCTTTATTTCAGCTCTAGAGTTGCTCTCCTTGGTTTCTGTGCTATGGTCTGATGTCTCCTACCTACCTACGAGAGGTAGACATCAGTCGAATCCTTTATTCACTTGACCAACATTGTATAACAACAATAATAACATTATAAATGCAACATTACATGTATTCACAATATGTCTTTTCTCAGTTATTGACTACTTCAGTTCTACAACACGAGGTGGAACTTGACCTTCTCATTGGATATTTTAGATGTATCCCCTTGACTTACATCTTTGCTGCGTGCGCCAAGGTTCAGCAGTGTTACAGATGTCCACTATTAATCAGCCTGTGAGATGGAAGTAAGGGCTTTTAATTACCAGTCCAGCGCTTTACTTCATGCTACAGAAACCTTGGAGGTTCAAAACATGCCACCATCTCCTCCAGTGCAGGTGAATTGACATAGAAAGTGTCCTTCAGCATTTCTCCACTTGAATACCCCGGCATATATAATCATTCCCCTGGACGTAAAAGATGGCTGTGTGGGAGAGTAGGAACACACCTCACCATCTCCTTTGTTCCCTTAAGCGATGGGGGAAAGCTTTATTGGGACTTCTCTCACATACAGTAGGCTATGCTCTTGCTGAGCTGCAGACTTGTGGAGACTGCATCCATCCACTTTGCTCGTTGCCATAGTAACATAGTACATTTTCACCAGAGTGTTTCACAATTGGTCTTGCACTGAGGTGCAAACCCTTCAGTCTCAGCAATATGAATTGATTATTCTTGCAGGGATGTGTGCTATTTTTCCTGCTCCTGTTCTTTGTGTCTTGAGATCATTGTATAAACATAAGACAAACCATGGCTGAACATCAGATTTGTACATCATGGGTGTGAGGCTTTTATAGTTAGCTTGACTATAAGACATTCTGATTACTGTTTTTGCTGCAACTAACAACAATTAGTTTCACTATCAATATTTTATTACTGCTTGCTAATTGTTTTTTTTAAAAGCTAAAGGCAATTATGAAATCACAACTTCCCAAACTGGAAGGTGTCATATTTTGTGTGATTAACAATTTCTTTTTAAACAACATCCAAAATACCAACATCCCAACATGAACATATCCTAGCTCCTCCTTTTTTCTAGCTACTACTATGGGATAACAGTTAACCAGGAACAATCAACATACATATAAATGCCTTCTGTAAATAGAAGGTATTACATGCTGCCGTTGGGTGGCAGTAAATTACAACTTAACCTACTTTCACTTAACTACGGTGTCCGTAAGTCTAGACTCAATCAAGATCTCCGTTATCTGCGCAACGACAGTACAGTGGAACGAGAGCAGCAGCAATACCTAATATACCATCATTACTAAGATTAAACTACATTCTCGGTTATATTGCATTGAATACGCATTCAATAAACAGAAACAAACTCTTGCAGCGCACATGACAGAGTGAAAACACTTACGCGTACATTGATGTTAAAATGTATACAGTTGGCAGTGCGGTCTGAAATGTTTGCAACGTCTTTCGCTTAACTTGTTCTAAAATGTGAGATATTCGAGTCAAAATACTCCCAGAGTACAGATACAGCCTTTCAGTAGTTCTACTTCATTACTATACATCTCTGACCACGTGACACTCCCTGAAGGTCTTGTGTTCATGTCATTTAGCTGACGCTTTTTATCCAAAGCGACTATAATTGCTCTAAATACAGAGGTCGCACACCTCTGGATCAACTAGGGTAAGTGTCTTGCTCGGGACACATTGGTTATAGTTGCAGTGGGAATCGAACCTGGCTCTCCCCCCAAAGGCATGTGTCAAAACCATGCGCCCAAACCTTGACATTGATGCACTAACCACATATTTGGCATTTTATCTTAAAAACTATTAGCGACCGGACGATTTTAATATTGTATTGACTAATCTTCGCAGTTCTAGTGCATAAATGAAAGCAGTATCCTTTGGTGCCTCGTTTGATATATGGAGGTGTTTAGAATAAGACTGTGAAGTGTCAATGACAATTGTGCCATTGTTGGCATTTTCCTGCCATCTAATAACTGCAGTGTCTACAATGCCCATTGAGTCTTGTGCTATTCTCAGCTGGCGTAGCAGAGCAAATCTAAATTCTCCCCTTGGCTTAGACCCGTGTATCCTGTTTCCATCGATCCGGAGGGAGGTGTGAGCTCTTTCGGCTCAGCCAGCCAATGTGGTTGATGATGAGTGGGTTGGGTTGCAGTAGGAAGGAAGATTCTTGTCTGGCTGTGAAGTGCACTCTCTGCCCTTGACCTTGCAGTGGTGTAAAGAGATATATCTCCATCATATCAGTCGGCTCAGTGGGATGGGCTGCAGATGGATCACATTTCTCATGTGTGCACTTGGCAAGGAAGGTTTTAAAACTACCAATCATTCAAAAAACCCCATATTTCAAACATTCTTATTATTTTTTGGCAACTTGGATGCAGCACAGCAAGCTGTAAACACCACCTTGTCATTTTTTTTTTGACAGGGACAATGTGCATTTGGATGTTATAAATTAATAACTTCTAAACTGTAGTGTGTGTGTGTGTTGAGTCTAAGCAAACAGTTTCTTAGAGCACATTAACATCATTTTAAGTGGGTCCACCTGATGGAGTGTGAGTTCATTATTCACTTTCCCTTATGCTCTGTTTGGTTCCTCTTACTTCGCGGGAAATAGCTAGCTCTTTGCTGCTAAATGCCTACAAACTTTTTGTTGAGTGACGTTTGGTTTGTGGGAAGTGGCATGCAGGCAGTGGTTTATCAGAGTGATGGGAGTCAACAAAACAGTAAAGTTGGGCGCTGTAAACTCAAAACAACCTGCTGAAGATGCAAAAAGGTTATGTTGCCTTGACAAATACTATGTAGGTTTCACATTGGATGATTTGATCCATTTTAATTCAAATTGGTTGAGCACTTTAAGATAAGATTGTAAGCTGCTGCAATCCTTGCTTGCTCTCTATAGCAGCCCAAAAATAAATGCAGGTTTGTCATGAGTGAGCAGACCTCCATATGTCTGAACTAGTTTGGTGTGATTTGGCTGGTCACTTATTAGAACTCCTGTGGTTTCCAGCCAAGCTTGATCGCCGAACAGGTTCTACGTTGTGTGTAAGAATGTGTGTGTGTATGTACAGTACTGTGTGGTTTAGTTTTATGAATGTGTCAACAGTAATATTGTAGCAGATGGGCTTGGATCTAATACCCACAGACATTGATGTTATAACTGCAAACCAATTTGTCCCCAATGTTTCGGTACATAAGCAGAGAGGCCGATGTGGCTGAGGTATAATCCGTGTCCTGTTCAAGGATGTTGCTGTTCTTGTAAGCAAATCAATCAGAAGAACAAGACACAGCATGGGGAGCGCAGCGACAACAACACCATAATCCACACAACAGCCACAACTAAATAACTCAGACAGTCAGCAAACTGATTTTGATCTCAATTAATCTTTGTTGTTTGGTCTTTGCCGTACATAGTGTAGGTGAATTCTATTTGAAATCATACAGAACTATCTAGGAATCTATCTAGTTTCAAGAATAAATGATAGCATAGTAGGAGTGTGCAAGTTCCGTGCACTCCTTTCACTCTAATTAAACAGTGTAGTAATGGTGTTTGTTGTTTGGGCTTTGCTATATTGCTATTATTTTTTTAGTCTCCACCAGAGCTGAGCAGACAGGTTGCAGATATTAAGGATGAATGCTGGCAATATACCAGTGTGTATATATATACTGTATATATAGTATTATATTGCCAGCTGAAAATAAAAATATATATTTTTTTTCTATTTCAACAAAAGTCCATACCGTATTTTCTGCCTTTCACAACCTGTAGCTCTCAGCACCCAACGCCAGTGGTTTCCCAAAAAAACGGGCCATATAATATATTATATATTATACTATAGACTTTTTTTTTTTTTTATATAATTGCCTAAAACACCACGGACCTACTGCAGTTTTTAGCAAAGGCTACTCATTAGGAGTAAAAAAGATTTGTGGGACTATTTTAAGCACATTATATTATTATTCACTCAAATTCGACTGAAGTCTAATCCAGTGGTTGCCAGTGATTGTGCTCCCATGATATATGGGCTGTTGGCTGACCAGATGGAGATTGTTTGTGTTTATTCAGGCATTTCTGCCCATCATGTGCTATAATGAATGCCATGCAAATAATAGCGGACCTCTTGATATAGAGGTGCCTCCGATGGTGAACACGATGATGAGTCATAAAGGCTATTGTGGCTGACTCCTATTACTTTAGTGGGGGTGTGCTGTTATTCTGGAGAGCTGGCTACATCTAGGATTTTATGGATATTATCAACCCCCGGACACAGTTGTGTAATCACAGCTTTTTGTCATGAATGAGAAATGTGATACTAAACATGCATTTGTGTCTGTTGGCCGTTTGTTCACACAAAAAAAGATTAGGTTTGAGATGTGAGGTTTTGTTTGAGATAAAGCTAAATTCATCTGTATCTTTTGATATTAGGGGTGCAAAAAAACGTTAACTTTGAATGAAAAGGGAAATGCAACTCTGTTACAAGATCCTTGTTTTTTGGTGTTAAGTTCTAGACTAGGGCTGGGCGATATGGAGAAAGATCATATCACAAAAACTATATATATTATATTATATATAGATTATATCACTATACTCGGTACTAACGATACCGCAACTCTATTGTAGTGTAGAATAACGGTGCTTTCACAAAATATTACACAATGAGATTTTTGATAAATAATGTTGATATAGTAATTGGACATAATGACTAAGTGGGTCAAAGGCAAATATACACAGTCTGGCAAGTTCAGAAAATTACTCACTTTACTGTAAATTATGCCATATTATGATATTACGTATATCCAAATCTAAGTTGAAATCTATTCTCATATCACGGTATCGATATAATGCTCGAAATATTGCCCAGCTCTATTCCAGCCAGTTTAACGGTTTTCAGTGCAGTGGTGGAGTATAGGTATAAAGTAGGGGAAGATGAAATACTTTATTATTTGTGTCTCAAGTTACTTTCCACCGCTGATAAAATAATGATGTCACGTGTAGCAAGCCTGAACATTAATTTCCCGACATATCTGCCAGTTGCTTGGCGATGCTGTTCGTACCGTCTCTGGTTCTGGCTCTGACAGGAAGAGTGACAGGACAGCACCTCGCTTCAATGCAGCGTTAAAAAACTTCTGAAAATAATGGGTAGTTGTCCATCCCGTAAATGTATCTGTCTCTGCCATCATCTCAACCATCGAATTCCAGCAACAGGAAATGACGTCGGTGTCCCTGGGTGCTGCGGCTGGCGGAATCCAGAGACACAGAACAACGGAAAGAATGGAGGCCTTTGCACACTATCTCCAAACCCAATTGGATAAAGGATAAGGTGGAATATTGCTTAATTGTCCCTTAACACCTGTTAGCTGAACACTATCAGTTTCCAGCCGAGTACCGTGGGTTTATTATTATATAAACTGCCAGAAAAATACACTGTGAAGATAAGAACATTTTTTACAACTTTCACATACTATACTTTCTGTGGACCGCAGACAAACTCGTTAACCTCTCCCTTACCTTTCTTTGTCTTCTTGGCCATCTTCTCCCCCTCTGGTAATGCCACTCTTAAATGGTGCGGCATTTTTCTCCTAGGTCAAGAGCCATTGGATTTGTAATCTAGCGAGTGTAAATGCCAGGCCTCTTGCCATCATCACCCCGTTGTTCCTTTTTCTTGTCAAAGGTGCCATCAATACAGTGAGATCATAACAACTCATACACCATTACCTAGTATGCCCAGTCCTATCTAATTTTCTTTTTAAGTGGAATGAAATGATTAGATGGCTTCGCAGGAAGGGGGGGGGACACTGTAAAGAGAAGTGTGGTTACATTGACCAGACAGCAGGGCAGCCAATTTAAAGGTTTTATGGTGGAGACATACACACTGACTGCGTGTGTGTGTGTTTGTGTGTGGTTGTGTGGTGGTGTTGTGGTGGTGCCTAAGTTATCCTTCTCATTTTTGTTCGTCAAAGGCTTTGACAAGTAAAATAGTTACATACAAACATAGAAAGGTGAATATAACAGCGCTTTCTTGCACAAAACCTGTTACAGCAAATGGGAAATGGAAGTTGGAGGTGATGAGAAATTAATTGCTCTGCAGTGCCCAGACAAGTTTTCTCTGCTAAGACAACAGGGGGCAGTCGTGCCTAATAAGACCTACCACTCTAACGCTAGTCCCTTCAGTCAGAATCATGTGGCAAAAAAAACTAATATATGAGAGGGATCAGGATCCCAGCAAATTACACGCTCTATGTGTTATGTGTGTGTGTGTGTGTGTGTGTGTGGTGTGTGTGTGTGAAAGACACCGAAGGTGCGTGTTAAGCAAATGGCTAGTCAAGAAAGGATGTGTGTGTGTGAGTGTGCGGATATGGAATAAGTAAGAGGACGAGAAAAGGTAAGACTAGCACACGCAGGGGATAAACTCTCTTACCCCAGTAAATCCTGCGTGCCGTTATGTACTGTGTCTGCAAATGGGGGAGGTGTGTAATACATGTGTGTGTATTGTGGTGTGTGTGTGGGTGGGGGGTGTGTGGAAACCAATTGATAGAAAGTGACAAAATCCTCCTCACATGCAGGCAGGCTGCAGGGCAGACCTCAGTGATCTAACATCTGGGACGAAGGGGGGGTGGGGTGGGTGGGGGGGGGGGAGACAGGGGGAAAGCCCAGCGGGAAGAGGTAGAGCATTTCTCCTACCACGCAACTCAGATGACAACAATCACAGGTCCCAGCTCCAGTGACTTGGACAACCACAAGCTCGTCTGTGACCGCCGCCTGACTTGCAGCTTTACACTTAAGATTTTTTATGGTGCCTGCGTTCCAACCGAAGAGAGCACAATTTGTTTTAGCAACAAAGTGGCAGAAAATGTACTGGCTCCAGACACCAAAATGTACAATAATGCCCGTGTTTTATAGTCCTCTGTGATGGTAAACTGATACGTTTGGTTAAGCCATGATTGTCGACAACAAACATTTAAGATCCCGTACACATGCTTCTGGGAAATAACGATGGCA
>NC_045736.1:10177083-10178157 GCF_008692095.1 Etheostoma spectabile | reverse complement strand
CCGACTCCTCAAGCTTTTATTTGGTACTTCCGGTTACCGGCATTTAATTTGCATATAGCTAAATATTTAGTTTCACCCAAAACATTCAGATTTAGATTAGTTACTTTAGATTTGATTTAATATTTAGATTTAACAGTAGATTTAGATTTCACATTTAGATTTAATTTAAATTAGATTTAACATGTAATTTAGATTTAACATTTAGATTTAGATTTAATATTTAGATTTAAACATTAGATTAGATTTAGATTTAACATTTAGATTAACATTTAAACATTTAGGTGTAACATTTAATATTTGGATTAATATTTTAAATATTTCCAAGTTGACAAATATTGTTGTAAATGTGCAGAAAGTGACCCTCAAATTTAATACCAGTTTTTTAAACATTATTTAAAGCTAAATGTGCCAAAATGTTGCTGTTATTTTAGCACGAGCCGCTTTACAAAACGGCGCCCCATATACACCCTACATAAGCTAAACCTGAACACTACATCATCCCACACACTTAGACCCAGGGAACATAACAGCACACGCAAAACGTTAACGAACGCCTGTCGGGCGTTACAGTTTAACATTGTGGTTTTACCACGGGTACCATTACCTGGTTTCCCTGGCTGAGTTGTGCATTTGAGTCTGCCATTGTACCGTGATACCTGGGACAAAATATCAGTCAGCGGCCCAGACTAACTCCCCTCATTCCTGTACTACTTCCTGGACCCAGGTAAGGTAATTAATTCAACACAATTGACAAGTAATATGCAAAAAATTATAAATAAGCACAAGATGAAATAACAAAGGCTATACAATTAGGATCCCTATCAAAAAAAGGGTAGTAGTAGTCTGCACACAAGCACACACCCATTCATATGGGTTATGATTCCCCCAAAAATCCTTAATTGTATAGCCTTTGTTATTTCATCTTTGTGCTTATTTATTATATTTGTTGCATATTACTTAGTCAATTTGTGTTGAATTAAATTACCTTACCTGGGTCCAGGAAGTAGTACAGGAATGAGGGGAGTTAGTCTGGGCCCGCTGACTGATATTTTGTCCCAGGGTATCACGGTACAA
>NC_045736.1:10176347-10177073 GCF_008692095.1 Etheostoma spectabile | reverse complement strand
GACTCAAATGCACAACTCAGACAGGGAAATCACAGGTAAGTGGTACCCGTGGTAAAACCAACATATGTTAATACTGTAACGCCCGACAGGCGTTCCTGTTAACGTTTTGCGTGTGCGTTTATGTTCCCTGGGTCTAAGTGCTGTGGGGATGATGTAGTGTTCAGGTTTAGCTTAATGTATTGGTGTATATGGGGCGCCGTTTGTAAAGCGGCTCGTGCTAAAAATAACAGCAACATTTTGGCACATTTAGCTTTAAATAATGTTTAAAAAACTGGTATTTGAAATTTTGAGGGTCATTCTGCACATTTACAACAAATTTCAACTTGGAAATATTTAAAATAGTTAATCCAAATATAAAGGTTCCACCCTAGAAGGTAAATGGGAAAAGCTAAATGGTAAATACTAAATCTAAATGTTAAATCTAAATATTAAATCTAAATCTAAATGTTAAATCTAAATCTACATGTTAAATCTAAATATTAAATCTAAATCTAAATGTGAAATCTAAATCTACATGTTAAATCTAAATATTAAATCTAAATCTAAATGTTAAATCTAAATCTAAATCTGAATGTTTTGGGTGAAACTAAATATTTAGCTAATATGCAAATTAAAATGCCGGTAACCGGAAGTACCAAAATAAAAGCTTGAGGAGGTCGGTGTATGTTTATAGTAAGTAAGTAAGTAAGTAAAATTTATTTGTATAGCACTTTTCTCAGATAAAGA
>NC_045736.1:10175760-10175846 GCF_008692095.1 Etheostoma spectabile | reverse complement strand
AGTGAAGCTAAAACTGGAGTAATATGTGCCCTCTTACTCGTGTGGGTTAAAAGCCTAGTGTCATCTCATCCGGGGAAATGGACTCT
>NC_045736.1:10175667-10175750 GCF_008692095.1 Etheostoma spectabile | reverse complement strand
TAAACGTGATAATAACTGCCTAAAATAATAAACACAGTTAGAGAAACTGCATTTGAAGAGTACTTTGAGTTTTTAGTGTCACT
>NC_045736.1:10175554-10175657 GCF_008692095.1 Etheostoma spectabile | reverse complement strand
GTGTGGGAATTATGACCTGTAGCCACTATAAAACATGCTTACCGAGGTGGCCCTGAGGCTGTCGCTGTCGCTGTTGAATAAGTTTGTACAGCCACCAGGACGG
>NC_045736.1:10175312-10175458 GCF_008692095.1 Etheostoma spectabile | reverse complement strand
GGCTCTAGCTGACCTTAATGCAAGCGAACGTGACAGACCAGTCAAAGTGAGCCCCCCCCCCCTTGTGGCTGGCTATAGTGGCTATAAGTCCCACACCATTCATAAAAGTGACACTAAAAACTCAAAGTACTCTTCAAATACAGTTT
>NC_045736.1:10174348-10175290 GCF_008692095.1 Etheostoma spectabile | reverse complement strand
TAGGTAGTTATTTTAACGTTTATCCAAGTTCAAGAGTCCATATCCCCGGATGAGATGACACTATAAACATACACTGACTTCCTCAAGCTTTTATTTTGGTACTTCCGGTTACCCGCATTTAATTTGAATATTAGCTAAATATTTAGTTTCACCCTAAACACTTAATTTTAACATTTAGATTTAGATTTAGATTTAACATTTAGATTTAGATTTAACATTTAGATTTGATTTAATATTTAATTTAACATTTAGATTAGATTTATATTTAACATTTAATTTAGATTTAACATTTAATTTAGATTTAATATTGATTTAACATTTAGATTTAGAGAAATTTTTAAAAAAAAAAAAAAAAAAATTTAACATTTAGTTTAGATTTATATTGAGATTTACATTTTAGATAGATTTAGATTTTAACTTTGATTTAGATTTAATATTTAGATTATAACATTTAGCTTTAGATTTAGATTTACATTAATTAGATTTAGCATAGAGATTTGAACATTTAACATTTGTGTAACTTTAATATTTGGATTTACTATTTAAAATATTTCCAAGTTGACAAATATTGTTGTAAATGTGCAGAATTGACCCTCAAAATCATACTAGAAAGCAGTTATTTAAAACATGTTTAAAGCTAAATGGTGACAAACTGTTGCTGTATTTTCGCACGAGCCGCTACAAACGTCTCCCTAGGGGTGGGGAGAAGACTCTCTTCCAGTATTTTTGAACTACAGTACTACTTTAAACACTAATCGTCATTATTACATATGCCCTTCAAACCTTTGCATTTGTTACTGGTTGCAGCTTTACCCTTCAAACAATCAGCTAGATTGACTGAGGGTAGTGAACATCCCTGGTCCTTTTTTTTATCTCTTCATTTAATTTTCTTCTATTTCTATCAATTTTCAAGCCAAATTTTTCCATAAAAAATCGGAGACA
>NC_045736.1:10174069-10174323 GCF_008692095.1 Etheostoma spectabile | reverse complement strand
CAAGAAAGTGACCCTCAAAATTTCATACCAGTTTTTTAAACATTATTTAAAGCTAAATTTGACAAAATGTTGCTGTTATTTTCAACGTGAGCCGCTTTACAAACGGCGCCCCATTGGTGTAACCATGAGACTTGGGTGGGGATTGTCGGCCTCTGGGCAGTTGTGTGAGAACGTTAACATGAAGCTTAAACCACCGCTGAGTCAGGTATAGCTTCAACAGAGCTGCTATTGCTGTAGACTCTCAGTCTCATTTG
>NC_045736.1:10173911-10174055 GCF_008692095.1 Etheostoma spectabile | reverse complement strand
AAGAATCATTCAAACACACTTGACACCATGTTTTTGTTGTGAATCACATCTAACAGCAGTTACTGTTTAAGCAAGGACCCCTTAACTCAGGGGTCTTCAACAGGGGGTCCGCGACCCCTAGGGGGTCCGCGGAGGTACTGCATG
>NC_045736.1:10173550-10173656 GCF_008692095.1 Etheostoma spectabile | reverse complement strand
ATCTCGCCATCAGTTTGGGGGTCCTTGGCCTGGAAAACGTTGAAGACCCCTGCCTTAACTGAAGGAGAAACGGAGCAGGGAACCCTTACTATATATGTTATGTAAA
>NC_045736.1:10173440-10173540 GCF_008692095.1 Etheostoma spectabile | reverse complement strand
AAAATCAACAAGAATTTGGAGACCCATTGTTGACTGGAGACTCTGAGGACCCCCCAGGAGTACCGGACCCCCTGTTGAAGATCACTAGCACATTCACCAG
>NC_045736.1:10173188-10173430 GCF_008692095.1 Etheostoma spectabile | reverse complement strand
GGCCCACTGTTGCTGAGCCCACTCATAGACAACCTTGTGGAATTTTTGAACACTCTCTGAAATATACTTGAAGGTCACATCATAACTGTTGCGCAGTCTTTGAAAAATCAAGGGTAATAGTGCCAGATTATCAGCGTCGTCATCGTCCAGTGACAGGCAGTTTTCAAGATCTGTAAAGGGAGCAAAAACAAAAATTGAAATATAATAGCACTGACAATATAAATACCACAAACCGCACAACA
>NC_045736.1:10172853-10173178 GCF_008692095.1 Etheostoma spectabile | reverse complement strand
TGCTGTGTATTATATGGGATGAAATTAGGGTGAAGTGAGAAGTATAAACATTGTATCTACAGGATGTTCCGGTGCCACCCAAGGTTCCGCTGGATGTCCCTCACCTTACGCTTTTTTGTGTTAGCATTCTAAACTCCGGTTGATTTGGGAAACATCCTCCGAGCTAGAACCGACAATCAAATTATATCTATCTTTTTTTTTTGAGTAATATTCTTATCAAACACTCAAAAAATCATTTTAATTCCAGAGCTCGCCTCCCTACGTGCAAGTTCAACCAAAATGAGTTCCTTCCCAAGACTACTTTGCAGAGGTACCGTCGCTTAGC
>NC_045736.1:10172028-10172843 GCF_008692095.1 Etheostoma spectabile | reverse complement strand
GACAATTGTGATTGGTTTAAAGAAATGCCAATAATTCAGAGCACGTTTTTCTACTATCTCAGAAAGCTGTGCGTACTAGCCAGACTCTCCTCTGCAGCTCTGTGGAAATATGTCTGGCAATGCGAAACTAGTGAGAGAAACTTATGCAGTGCTATTTCCTGTTTAACCAGTCCCTCTGTGTTGATATATTGACTGTAAAGACATTTGATCCTTTTTTAAGTCTCACCATGATCTGAGTTTAGGACCCTGGTTTGGCCCAGCCGAGGCACTCTGCCTGTTTCTCAAACTCATTCAGCTAGCAGCGGAGACGTTCTGCCTCCTACCTGTTGAGGAGATGCACCATTCAGATGAAAGCCTTGTGATGATATTCTGTCTTAGATTATCTAGTGTAACACCAGTTTAACCACACCACTGCATTCTTCCACACTACAGTGCTACTATTAAAGGCCTGTTAGAGATAGGTAGTTTCAAAACAAAAACAGAAATAATTAAGTGATAGTTAGTGATATTTTGCCGTGCCACTAGAATGGCTATAAGACGGATTGGCATGCAGTTTTGTGCAAACATCATCAAGATGAATTGTAAGAACTTTGATGATCTCTTTACGCTTCCTGGAGCACCATCATTGTGTAAAATTTCAACTCGTCCTTTATTTTGTGGTTACCTGCAAAACTAATGACATTCCCATCAGCCTCAGCTGTACATTGTGTGTAGTGCTACTTAGTGAATGTTAGTATGATAGCACGCTAACCTGAGTTGACATGACAGCTTGTTAGCAAATGTTAGCATTTAGCTAAAAGCATCGCAGTTCCTAA
>NC_045736.1:10170755-10171143 GCF_008692095.1 Etheostoma spectabile | reverse complement strand
AAGAGACAAAACTCTTACCGTTGACGTCGACATCAAAAACCATGTTGTTCTTAGAAAAGAAACCTTGTGGTTTAGTTTCATATCCATATCTGCAAAAGGTTTATTAAAGATTTAACATCTAAAAGAACAAACTGTGCAGGAGAGTGTTGTAGTATGCACAAACACTCTGCCGGTGTGATGCAAATTTTGAAAAAAAAGAAAAAAAGAAATTGCTTACCTTTTAAACCTATAGTTGCTCTTATAGACGTTGGGTGTGTTCATGGAGGTAATATTCAATGAAACACTTGGCCACAACACATAATTCAGTAATGTTGGAATCACACTATTGGAATCTAACAGAACAAACTGTGCAGAACAGAGTGTTGTAGTATGCACAAACACTCTGACG
>NC_045736.1:10169118-10170490 GCF_008692095.1 Etheostoma spectabile | reverse complement strand
TATATTTAGGAAGAAGCTTGGCAATAATCTGAAAACTTTTCCGTAAATTGTTTTCACAAAACATTGCAGAAAAAGGAAAAATATGCACAAATGGATTTAGTAGGTTCAGTTCAATTTAGTCTTGTAATGCAGTTTGAAATTTTGACCCTATCGGTCCGACAAAAACGTTTTTATCTTTTAATTCCCCCTATTGTTTGTCACCATTAAATCAGTAGGGGAATTTATATAGCAGGTTTTTAAAAAACAACCAGAAGCGGTAAAAGTTAATGTGAATAGCACCAACGAATAGCGAGCGTCACCAATAACATAATACCAAAACCAAGCGACCCATACATCTGGAAGCAATCAGGAGAGAATATCATGGAAATGTGCTCACTATTTGCACCTATATGGGCCCCCCAGAAAACTGGGAACCCGCTACAAAACCATAAACGCAACCATAACACACAATCCTTCAAATGCCCACACCGGCACCGGCTTTTCCATATCCCCTGTTTCTACATAAGAACTTGTGGAATGGCTCACAAGCACAGTTATCGACAACAGGTTCTGAAATCCTTTGCAGAGCAGTCATGTGGCTTCTAAATTCCATGAGGGGTTTGCTTGGACCCCCAAACCTAAATGGAACCACCCGTTTATTTACTGATGGGCTCTACACCATTTAACCTGATATATCACCACTATATTTACGAAGAAGCGTTGTGGCAATATCTGAAAACTTTTCCGTAAATATTGTTTTCCCCACAAAAACAAGTTGCAGAAAAAGGAAAATATGCAACAAATGGATATAAAGTAGGTTCATTTTCAGACGGGGTTTCGAAGGTTACCAATTAGAGTCTTGTAAATGCAGAGATTTTGAAAAATTGAATTAGTATGATATAAGTATGCAACTGCGACTTAAAAACTCTGGAGCTTTGGTCCGCCTGGCTTCAAGGGTGCAGCTTCTCACAGAAAGACCAGCTGCGCATGGGGAGGCGAGGCTTGGCCCACCGAGGTGAGACGCAAGCACAACAACAGCACGCAAAACCCCAACGTCTCATACCTCCGGTCTGTGATGTCCTTTTAATTCGCTGTGTCTCTCTCAAGGTCGGTTTCTAAATCACTGATGAGCGGACGCATTAGGTCTGATGAGTGTCAATGGCCAAAAAAGTATAGTTATTCTTCGTTCCAACGTCTCTTACCCACACGAGTGCAAGGGTATACGACAGCGTAGGGTAGAGAGCGGGGGGAGGCGCAGGGGGAAAAACGGGAAAAAAGGAAAGGGGGAAAACAGAAGAGGGGGCGCAGGGAGGGGGGGGGGAGAAGGAACGGGGACGGCACGGTAGGGGGGAAAGCAAGAGAGGGGGACATCCGGGGGGGGGAGGTAGGACAA
>NC_045736.1:10168645-10169093 GCF_008692095.1 Etheostoma spectabile | reverse complement strand
ACCCCGGCCTGAGTTTGTACAACACCAAATAACCCCGAATGTTACCATTTCCAGTAAGTCGCAATGTTTTCTTATCAAACAAACACAAAGTACAAATGCATAAACTTGCAGAAAAGGGGTCAGGGGTCTGTGTTTCACCAACACTTTCAGGGTCAATCCATCTAAATAACAACATTTAATAACAATTAACAGGGTGTCACAAATATATACTTAGTGAAGGTACAGCCTTTCCATTGTTAGCGCTCTGAAGTTAACATGTTGCTCAAAACACCACTGTGTCTCAGTAGCTTCACAGAGCTGCGAGTATAAGACTCTAGATTTTACTAGATTTTATTTTTGGGGGGGGGGAAATCACAACCATTTTTAATTATTTTTTTTAATCACAACCCATATGTAATGGTGTGTGCTTGTGTGCAGACTTGCTACCCTTTTTTTGATAGGGATCCTT
>NC_045736.1:10160532-10168635 GCF_008692095.1 Etheostoma spectabile | reverse complement strand
CCTTTGTTATTTCATCTTTGTGCTTATGTATTATTTTTGTTGCATATCACTTAATCAATTTGTGTTGAATTAAATTACATCACAGCAAATCTGGGTCCAGGAAGTAGTACAGGAATGAGGGGTGTTAATCTGGGCCCACTGACTGATATTTTGTCCCAGGGTATCACGGTACAATGGCAGACTCAAATGCACAACTCAGACAGAGAAATCACAGGTAAGTAGATTTATTGTTCCAAGAACAATGCAGGCAAAGGTACAAACTGAGCAGGCAATAATTGTCGTCAGGAAACAATAGTCTAATAACACCGGGAAATCAAACATTAGGGTACAATCTGGCAACGGTGAGTGGGACTGGTGGGTGTTTAAAGCACTGGGGAAAGAGGAAGCTGAAAACAAACAGGTGAATCAAATTAGGGGCAAAGATGGTAATCATACAGGCGGGAAAGCATACAAAGGGAGGAAGACAAGAGACCTGAAATGAGAGCGGATCATTACTACAAAATAAAACCGGAAATACTGATGACACAAATGAAACAGAATAAAAGCATGGCAGAAACTGACACAAGGCCCCTTACCAGTTTAAGTAGGCTCACATTGCCAGACCAATCTCCACAGCGCTGCAGAGTGAGGTCTGCTACATAGGATAAGAAAAAAACACACTCTGGGTTGTTGTTGAATTTCTTTAAACCAATCACATTTGTCTCTGACGTTGCAAAGTTCTGGAAACAGCTCTGCAAAATGATTTTGGGAAGGAACTTGTTGTGGAACATTTGCATTTGATACATAATTCACAATATTCTCTCTTACCAGTGTATAACCGTGTGTAACGTTAATTCATCCACAGCAATCCAGGCCAATTTGAGGGAAACGTCTAAGTTACATAGTAAATGCTGTAAATACGTTCTTTGTAAATCTCTAAAGTAATTCACAGATACAACCTTCCCATTTTCAGTGTGTGGCTTGCTAGTTCAAAGGTTGTTGTTCTTTCCCAAAGCAAAGGGATTTTGAAAACAACAACACACAAACAGAGGAAGTTGAGGGGCCATGCCTGACATCAAGTTTTATCCTTGAAATGTATTCCCTTTGATCCAGTCATTGTTGCAGTGGTTGGCATAGAAGTTAGTGGTGTTCTGCTTTTGACCGAACCTTTTATCACTGAAAAAGTGTGGAGCGAAGCTATAGGGGGGGGACTGCTGCCCCAGTACAACCAGTCTGACCTGCTGGCCAGCTGCAGTCTCAGGGGCACCTCAGTGGTGGTTATTAGAGAAGGTCAAGAACATTCTTAGGCTCTAGCTGACCTTAATGCAAGTGAACGTGACAGACAAGTCAAAGTGACCCCCCCCCCCCCCTTGTGGCTGGCTATAGTGGCTATAAGTCCCACACCGTTCATAAAAGTGACACTAAAAACTCAAAGTACTCTTCAAATACAGTTTTCCCCAACTGTGTTTATTATTTTAGGTAGTTATTTTAACGTTTATCCAAGTTCAAGAGTCCATTTCCCCGGATGAGATGATTTTTATTCGTTATTTGACACTATAAACACACACCGACCTCCTCAAGCTTTTATTTTGGTACTTCCGGTTACCGGCATTTAATTTGCATATTAGCTAAATATTTAGTTTCACACGAAACATTTAGATTTAACATTTAGATTTAGATTTAATGTTTAGATTTAATATTTAGATTTAACATTTAGATTTAGATTTAATATTTATTTATTTAACATTTAGATTTAGATTTAAAGCTTCAGTAGGTAACTTTTGTAAAATGTATTTTTTACATATTGTTTAAAACTGTCACTATGTCCTGACAGTAGAATATGAGACGCTCTGTGAAAAAATCAAGCTCCTGTGCTCCTCTCTGTCCTCTTACTGCCACTAGCAGAAATACACCGCTCCCGGTCAGAAACAGCCAATCAGAGCAAGGAGGACTGTCTTAGCATGTCAATCACTCGTGTACGCCGCGCTCATACCCTCCCCCGCACAGCGCGTGCCGTTCAAGCCAAGATTGCCAGTGTGCTGCAGTTGTGCTAATCGCGGAGAAATAACTTTTCAGGAAACTGCCAATTTCTCGAGTGACACCTCTCAGAAACAAAGACGGGCAAACAGAAGAAGACCGATGACAAAAAGCGAGCTTAAGAATTAAACCGAGCCCGAAATAAAGCGAGGGTCAACATCGAAGCGGCTTTTCAGAGGTGGAGGAGCACGCCTCCTAGAAGGATTTCAACACGGATTCAGAGCTAGCGTTTAGCCACATTTCTGCTTGACATGTAAGTATCCCTGCTTGATTATTTCATTTTTTTAAGAACTACACAACTAATTATCGATGGTTACAGTACACTTTCAGTACACTGTGATAGCGCAAATCTCAGTTTACTCTGTAGCTTGTTGCTAAGTCTAACAGTTAGCTTGTTAGCTTGTGGCACAGCAGGAATGTTGTAGCAGGTGAAGATTAACTTTACTTGCTAACTCCTTCCCCCTCCGTATAAGCAATATTGTTTCGATACCTACAATTAGTAAGCCAAAATGTTTTTTTGTCACCACAACAAATTAGCTATGGTTAAACAACTTTAATTGTGCGCTGTCCCTGTCGAAGTTGGCAATGCAGAATTCTACTTTGATTATTTTAAACACGTTTTCTTCCCCCTCAGTGTAATTTGTAAATCAATGTCTGACACAAATTCTTTGTGCTCCTTCAACAGGTCAGACATGGCCCGGACACAGAGGCACGTGAAGGAATCGTCTTCAGTCCAAATCAAAATGTTCAGTATTTCCTTGTGCAGGAGTACTTTTCTGAAAAAGCTGATTTATTTTACCCAATGCAAAATAAAACCAAAGACATATTTCTAAGTGTTATTCCTTGGCTTATTGAGCTTCCTCACTGATTCATCATTCCTACTGAAAGTTTAGATCCAAGGTAATTCAGTAATTGTTTGTGTAAAGTGCTATTTTGTTGTCACAATGAGGCATTACAAAAATCATTTTAAACCTTTCATTGAAAATATTTACAGAACTTTTAATAGAAATATTTTAAATAAGCAATTTTTTTATATAAGCTATACCCTACTCAGAGTAAATACCCCTGTATTGTCCATGGGTTGTGGAAAGCATCGGTGGCCCTGCTTACTAGCCTGCGCGTTCACGGCAGGCCGCCTGTGGGGGGAGCTGTGGAGGGGGGGCTGTAGCGCAGCCAGAGAGCAAGGGGGAGGGACCTGTAATTGTGCTCGTCTCAATTTTTAGGCTAAGTCCACGTTTTCTCAGATCTCCCTACTGCAGCTTTAATATTTAGATTTAACATTTAGATTTCGATTTCAATTTAACATTTAGATTTAGATTTAATATTTAGATTTAACATTTAGATTTAGATTTAGATTTAACATTTAGATTTGGATTTAGATTTAACATTTAGGTGTAACATTTAATGTTTGGATTTAACTATTTAAAATGTTTCCAAGTTGACAAATATTGTTGTAAATGTGCAAGAAAGTGACCCTCACAATTTCATACCAGTTTTTTAAACATTATTTAAAGCTAAATGTGCCAAAATGTTGCTGTTATTTTCAGCACGAGCCGCTTTACAAACGGCACCCCATACTCATTGGCTAGCTGTTACCAATCAGAGTAAAGCAACTTAGCTCACTGAATATTAATGAGAACTGGCACAAATCAAGCTGAGTCTTCCCGCAGGCTTTCTATACCATGCTACAATGGCTTGAAACAAGGTAACCAGGGCATTTTTTTCCACAAAATATGTTACAAAGTCCATGGTAGAACTTCAGACGTTACCACAAAGTAATAAAATACATGTGGCAAGGCACCTTTAAAAGGCATAGTTCAAATAGTTTGAATTGGAGTTGTATACAAACAGTATAAGAATGGACAATGTGACGCCGTTGTTTTCAACGGAGACCAGTGAAGGCTCTTAGAAACACTTTTCCAGTGATTGCTGAGCATTACTGCTCAGCCCCCAACGGAGCTTGACGACAAAGATATGATGTGACCTGTCTGACCTGTTAGTAAGTCTTCTGGTAGCTGTGCCAAGAGAAATTGGACTCATTCCAAATCTTGCTGAGACATAGAGCGTAGGTATATGTTAGGAGATAACACAGGCACAGGCTAATTATTGCTAACTAAAATGCTAGGTAACATTAGTAACTAAACCTAAACAGCTAATGTAAGTCAAAACAGCCTGCGATCTTACCCTGTACTGTTCAATAATTCCTATTTTTACAAAAACGTCTGCATAACGTGAGCTACAAGGTAATGGAGCCTTTTATTCAGTGTTGTGTTTCTTTAGAAATAAACAACGGACAAACATAGTCTTTAAATGCTTCTGTTTTGTGAAATCTTTAGACAGGATCGCGGGGTGGTCGGCTACAAGCAAATAACCACGTAAGTAAAGAGACATCAAAGTTCTTACAATTCATCTTGATGAATGTTTCACAAACTGCATCCAATCCGTCTTATAGCCATTCTATGCACGGCTAAAAATATCACTAACTATCACTTAATTTTCTGTATTTTGTTTTGAACTACCTATCTCTAACAGGCCTTTATATATGCCCTGTAGTGTGTGAGAATCAGTGGTGTGGGTTAAACTGGTGTACACTAGATAATCGAATATTCATCACAAGCTTTCATCTGAGGTGTCATCTCCTCAACAGGTAGAGGCAAACGTCCTCGCTGCTGAGCGAATGAGTTTGAGAAACAGGCAGAGTGCCTCGCTGGGCCAAACCAGAGGTCCTAAACTCAGATCATGGTGAGACTAAAAAAAGGATCAAATGTCTTTACAGTCATATATGCACAGGGGACGGTTAAACAGGGAAATAGCAGCTGGCAGGAAGTTTCTCTCACTAGTTTCGCATTGCCAGACATATTTCCACAGAGCTGCAGAGGAAAGTCTGGCTAGTACGCACAACCTTCTGGGATAGTAGAAAAACGTGCTCTGATTTATTGGCATTTCTTTAAACCAATCACAATTGTCTTGGGGCGGTGCTAAGCGACGGTACCTCTGCAAAATAGTCTTGGGGAGGCACGTAGGGAGGCGAGCTCTGGAATTAAAATGGCCGTCGAGTGTTTGATAAGAATTTTACTAAAAAAAAAAGATAAATAAAATTAGATCGTCGGTTCTAGTTTAGAGGATGTTTCCCAAATCAACCGAAGTTTAGAATGCTAACACAAAAAAAGCGTAAGGTGAGGGACGTCCAGCGGAACCTTGGGTGGCACCGTAACATCCTGTAGATACAATGTTTATACTTCTCACTTCACCTTAATTTCATCCCATATAATACACAGCATGGTAAAATGTGTTGTGCGGTTTGTGGTATTTATATTTATATTTATTTTGCTCCCTTTACAGATATTGAAAACTGCCTGGACGATGACGACATTGATAATCCGGAATTGTTACCCTTGATTTTTCAAAGACTGCGCAACAAGTATGAAGTCCCCTTCAAGTGTATGTCAGAGAGTGCTCAAACATTCCACAAGGCTGTCTATGAGTGGGCTCTGCAACAGTGGGCCACTCTCTGGTGAATGTGCTAGTGATCTTCAACAGGGGGTCCGGGACTCCTGGGGGACCTCAGAGTCTCCAGTCAACAGGGGGTCTCCAAATTCTTGTTGATTTTTGAACTTAATTTTACATAACATATATAGTAAGGGGTCCCTGCTCCCTTTCTCTTTCAGTTAACCTTCTGAGACCTAAGGCCATTTTTACAGTTTATTGTCAGTCTGGATTTATTTTATAAAAAGCTTGTAAAACATCAACCCTGTTGTCTACAGTCAAGATATGAACATCATTTTTTTTTAGGACAAACTGGGTTATTAGAATATTTGGGTTGCAGTGAGGTCACTTGCATGTTAAAAATGGTTGTAGGGCCTTAAAGACAAATAAATATAAATTGGAACGATCTCTCCAGATAGTATTGATATCACAGACAGATAAGTAATGAATGCCATTATCCTTTCTAAAACACTTCTCATATGTCTTGGGACTCACACTGTGAAGAAATAATCATTATAACTTATACAGTTGACAAAATACATACATTTTTTCAAAGAAGTCAAGACGCTTTTGCTCCATGACATTTACTTATGCCAATAATAACAATAATATGTCATATTTATTGATATTACACCACCAGCAATGCTACACAAGCAAATGCGTGTAAAAAATCTGCTTCCATACAGTCATTGGCCTTTTGGTCCCCTCTGCCTTCCATACAAGAGGTGACGTTATCTCCATATATGGGCATACTGGCCTCTATTTCCCTAAACAACAGAGAGGAGAGACGGAGCCGCAAGCTAGCGGCAGAAATGAGCCAAAATGCGATGAGTTATGGACTTAAAGTGGATCAATCGTGAATAAAACAGTTTGGATTTAAAGCCCAACAACCCTGAAAGAAGCTGGAAATTCCAGGCTCAATAGAAAATCACCTGTAGAGGCTAGAAAGACCCGGAAGAGACCTCCGTAACCGCTAACTCGTTACCTTTCAGACGCAACAGTTGGTAAGTCGCTGGCTTGTATGGTTGATAAATTATTAAACTATGAATCAGAGGTGCTATTTTTACTCGTGGGCAAGTGTCTCGAGCTCAGAGGGGAGTCCTTGATTAAATAGTAATATCTAAATTGCTGTTAGATGTGATTCACAACAAAAACATGGTGTCAAGTGTGTTTGAATGATTCTTCTGAATTGTATCTTCAAATGAGACTGAGAGTCTACAGCCATAGCAGCTCTGTTGAAGCTATACCTGACTCAGTGGTGCTTTAAGCTTCATGTTAACGTTCTCACACAACTGCCCAGAGGCCAACAATCCCCACCCAAGTCTCATGGTTACACCAATACATTAACACTACACATGAACACTACATCAGCCCCACAACACTTAGACTCAGGTAACATAAATGCACAACCAAAACATTAACAGGAACGCCTGTTAGGCGTTACAGTATTAACATATGTTGGTTTTACCACGGATCATGTGTATACGGCTAACAGCTGGAACACACCGCACATGAGAGTAGCGTGTTCGTGCCTGGCCATTCGTACCGGTCACGGCTCTCTCTCTAGCTCTGTTAGAAAGAGACAGGATAAGTAGGGAAAACTTTGGTTGTGTATGTGTGTGTCTCACTCTCTCTCTTTCTCTGTTAGTCTCTTGGTGTGCCTGCAGTGAAAATATTCTAAATATAGCGTAAACTTAAACTGATGTTATTTTTTTATGAGGCTTAAATGCTTTTAGCTGCTGCCACTGTCCACAGCAGCACATGACTTAGCTTCTGCGTGGGCACTCCTGTCTGCTTCTCCAAACTGAGCATGTGCTGACTGCCATCTTAAGGCAATACACTGACTATGGATAAGTATACCAACAATGGGGTAGGCCACTTTGACAGTGAATAACTTTACATCTGAAGCTGTGGAGGAAAAAGTTTATTTTGCATTATGATCCTTGACAACAGCTAAGTGGGTCACTTGTATAACTTGTTGATTCACTGTTGTATAACTATTATTGTTTTGTGTTACAGTTATCAATTGTATGTGTTTCATTCTACAACTGTATAATTGTTTTGTGTTTCATTTATCAATTATATAACCTGTTTTGATCACGTATCGAGCTCATGTTTTGAGAAGTTTGGTCATGTTTTGAGGACGGCGCTCCTGTTTTGGAAACATGGTTTCGAGGCAGGTGCGCCGGACTCACCAGGGGATCGGCTGAGAGCGAGGATTGGGCCCCCTCGCTCACACACGTTCCCTTGTTTGTTAAGAGAATAAAAAGACGAAGAATCCCTCGGTCCGACAGAGCCTGCTGCGAGTCGCGTACGAGACGTCCAGCCACGATGATGCGGGCCCTGCCGGACCGAACGGCTCTCCAGTCCTGTGTTAAGGTAAGGGTCTGAAAGTAGCCTATACTTTGCATCACGTATTGAGTGCATGTCTGTTGCATGCTGTTTGCTTTGCTGTATTCTGTGGGAAATAAAGAGACACATTTATTTTAGCAGAAAACAGTGTTTGTGATTATTAACAGCGTGAGTCTGTTGCTCACAGCTGTGCTGTATTCTGTAGCGAGGTAAAGGGGCTGTCTATCCTGGCAGAAACAGTGTTTTGTT
>NC_045736.1:10156518-10156951 GCF_008692095.1 Etheostoma spectabile | reverse complement strand
TTCAGGTCTCTTGTCTTCCTCCTTGTATGCTTTCCCGCCTGTATGATTACCATCTTTGCCCCTAATTTGATTCACCTGTTTGTTTTCAGCTTCCTCTTTCCCCAGTGCTTTAAACACCACCAGTCCCACTCACCGTTGCCAGATTGTACCCTAATGTTTGATTCGGTGTTATTAGACATTGTTTCCTGACGCAATTATTGCTGCTCAGTTTGTACCTTTGCCTGCATGTTCTTGGAACAATAAATCTACTTACCGTGATTTCCCTGTCTGAGTTGTGCATTTGAGTATGAGAGCGGATCATTACTACAAAATAAAACCGGAAATACTGATGACACAAATGAAACCTAGAATAAAAGCATGGCAGAAACTGACACAAGGCCCCCCCCTACCAGGTTAAGTAGTCTCACATTGCCAGACCAATCTCCACAGCGCT
>NC_045736.1:10155929-10156508 GCF_008692095.1 Etheostoma spectabile | reverse complement strand
AGTAAGGTCTGCTACATAGGATAAGAGAAAAACACACTCTGGGTTGTTTAAACCAATCACATTTGTCTTGGACGTTGCAAAGTCCTGGACACAGCGACGATGGCTCTGCAAAATGGTTTTGGGAAGGAACTTGTTGTGGAACATTTGCATTTGATACATAATTCACGATATTCTCTCTTGCCAGTGTATCACCGTGTGTAACGTTAATTCATCAGACCAGTGAAGGCTATTAGAAGCACTTTTCCAGTGATTGCTGAGCATTACTGCTCAGCCCACAACTGAGCTTGACGACAAAGATGTGACGTGACCTGTCTGAAAGTCGTAAGTCTTCTGGTAGCTGTGACAAGAGACATCGGACTCATTCCGAATCTTGCTGAGACATAGAGCGTAGGTATACGTTAGGAGATAACACAGGCACAGGCTAATTATTGCCAACTAAAATGCTGGGTAACATTTGTAATTAAACCTAAACAGCTAATGTAAGTCAAAACTGCCTGCGATCTTACCCTGTACTGTTCAATAATTCCTATTTTTACAAAAACGTTTGCTACGGGGCCATAACGTGAGCTACAAGGTAAT
>NC_045736.1:10154519-10155919 GCF_008692095.1 Etheostoma spectabile | reverse complement strand
ATACATTGTTGTGTTTCTTTAGAAACAAACAACAGACAAACATAGTCTTTAAATGCTTCAGATGTAAAGTTATTCGCTGTCAAAAGGACGTCAAAATGAATGGCAGTCAATGGAATGCTTACGGCGGGGGATTGCTAAGTAGAATAAAAATGGCGCCATAGGAGCTACGCCTAGTGGAGGTTGGCCTACCCCATTGTTGGTATACTTATCCATAGTCAGTGTATTGTATTGTATTATTAGTATGGCAGTCAGCACATGCTCAGTTTGGAGAAGCAGACAGGAGTACCCACGCAGAAGCATTAAGAAGTTTAGAAGTTCAGAAGTTTAATGATTTCCTGTTAATGTTTTGGGTGTGCATTTATGTTACCTGGGTCTAAGTGTTGTGGGGTTGATGTAGTGTTCATGTGTAGTGTTAATGTATTGGTGTAACCATGAGACTTGGGTGGGGATTGTTGGCCTCTGGGCAGTTGTGTGAGAACGTTAACATGAAGCTTAAAGCACCACTGAGTCAGGTATAGCTTCAACAGAGCTGCTATTGCTGTAGACTCTCAGTCTCATTTGAAAATACAATCATTCAAACACAATTGGCACCATGTTTTTGTTGTGAATAACATCTAACATCAATTACTGAGACATGGTAGAATAGTAGTCTTTATTTCATTTTTTTAAATCCAATTCAGTTATCAAAAGTATAGCCTTCATTCAGAGGTTTGAAGTTTGATACGGTAGCAACCTTTGCGCCATTTAGATCTTAAAATGGAAACTTTGGAAGTACACATTTGAACATATCTTTACCTTTGTTTCTGAAACTTTCAAGACCTTTTAATATGATATTATTTATTTGAACAGGGATATCGTCCTCACTTAAGCAGTTTTCGTAGTCTGTACAGGAAGCAGAAAGGCAAATTAGAAAAAAGAAAATGTCTCTGAGAATAGAATTATTGCGCGTATTGCATTCTCTTAGGTAAATCAAAAAGAATGGCCAATGCCCTTTGTTTTCATCAATACTAATTACATGCATATTTAAAATTGGTATGATTTTTAAGTCTTTAAAAATCTGGATAGGTGTAAAGGTCTCACCGTGATCTGTGTTTAGGGTGTGTGGAACGGTCAAGCCGAGGCACTCTGCCTGTTTCTCAAACTCGTTCAGCTCAGCAGCAGAGACAGTCTGTCTCCTACCTGTTGAAGAGATGACACATTTCAGATTAAAAAGCCTTGGGATGATAATCTGTTTTAGAATACCTATAGTATACACCACTGCAATCTTACACATATTTTACAGATTTGGAAAAATGACCACTTTTTGTTAATAGTAATATCAATATTTATATAGTGTCACGTAAAATTAACATAATGTAATCATTTATATTAGTTTATACTATTTGAACCCCCCCCCCCCC
>NC_045736.1:10151358-10154507 GCF_008692095.1 Etheostoma spectabile | reverse complement strand
ACACACACACACACACACCTTTCTTTAATATAACCATACTGATATTTTGAATATAGATTAGCCGTTTTAAAAATTCCCTAAAATGGAAATAATTAAGTATGAACGATCTGAAGCCAGTCTAAAAAGGTTTCTCTCTGAAGCGTATTCTTGCTGAGTATTATTCTCATGAGTAATGTACTGTATATCACCATTATTGGAAATATTATCACATATTTCCTTATATCATCTCCAACGTTAGCCTTACTGAAAAGTATAACATTCTTAAGAGTGTCTATGTTCTCCTTTAGAACGAAGCAGTCAGGACAGCCGGTCTGCAGCAGCACCATTGGTTTAGCAGTTGGAGCATCTGTTGGGTTAATAATATTACATTACTAATCAGATTCACACACCTGTGTCAAAATGTCAATGTTAAATAAAACTCTTACCATTGCTGGCAACACCAGATACGGTGTCGTTATTAGAGCCAGATTGCCTGTCTGATTCTGATCTGATGTTGCAGTAACCATGCCTGCAAAGGATTTATTAAAGAGAACAACTGAAAGATCAACTGTACCGGACATACTGCAGCACAAATACTCTTGACAGTGTTATGCATCAGATTCATGCCAACAAATTACTGTAACAACCATATGTGATTAGTAACGGAGTGCTTACACTTTAGATTTTAGGTTGACAGCGTAGATGTTGGGTGTGTCCTTTGAAGTAAAGTCCAATGCTAAACTTGGCCAATAAACAGCATTCATTATTGCTGTAGCCACACAGAACTCAGTAGATATGGCTATGCAGTACCATCTCCCAGACAACTGAAATATGAGTGTATACAATTTAATAATATTGTTTAATTTTTGTATTCAATATGCAGCTTCTGTTGTGAAAATTCTTTTCCACAACACGCACAAATCAGTTCAGTAGGTTCAAATCACGTATAAATATGGAAAGAGACTTACATCTGGAGATATGTTCACACTCTTCTGCAGCTGCTCACACACCAGCGGCGCAGGGTGGCCCACCGAGGTGAGACTCAGCACAACAACAGCAACACACAACGTCTTCATCATGGCTCTGATGTTTGGCTGTCTCTCTCAGGTCGCTCTTGTAGCAAAAATCGCGAACCAATAGATTTTGCACAACATCTACCACCCCAGACTGAAAGGCTACAAAGCAGATTAAAGCCAACCAAATATTTACTCTGAAAGTCCACCAAGCCTTATTGTTTGCTTATCAAACACACTGGAGTTAAGGGACATCCAAAAGTACCAAAACAAGGTCTCATGTCTATAAATATCTAATAAATCTGTCTCAAGAAATCACTGGTTTACAGTTCACATACTGTACACAAATTAGATACATCTTTTAGAAGCAAACTATCATATGTTGTTTCCCAGTGAAAATGGCAGGCTTCTCAGCTGAAATGACATATAGAGGACTATTTATATATCTTTCCCACTATATTTTGACAGCGGTAGTTGACTAAAGCCAGTAGATTTTACATAGAAAGCCCTACTAGGATCATGTAAGATGTAATTTTGTCATGCATGCAACTCCCCAATTGGCTTGACCAGCTGCAACATTAAATGAATGCGTATGTTGCATTTTCATGTTGGAGCTGGTCCTGGTGGAGTTTCATGCATAACAAAAAATTAAATATTAAAATACATGTTAAGATAACAATAGGCCTATTTTTGTGTGTGAGACCACAAAGTAGTAAGCTACTAGTAGCTATAGCTGTCAAATTAATGTAGTGAGATAGAAGTATAAAGTGGCAAAAAATGGGTCAGTGTGTGTGTGTGTGTTTTTAGAGTAGATATTCAGATCTTTTTCTTAAGAAGCAATACTATGGTATACATCATATTTAATAAACAGTTCCTTATAACTAAACTTTATAGGCTCATCATATTTTTGAGGTTTGAAATCATCACTAGTCAAGTTACTATAGTTGTCAAACACAGTTCACCTACAGTAAAATGTGTGTCCTGGGGGATGAAACACATCTGGAGGAATCCCATACAGTATACACATGGTAAACTAATGTCCACACAGTGTCTCCAACCAGAGTGGGTTTAGATGATTTTTGCTCCAACTAATACATCAGTGAGTGGGAGGTTTTACGTATGCACAGCAGTAACCGGGGTGAGATTTCTTATCTGACAACGTTGGTTGGTAAGGGGACCCCAGTCTAGATCAATAGAAGTACATTTTCAGGATAATTGCCTGATGTCCCTCACCTTCTTCTGTGTGTTGCCGTTCACAAAATCCCTTCCTTTGGGAAACAACAGCAAAGCAAGCTATCAAGCTTAGCTTGAAATGGTAAGTTTTGAAGAAAATTTGAATCATGCAACAAGACAGGCCTGCTTGGTTCTTTCGGGAATGATTGTAAAGTGTAAAGTGTTACATCACATACAGTATAACATGTTTACAGCATTTACTATCTGTGGGGACGTTTTGATTGCTATAGATGAAATATAGGCTACACAGCATTACACTGGAAAGAGACAATTACGATTTGTAACATTTTCCAATTGAAATAGTTTGTTACTGTACTGTGTGAACAGTTCATCTTCATTTAAAATTGCATGAGGCGTTTTCTTTAGCGGGCTGCAAATGTTCCACAAAAACCAGTCTGTTCCCGAGACCATTTAGCAGAAGATTATTTTTTTTCCTATCCCAGAATGTATGGTACAGCCAGGCCTCCACAGCTCTATGGAAACTGGCAATCCGAAACTATGGGACCCATAGATACTATGCATGTCTATGAGGGGACCCTATTAATTGTTACACCGCCAAACGGCATGGTGGTTACAGCTCCCTCACCGACGCTTGTTAAATTTCTGTCTATGGCTACATATTGCGCTACAGTATATATATATATAAAAAAAACTGATTCGGAAAAATAAGAGAAACGGATGAGCAGTTCTTTAGAAAGCTGCAAGCAACATTACCGGAAGTCACGGAATGGGTCGGTTCCGAACAACCACGGTTTGAACGGACACTACACTTTATTTATTTCGTAGCCTACTGTCTATGGTTAGTACAACTCCAGCTAACAAATGTTGGTTCCCAGAACGTTCTGGGAATGTTCGTTTTTGGTTGCGGGAACGTTCCCTGAAGGTTTGGTTGTATTTTGGTTAGAATAGAATAGAATAGAATAG
>NC_045736.1:10144122-10151348 GCF_008692095.1 Etheostoma spectabile | reverse complement strand
TTGTCATTATACACAAGTACACGGTCTGTCTGTTGGTTTTCTTAACGTTCTAGTAACGTTCGTTTTTGGTTACAGCGAACGTTCTCGGAACGTTACCCTTATTAATGTTTCTGGCAGGCGTGTACTAAAAGATAAGTAAGCTAACGTTGAGTATTTGTAACTTAAGCTCAACGTTAATAATGCTCTAAACTAACGGTGTTTGCGAAAGAGTCAAAGCTAACATTAAACTTCTCTGTGAGGAATCATGTGAGCTCTTTCTGGTCGTCATGTGGTGCCTTTACAGTCGTGGTCCTGTTAGCAGCCGGCTAACAGTTCAGGCTAGCACAGGAGACTGTTTATAATGGGTGACCGTATTTTGATTTCCAAAAAAAAGGACACTCAACCCGGCCTCGAGACACCAATTCAGACAGGCTTCTCAGAAGTTAATGAACATGCTTTATTATGCCTCAATGGTACAAAAATAATTTATGTAATAAAATAAAATCAGTAACAAAATAGTTGCCTTTTAATAAATACATATGAAATGTTCTAAATATGACATATTCTGTGTCAGCTTCAAAATCCAGCTCAACTAGTTCTAGTAAGTTTTTTCGGTGTCCACGTGAGTTTTGAGATCTCCAGCACCTTTATTGGACACTGAAACATATGTGCTAACTTTGCACACGGTGCACTCTGTCTCCCACTTGTCCCGACTTGGCGGTAGCCTACTTACGTGGAAATATTTGTTTGCAGTTCAACTGTGAAGCTGCGTTTACGCTTGGGCATTTTGTGTGCAACGCTCCGCTGTCCGACCTGGTCCATGGATCTGCTACCTGTATGTGCGCGTCGCAGAGCCGCCCGCAAGGCAGCCTCTTGAGAATTAGGGTAGCCTACGTCACGTAACAAAGTACCGTAGTATTATGTGCAAAGCGCCAGTCAATTTAAGTACACGCTTATGGTCCCATGAAAAAACAGCGAAAACCGAACATTTCTCCACACCACGCCCCCCCACCCCATGTCCACGTAAAAAGTGGACATGTCCGGGCAAAAGAGGACGTTTGGTCACTCTAGTTTATAACACTATAAGAACTAATAGAAACTGTAGTTGTCTGGACAGTGTATCTCTTAATAGAAATGCAGGTTTAATACATGATTTAAATTATAATCTAATTTGTTTTCTTATCTGATAATCTATTCATTCATCTATCCTTCCATCCTCGTCCGCTTATCCGGGGTCCGCTGTGGGGGAAGCAGCTCCAGAAGCAGGGGACCCCAAACTTCTGATATAATTAATATGATTCATAATATGCAAAAGTCCTTTCTTAAACATCTACTACATTGATGCACAAATCTTCCCTGTAGAAATCTTCAATATGGAGATCTTACTGATTTAATGTCTGTAGTTTTGTGGGTTGACCTAATTCAAAAATATATACTTTTAACTCATCAAGGCCTTAAAGTGATAGTTCAGATATTACAAAGTAGGCTTGTATGAGGTACTTATCTAAGTCAGTGTATTTCCTTCAGTAAATGACGCACGTCCCCAGATTGGAGGAGCAGACCGGAGTACCGACACGGAAGCAAAGCAATGTACTGCTGTGTACAGGGGCAGCAGCTAAATATATTTTAGCCACCTAAAATAGGCCCACCTAAAAAAAAAAAAATCAATTTAATTGGCAAGGAAAAGCGGTCAAATATTCTCAATATACTGTACATTTAAACTGATATAGTTTTTTTTAAAAGTGGGCCTGTTTTGGGTGGCTAAAATACGTTGTTCTGCTGCCCCGGTCCACCTCGTTAACCTCATGTCAAAATATCTGAACTATTGATTTAAGTCCTAGTTCTCTGTACATAATTATGTCGTTCAGAAATTGTGCAATCATGCAACATTATGACTGTCCTAAAGAGCATTTGAGGAGTGAGCTTAAGTGCAACACAGATGTAACATGTGAATCCTTTATTTTATTTCCCTCCAGTTCCTTCTGGTCATGCAGCTGGTGATCCGCCGGTACCGTCCCTCAGACAAGGACCCAGTGCTCGCCCTGTTTAGCATCAGCATCCGGGAGCACATCGGTCCATGTTTTCACAACGCCATGACCAGCCCGCTCTACCTGGCCATCACCCTGGCTCTGGGTGTCACTGGGTACCTGCTCGGCTCCGTGTTAGGGGCTGTGGTGTTACCGGAGCCTGGGTGGGCCTCGTCTTCTACTGCTGTCATGAGCTTTATGCCAGCTACGCAGGGAGAAACTCCGGACAACATCAGGACATCCCTGGGAACTATCGAGCAACCGGATGACTGTTTCTGGGGCAGAGGCTGAGGTTGATGGGAGGGCCCAGATCGTAGGTATGGTGGCTGTAGTGGCCAACAAAGTGGGAAAGAAAGACTGGGGAACCTGTTCAGGATGGTAATCTCACCATCGTGCAGACGGGTAGGCCTGGGCTTCAGGATGGCCCAGACTGTGATTGACTTCTGTAAGGAACGAGGCTTCTCCAAGGTGGTTTTGGAGACCAGCTCTCCAGCCACCGCTGCTGTGGCCCTGTACAAGAAACTGGGGTTCAGCTACGTCCTCTCACACGCCGAAACACAGGCTCCTGTTTGGTTTGTAATGCTGGCTAAGGTGTCAATTTTTAAAATGGAAAAACACCTGACATAATCTTAATTAGCTATTAAACGTGTTTTATTTATATTAATCTGTATTATAAACAAAGTCTCAGGTAATGCAAAGCGCAAAAGCCTTTTACTTGTTCTGTATGTAGGATCAACTTATCTGAATGTTTTATACATGACGCACTGCTGCTCTTAAAGTTTTACTGGACCAAGATTCACAGACCAATGATTGGCGTACTGGTACTTTATTTTCTTTAAATAAAAACTAGTTTCTTCTGTGATTTTATTCACAGTAGTTTGATCAATTACAATTCATTTTTCCCCCCAACAAAAACATGCCAAAAATAACACCACCCCTAAATTGTTTTACCCCGCGGTATGTTTTGCTTTAACGCACCGTCCTCTTTCCAACAGTCCCATGCATTAACAGCAATCTTTAGGGGCCCTGTACGCGCACACACACACACACACACACACACACACACACCACGGAATGATCAAAATGTTAATCAATATATTGTGGCTAAAATAAAACCATATCCAACCTCTCACACTAACATTTTACCCAGCCCTGGTGCAGACACCAGCTGGTGCAATCAGGAAGGTGGAGGTTGATGATTGTAAATGATCAACAGTAGAGGGTGCCATTTAGCTAAGTAACACTGAAGCGCCTGGCTGTGATGCAACTCCATAGTTTCTAGAGTCTTGTATTTGCAGTCTTTACTGTCCATGATTGGGAGTCATTTGCAGTATAGTAATAATACTGTTATGAATGTCAAAGCTCTGAATATTGTGGGAACTATGGTTCACTCCAAATGTTTGGCGTTTTTTTTTGTTCAGATTGTCGTGGTGTATTTAGATCCCCCGTGTGCAGAATCTTCATGTGATTTTATAGCATAAGTAAAATGATGTAGTTTACACAAACAAATATAACCAGGATACTACTAGTACTACTACTAGTGTCCATGTAAAGGCACTCATATGTCGGCCACAATGTGTGTTTTCCTTTTTTTTTTCTTTAAATTATACCTCTGCGAGGTTGCCAAATCCAACACATTGAAGCTATAGACACTATACCTTGAAATTCCCCCTTTTCAAGTTATGACTTTATGCTTAGACTAGAAATGACATAAGTCAATATTGACAGAGAGTTGGAGGCACTGTGTGGGCATGCGCTTCCCATGTGTATGGGATTGCTCCAGGTGTGTTTCATCCAGCAGGGCACACATGTTACTGTAGGCGAACGGATGCCTGACTGTGGACGATGTGGAGAAAAGAAGCTGCTTGGGGGTTAAAATGCGGACTGTTGTATTTGCCAAAAACAAGCTCCAGCATTCCCAGAATGGGAAAAGTTAAATTATATGTTGTATGGGTTCTACAGGAAATACCATGAGGCAATAATAAGGAATTTGTGTTTTAGATTGGGGGTGTATGTATAATCAATCTTTTTAGTTAGGCTGAGTACTTCCATTTAATGCCACTTCTTATTTCTATCCCACACTACATTTATTTGACAGCTACAGTTACTAGTAACTTCAGTTACTGGATTTTCTCACAGACAGGCCTCAGTTCCACCATCACATCCACATGTGATGTGTGATGTGATTCACATCCACCATCATCTCACCGAGCACCGGCTCCCCCGCAGCGATGTGTTCTCAGCCCTCTTCTCTTCACACTGACGACTCATGACTGTTGTGCACAGCCCAGCACCAATCACATCATAAATTACGCGGACGACACAACAGTGGTGGGTCTTATCCAGGACGGAGATGAGAGGGCATATAGGGAGGAGGTGAGACTTTTTGCAGACTAGTGCAAGACAAACAACTTAGCCCTGAACGTCGAGAAAACCATGGAGCTGGGGGTTGACTTCAGGAGAAATCAGCCCGGGCACGCAACCACATCAATAGGACTGCTGTGGTGATCGTAAAACACACAAAGTTCCTAGGGGTTCATGTGGCTGACAACCTGTCCTGGGACCTGCACACTTCCTCCCTCATCAAACAGGCACACCACTTCCTGCGGCGGTAGAAGAGGGCCTACCTCAGTCCATCCATCCTGACCACTTTCTACAGGGACACCATTGAAAGTGTTCTGACCAGCAACATTTCTCTCGGGTTTGGGAAGTGTAACGCTACAGAAAGAGAGTGGTGGGGATGGCTCAGCGGACTATTGGGACTACCCTGTCGACCATTCAGGAACTGGTCCAGAAAAGATGCCCGTCAAAAGCAAAAGGGCATGTTCAAAGACCCCGCTCACTCTGGCTACAGACTGTTTTCCCACCTCCCCTCTGGCAGGAGCTACCGCGGTCTGAGAACAAGGACTGCAAGGTTCAAAAACAGCTTCTTCCCCACTGCTGTCAGACTACTGAACAATGAAACCCACTAAGAGACCAATCAATCTGACTAGTATTCATGTACATAATTATCTGTTTCAGTGCACCCTAGTATCTGTTCTGGCTGCACCTTATTCTCATCTGCACTACTTTAAATATGGATATTTATACTATACTGGATATTATAACTGTATATACCTAGATATTTATATTTTTTTTAGTTTTTTAGACTTGATATATTTATCACTCTACATGCTCTGCACACCTATGTAACATTCATATTTACTTTTATTTATAGCCCTATAGCTAATATCTCGATTTTCTACAGTGTTTTACTTTTTTTTTGTGCTATATTGTTTTAAGCTGTGAACTTTGCACGTAAAAAAAGAAATCTTGAATCTTAACTAGTGATGATTTCACACTCAAAGATAGGCCTATTATGATTATAAGATATCATTTTTTGTTATACATGAAACTCCACCTCGACCAGCTGACTCGGACCTCAACACGAGATGCGGGACTCGTGAACAATCTTTATTTTTAGGAAACGTCCGATGAGGGCAATTCAAAGTGCTTTACAAAAAAAGATTAAAATGGTTAAAGTTACAATGGAGTATAAGAAATTAAACATTAAAGAGCAAATAAAAGCAGATAAAATAGCACATTTTAGATTATTAAAGGCTGGTTATTTCATGGGTCAGGATAATATGCATCTTGATAAAGTTCCCTTGGTCTTTGGAATTAAAATAACCCCATATCATAACATAACCTTGTATCAACAAGACTCCATACCACAGAAATAAAATGAGAGACTTCCTTTTCTATTCTCCAGACTGCTAATCTCTCAGCACAAGTCCATTGTTCACTTCTATAGAAATTCAAAATCGTGGTTTTGCACGGTGTCAACACATTTATTAACATTTCTGCACAGACTCTGCAAGTGGCGTTAGCTACTTTTTCACTGTACTTCGACCCAACATAAAAATAATATGTATTTCAAGATCACTTCTTTGTCATTACATGAACTTCACCCCGGTAAAATGAACTTATGCCTGTCATCGTGTTTCCTCTCATGTTCATTCATATTATGTATGATTGCTCTTGGGGAAATTACTAGAATTGTTTGGTCTTTGTAAATAATCGAGTGTCTATCTGCATTTTACTCTATCTGTAAAATGTATTAAGATAACTTTTGTTATGATTTGATACTTTAAATAAAATTGAATTGAATTGAATTAAATGTTGGACTGCCCTGATCCCCGGCAAGGACCAGTTTCACAAGTTGTCTGAGTAACAGTGTCAATCTTTTTAAGTTGTGTTATAATGTAGCTAGCAGACACATTATTAAAGCATTAATCTCTCCCGTTAAATTGGAACAGCCAGCAGTGGTGAGACTGGAAGAGCCCATATACACGGCTGTTAAACCTTGTGTCGCCTTCCAACTTTGAGAGAGATTATCTATTGATAGATGGAATAGCTGACAGTATGATGCCTTTGCATCTTGAAAAAGTCAAAGTCACACTTGGCCATTGGCTGCATCCTTTGGTTTTAGTCAGAATAGATGCAAGTAACAGCTGCAGGTTTTCCCTTCACCTTTTCACATTTTCATAGCAAAGTTCTTGGTATTTATTTTTAGGCTGGAGGCAATTCCAGATGCAACTCCCAATGCCAATACACTTTAGTTTGCAGAGTAAAGTTGAAGCTCAAACGAAAGATGTTAAAGACCGTTTCCCCTGCAGGAAGATCAAGAACTAAAACCTAAATGTTGCTCCTCCAAAAGGCCTCAGGCAACACTGTAACACACAGCATTTAGTTCAAATGCAAACATGCTGCTGGCAGAACGGTTGAGGATGAAAGTTTGGGTGCTAACCCTAACCCTTAAATCTCAAAGACAGCCCGATGCTTGATTTATAGACTATTTGTGGGTGGCTGTTTGCGGTTTGACCTATCAACTCCTGTCGATAAAGTATAATAGGGTAAATCCTGTATAGTGCTGTGATCCACTTGTAGCTGTCATGTAGCCTATCTTTGTAAGTCATTGTAAGTCGCAAGCGCACAAGATTAGTCAGGCTTGGGGTAAAACTATCAGGGTAAACCAATCAGAGGCAGAGTAAGGCAGACTAGGGCAGGACACGCCTTCGCCATCCTGGAAAAATTCAAGTTTGCATTTGGGAACTCCGTACACTACAAAAATGTCATTGAAGAACAGATAAAGAAAGAGACAGCAGGTTTATTAGATTGTAGAAGGCGCTGTGTGATGTCATTTGGATGAGCGGTTCAGAGTGCGAGCAGCAATACCGG
>NC_045736.1:10141709-10144112 GCF_008692095.1 Etheostoma spectabile | reverse complement strand
ACTAGTTATTTTAGTGCCTGCAGTAAGGTGACCACATTTTTGAGACAAAATCCAGGGACATTTTCAGCTCAGAAGCGTAAATACCTCCAAAACAGGTAATGTTTTTTATCTTTTAAAAGTTTTTCTTTTAATACATTTTCATCTCTAAGGTTTTAAGGTCTAAGATTAAAGTACACACCAAATTTGAAGTTGATCAGATCAAATCTCTAGGAGGAATTTGTTCAAGTACGACATGTAGAAATGGACAAAATCACACTTATTTTGAACTTTTCAATTAAAAATGGAGGACTTCCTGTTTAGAGTATGGCTCCGATGAGCATTTTTGTACGTCTTGACATGCTACATATGTGTACCAAGTTTTGTTAGTCTACATCAAATGTACTGCAGGGGCTCAATTTATTTAAACTTTTTAGGGGGCATTAGCAAGCCTTTTTTGTCTACCTATTCCCGAAACCCTTAAATCACGAACATTTTCGCCAGAGTTGATGCACCCGCCAATTTTAGTGAGTCTTTCAGTGTGTTAAGCCCCTAAAAACAGCGATTCATTTGAGGAAGAAAGAAAGAAGAAATAATTCCTTCAGTTTCAATTGGACCTTCGCTTCTGTCGGCGCTCGGGCCCTTATAAGAGGCATTGGACAGGAAGACGGGCATAAGACAAAAGGGACCACACACACACACAGATCAAAGTGAGAAGGCTGTAGCACAAATCTACAGCATGGATTTTAAGGATTCAGCAATGCTGAGCCAAGTGTCCAAAGTCTTTGTTGGGGCTCCATTGATGTGCGCCATGGAGCGCTCCATGTATGCGACATCTAGAAAGGATGAATGGGAGTCATGAGGTGGTTTCCAACAGGGTATCAAACGTTTTCTTTGCAGATGTAAGTCCAGCAAATACAGCACATTTTTCAGTTTTAGATAGCTGGAGGTCTGACAGATCATTCAGAATCAGAACAAAAAGTTTGGAGAACCGGAGACCAAAAGCAAAGCAATGTACTGCTGTGTACAGGGGCAGCAGCTAAAGGTATTTTAGCCACCTAAAATAGGCCCACCTAAAAGATACTATCAATTTAATTGGCAAGGCAAAGTGGTCAAATATTATGAATATACTGTACACTTAAGCTGATATTGTTTTTTTAAAGTTGGATCGGAGTCGGTTTCTCCCAACTGGGAGTGTGCCGACCGGCATCTACTGTAAGCAATACACTGATTATAGGTAAGAACCTAATACAAGTTAACCTCATGTCAAAATATCAAAAGTATCGATTTAAGTCCTAGTTCTCTGTACATCCTTTTGTCACTCAGAAATTCAGTGCAATCATGCAACATTATGACTTTCCTAAAGAACATTTGAGGATTGAGCTTAAGTGCAATACAGATGTAACATGTGAATCCTTTATTGTGCAGCAACATCTAACCCCCCCAAAATGAATGAACACACTCCAATAACTTATTGTAACATGTGAATCCTTTATTGTATTTCCCTCCAGTTCCTTCTAGTCATGCAGCTGGTGATCCGCCGGTACCGTCCCTCAGACAAGGACCCAGTACTCGCCCTGTTCAGCATCAGCTTCCGGGAGCACATTGGTCCATGTTTTCAAAAAGCCATGACCAGCCCGCTCTACCTGGCCATCACCCTGGCTCTGGGTGTCACTGGCTACCTGCTGGGCTCCGTGTTAGGGGCTGTGGTGTTACCGGGAGCCTGGGTGGGCCTTGTGTACTTCTGCTGTCATGAGCATTATGCCGGCTTCATCAGGGAGAAACTCCAGACGGACATGCAGGATATCACTGGGAACTATCTGAGCAGACCGGATGACTGTTTCTGGGTGGCAGAGGCTGAAGTTGATGGGAGGGCCCAGATCGTAGGTATGGTGGCTGTAGTGGCCAAACAAAGTGGGAAAGAAAGACATGGGGAACTGTTCAGGATGGTCATCTCATCATCGTGCAGACGAGTAGGCCTGGGCTTCAGGATGGCTCAGACTGTGATTGACTTCTGTAAGGAACGAGGCTTCTCCAAGGTGGTGCTGAAGACCAGCTCTATGCAGACCGCTGCTGTGGCCCTGTACACCAAACTGGGGTTCAGCTACGTCCTCTCACACACCGAAACACTGGGTTCTGTTTGGTTTCAAACGATGGCCAAGGTGTCAATTTTGAAAATGGAAAAACACCTATAGACCTGACATAATAATAATCTTAATTAGATGTTTCATTTATATTCCTCTGTATCAGTGCTGTAAGCTTTTGCATCAATAATACTTCACTGAAACCTCCAAAAAAATACAAAGTATCAACCTTTAATGGCCCTGTACACCCGCGCAAGAGGAATGATCAAAAGTGTTAATCAATATATTGTGGCTAAAAGAAAAACATATCCAACCTCTCAGACTAACATTTTACCCAGCCCTG
>NC_045736.1:10131896-10141689 GCF_008692095.1 Etheostoma spectabile | reverse complement strand
GCAATCAGGAAGGTGGAGGTTGATGATTGTAAATGATCAACAGTAGAGGGTGCCATTTGATTAAGTAACATTTGCAATGTAGTAATATTACTGTAGTGAATATCAAAGCTCTCAATATTGTGGGAACTATGGTTCAGTTTGTTCAGATTGTCGAGGTGTTTGACCTTTGAGCTCATAATAGAGTTGCAGTGTATTTAGAGGCACTGTTTGCAGAATCTTCATATGATTTTATAGCATTAGTAAAATAATGTTGTTTACACAAACAAACACAACCAGGATTATTTCCTCATATATAACTAGACAGTGTTCCGAGCAGCCTGGGTGCAATGCAGCATGTGATACAACACTCATATCTATGACATACTTGAATCTTGACTTGGACTCCAGCTCAGAGACTTGAGACTTGAGACTTGACTTGGACTCTAGATTAAAGAATTGAGGCTTGACATGGACTCTAGTTCAGAGACTTGAGACTTGAATTTGACTCTAGCACAGAGACTTGAGACTTGACTTGGACTCTAGCTCAGAGACTTGAGACTTGACTTGGATCTACTCAGACTTGAGACTTGAATGGCTCTAGCTACAAGACTTGCGACTTGAACTTGGTATCTAGCTCAGAGACTTGAGACTTGACACGGATTCTAGCTCAGACTTGAGACTTGAATTACTCTACTCAGACTTGAGACTTGAATTGGACTCTAGCTCAGAGACTTGAGACTTGAATTGGACTCTAGCTCAGAGACTTGAGACTTGAATTGGACTCTAGCTCAGGGACTTGAGACTTGAATTGGACTCTAGCTCAGAGACTTGAGACTTGACATGGACTCTAGCTCAGAGACTTGAGACTTGAATTGGACTCTAGCTCAGAGACTTGAGACTTGAATTGGACTCTAGCTCAGAGACTTGAGACTTGAAATGGACTTTAGCTCAGAGACTTGTGTGCGTCTCTGGTGGAGTTTCATGTATAAGAAAAGTACATGTTTATATACAACACTCACAGGAGCCTTTTTCAGCCTCATGAGTAGGTTTTGATGCTTTAAAGGTCCTATATTATGCTTATTTTCAGGTTCTACTTGTATTTCTGGTTTCTACTAGAACATGTTTACATGCTTTAATGTTCAGTATGAATATACCTGTATTCACCCTCTGTCTAAACACTTGGTTTTAGCACTCTTTGAGCCCCTTTCTATGCTCCAGACTGCTAAACTCTCAGCACAATTTCACTGTTCACTTCAATAAAAAATCTAAATCAACCAGACTGGAATGACTGCCACTTTACATACAGTATATTTTTTCCATATAAAAGTTATCCATTTTTGCCTAAGTAAGATTTTGAACGCAGGAATGTGCACCCGCTGTGAATGTTATCACCTGATTGAATGGGAATTATCAGTTGTTTATTGGTACTATATTGTAGATATGATGGAGTCATAACAATCAAAATGGGTAATAACAGGCCTATATATAGTGGTTTACATGGTGTCCCCACAATTATTAACAATTTTGCACAGACTCTGCAAGTGGCGTTAGCTACCTTTTCAGTGTGGATAGATAGATAGTCTTTATTGTTGGACTCACGGTCCATAAAAAAAAAAGAAGAAGAAACAGATTCACAGGACAGACACCAATTAAACACAGCTATAGATAGATAGATAGATAGATAGATAGATAGATGTTTATTGATCCCAAGAAAAATGGGAAATTCCGGTTTTACAGCAGCAAAATCAGTCACAAAGCACAGAATATAAATATAAATGAAATACTAGGAAAAATATACATACATACAATATACATGAAATAAGAATATGAATAAAATAAAATAACAAATATTTGAATATGTACAGGATGGGAAAACAAAAATGTGCAACTGCTTAAATAATATGCTAAAATGTAAATAAACCAATTGTGCAGGTTGCACTTAGTGCAGTAGTGTGGTGTCCAAAAGTCTTACCTAGCACCCAGTGATGACATGTTAAAAAGTGTTATCGCCTGTGGTAGGACTGATTTTCTCTAGCGGTCCGTGCGGCATTGAAGCTGTCGGAGCCTCTTAGAGAAGCTGCTCCTCTGTTGGACCAGTGTGGGGTGGAGAGGGGGGTCAGGGTATCCCATAAGGGTGACTGGTGTCTCAAAGCACTGAACCTTGGGTCAATCAGATGTGAAATGACAGAGTTATAAACTCATTGTAAAGGCTGCCATGACACTTCTCAAAGCTCAGAAATTAAAACTAAATGAGAAGCAGATTTAGGTTGTTAAGGGCGCTCTTTCAGCCCCTTCGGTTATATGGCAAAGCTCTCAAGTGCAGGGGCAAGAAGGCAGCATGTAATCGCCATCTGTTGGCGTTGTACTTCGACCCAACATAAAAATACAAAAAAGTCTTTCAGGATCAGTTCTTTGTCAACGCCGTCCTTACATGAACTTCACCCCGGTAAAGTTAATTTTTAAAAAGGCTTGTCATCGTGTTTCCTCTCATGTTCAATCATTGAAGCCTCTATGTTGAACTGTCCTGATCCCCGGCAAGGACCAGTTTCACAAGTTGTCTGAGCAACGTAAGTTAACAGTGTCATTTTTTAAAGTTATGGTATGATTATAAAAGAATTAAATCTTACTTACATTGAAGGAGTCTCTGTCTGTCTGCCTGTCTGTTTCTCCTTTGATTTCCGTTCATCTGATCGACTTCACACTTGGTGGGTGGATGAGGACCCGAGGAAGTGCATTGTCTTGTCATTCTAAGTCATAATAGAGAAGTGCCTGTTGGTGTATGGTAGGCTAGTTGTGGTACGGTGGTAGATTGCCTCTCACTCCAGTTTACTGGAATGAGAATTAACTTTTTCTTTTGAAACCTGCCTCTTACTGTGTGATTGTTCTTTAGTGAAATGTTATCAGTTTCAGTGGAAATTTCTTCACTAGAAACTTTCATTGGAGAACGGATAAATAAAGAGATAGCGAGTTTGTTAGATTGTAGAAAGCGCTGTGTCGACTGTGTGATGCCAAGCAACAGCCACGTTTTGAACTGACATTGCACTGTTTATTTTTAAGCCTACAGTCTATGGTTAGTAGGTCTAGGCTGCAACCATAGACAGTTAAAGACAATTCAAAGATGTTTCTGGCGTACACAATAGAGCTAATTGCAGGCTTGTAGGCTACTAAAGTTAAGTTAGCTAACGTTGAGTATTTTGTTACATGAGCTCCAAATTAGAAACGTAAAGGAACGGGGTTTCCTACAGAGTCAGAGCAAAGTAGCTCTTTATCTGGTCGTCATGTGGTGCCTTTACAGCCGTGGCCATGTTACCAGTACAGTTCAGGCGAGCACAGGAGACTGTTTATAACACTGTAATAACTAACCATAAACTGTTGGCTCTGTAGAATTTATCATATCGCTTAAAAAAAACACTGGCAGCGGGTTTATTACATGAAAATTGCAAGTGGAATCAGAAAACGGCTGTTATGAAGTTGATATTTGAAATCATCATTCAACTCTAACGTTCAGTTCAGTGGCGGTTCTACACGGAGGCCTAGGGGCCCGTGTCTCCCTAGAAATGTCACTGGTCACCCCTGTGCCCCCCCATTATGACCAAAAAAAAAAAAAAAAAACAGCAACACTGTCTCTAACCAGCACCTGTTTCCTGGTTCCACTTATTATTTATTAGTTATTCACCATTCTCATTCTTTATTTCAGAGCTGTTCATACTGTTCATATTGTAATATAATAACATAATACTACTCGTTCCAGAAACCTTTGCACTATGCTCCATAAGTTAAATAATAACTATCATAATTAACGCCTGTATAGTTTGCACTCTTCATTGCACTATTGCCTCAACCTGTCTACAGTATATTGTTTCTGTTTAGCGTGTGTATATATTAGTGTGTAGCCTATATACTGTTTGGTTGTTTTGTATGTGTAAGCGCATTGGGAGCAATGATGATCCAAAGTAAAATTCCATGTATGTGTCCTCATACCTGGCAAATAAAGCTGATTCTGATTCTGATTTTACCATAGACTGTATATAGTAGGGCTACCTATAGATATATATTAACGGTCTATGGATTTTACACGCGGGCATCAGAAGCGGAACTAATGTGCGACGCAACGTTCTACGCGGGTAAATTAGAGCGGCGCACCCAAACACTGTAGGCTGCCTGCTACGCCCTCATGTGGTGCTGCTCGGGGACTGAAAGGCTGCTCCTGGAGAGAGAAGCTCCGATTTCTCCTGTTGCAAGACTCCAAGGTAATTCAAACTATGTCATCTCGTATGTGACGTGTTGTTCTTGCACATAACCGAGTTCCTTTCGTTCCTCACACTGAGGATGAAATCAAGTTAGTAAACATCCAAATGTCAGGATCCTTGCTAGGTCTACACTCACTCACTCACTCACTCATTCACTCATTCACTCATTCACTCACTCACTCACTCACTCATTGATTCATCCCAAAGGAAATGTTAGTTTGGAGAGAGGGGCATGTGATGACAGTGAGGCCTCTGACACAGAGAGGGATATTCCAGAGGGTGAGGAGGATGAAGAAGAGGGTGAGGAGGATGAAGAAGAGGGTGAGGAGGATGAAGAAGAGGGTGAGAAGGAAGAAAACATACAGGGACAGAGAAAGGAACAGCCAGAGGGACAGCAAGTGGATCCATGTGGATTAAGTACTGCACCATCAGGTTTGTGATGAAGAAGGTTCCTACTATTTCTTATTTATTTACTGTATATTGTATGTATGTATATTGTATCCTGGTATTTCATTTATATTTACATTCTGTGCTCTCTGACTGATTTTGCTGCTGTAACTTTAGAATTTCCCATTTTAGTGGGATATCTATTTATCCATCCATCTATCTCTCTCTCTCTCTCTCTCTCTCTCTCTCTCTCTCTCTCTCTGTCTATTTGCAAAGCAGTGCAATTACAATTTCATTGTAGGTCTACTGTGTGTCCTTCAATTGGTGCTTTTTGCTGTAAAATTACTTCTTTTGTGTCAAAATGGCTCTATTTCTTTTTTTAAGTACATACTTGGCCTACATTTTGAAATGCATGCAGGTGTACATGCATTCAGTGGTATGCATGCATAAAAAGAGGAATTAAAAAAAAATCATCTTTTGGAAATTGATCTTAATGCCTTAATTAAAAAAATGGGAAAAATCCAACCGTTAAGGACACCTATTGTTTGTTTGTTTTGGAATGAAAAATATATTGTAAATAAATAAATAAATGTTCTTCCTTAAAATACAGGGGGCATAAGTATACACACCCCTATGTTAAATTCCCATAGAGGCAGGCAGATTTTTATTATTAAAGGCCAGTTATTTCAGGGATCAGGATACTATGAATAAATATATAAATATAAATATAAATATATATAAATATAAATAAATAAATATATATAAATATACTCTGATAAAGCTCCCTTGGTCTTTGGAATTAAAACTGATGCATACCACTACAAGTAAATAATTGTTGTAGTTGTGCTCCATGTTTACTGTGCATCTTTCTACAGAATGACGTAGCTACCAGGACAACCCAACTTGAATATATTCCCAATCCTTTTGATGGGGGACAGGAGACGGAGCTTCAGGCCAAAATGCTATAATCTTCATCCACGGCTTGAGTATTCTGTCATGATGGACTCTGCATATTGCTATGCATGCCTCTCTTGGACCTGCACGCACTCTTGTACAAAATAAATGTTATGTTTTTAAAGTAAAATAAAGTTTATAATCTTTAAATATCCTTTGTTGCCATTTTTTAATGTGCCCCCCTGGTTAAACACTGGCCCCTCCTTGGCCCCCTTAGTAAATTTGGTCTAGAACCGCCACTGCTAACGTTATGTGGTAGTATATCAGTGTAAGATGAGGGTTTTGGCTTTTCTGAGACACAGCATGGAAGCAAAACAGCTGTGACAAATTATTAGATTATAACGATTATTTTGTTGATCTGTTATTATAGTGCTAATGTTTTGACAAATTGATTACTTGTTTAGTCTAAAACAAAATGCCAAAAAATAGCCAAAAATGTTCATTCTAATTTCCCAGAGCCAAAGCTGAGATCTTCATAAATCATGTTCTGTTTCTAAACCCAAAAATACTCAACCGGAAACAACAAAGATCAAAGGAGTAAATCCTTACATTTGATAAACTGGAACTAGTGAATGTTTGGTATTTTTACTTGTTATTTGACTTAAATAGGTAATACATTTTCTGTCATACAAATAAACTACAAGAATGCACTAACGTCAACCTGTTTCTATGTTCACATCTTACTCATTCGATTTGTGGGAGTTTTTGAGTCGGATTTCAGGTAATTTGAATATATGTATTATTTACACATTTTACACATTTTACACATACAGTGTCCTCCTCAGATAACCCAACAAACACAAGCTTCAGTAAGTGACACAGATGCAAATTTGTGCAGCAACATCTGACCCCCCCAAAATGAATGAACACACTCCAATAACTTATTGTAACAAGTGAATCCTTTATTGTATTTCCCTCCAGTTCCTTCTGGTCATGCAGCTGGTGATCCGCCGGTACCATCCCTCAGACAAGGACCCAGTACTCGCCCTGTTCAGAATCGGCATCCTGGAGCACATCGGTCCATGTTTTCACAACACCATGACCAGCCCTCTCTACCTCACCATCACCCTGGCTCTGGGTGTCACTGGCTACCTGCTGGGCTCCGTGTTAGGGGCTGTGGTGTTACCGGGAGCCTGGGTGGGCCTCGTCTTCTACTGCTGTCATGAGCAATATGCCATCTACGTCAGGGAGAAACTCCGGACAGACATGCAGGACATCCCTGGGAACTATCTGAGCAGACCGGATGACTGTTTCTGGGTGGCAGAGGCTGAGGTTGATGGGAGGGCCCAGATCGTAGGTATGGTGGCTGTAGTGGCCAAACAAAGTGGAAAAGAAAGACATGGGGAACTGTTCAGGATGGTAATCTCACCATTGTGCAGACGGGTAGGCCTGGGCTTCAGGATGGCTCAGACTGTGATTGACTTCTGTAAGGAACGAGGCTTCTCCAAGGTGGTTCTGAAAACCACCTCGGTGCAGACCGCTGCTGTGGCCCTGTACAAGAAACTGGGGTTCATCTACGTCTTCTCACACACCGAAACACAGGCTCCTCTGTGGATTGTAACGCTGGCCAAGGTGACGGTTTTACAGTTGGAAAAACACCTGTAGACCTGAAATAATCCGGATCAGCTACTGTGATGTTCCTGTTAAGTTCATCTGTATCAGTGCTTGTCTTTTGGTCAAATTTGACCCGTTTTTAAAGTTTTTTTATCAGAAATAATCTTACAAACAGCAGCTGCGAACTACTTCATGTAATGGATAATTGTTGTATAATACTGAAATTGGAATTGGGCAGTGGATCATTAGGATTATAAGCAGATGAACACAAACACGTGTACACACACACACGTGTACACACACATTCCCTCACACACACACCTGGCGCATGGGGTAATGGATCACGCTACTGTACTTTACACACACACACACGCATGCGTGCACACACAAGACCACACACACACAAAAACAGCTGAGATCTGCAATATATCACTATTGTGCTTTCCTGACATAAATATGCACACAAATGCACATGTGCGCACACACACCATTTTTTTACTACAGTTGCATCAGTTAACTTTGACTTGGGGATATCCTGGCTAGTAAGAGTCACAACCAGACATTAATCCAAAACAACTAATGATTTCTCCTCATGTTACTCAGAAATTAGATATAATTTAATGTAAATTAGGTCTGTTGACCTGGAATGGAAAAAAATAAGTGTAAAACTAGTTGGAATAAAGTTGGATAAAAGTGTTTACACAGAATTGAGTGATAAAGTATAATTTTCTATGCTTTATAAACAAGCAAATCAGACCCGGTCACTATTGACCCAGGAAGACAACCAGTGTGCTTATTTACTGCTATTAAAAATAATTAAATGGTTTCAAACCGGTATCCCGACTAATCACTAACATATACCAGTCCGTGATTTTTCATAAACATAGATTTATCTGTTCTTAGCTATAGTAAAAATAATTCAAAGATTAAGTATTATTTCATGTAAATGAAGTTTATTCACCATACTTTCCAAAAATAAGTGTAAAACTAGTGGTAATGAGTTAGAATGGAGATGTCTAGAAGGTGTATAATAGAATTGGGTGAGAATTTATACTATATACCCTGGAGGACAACAGGTGGGATTATTTGCTGCCATTAAAACACTATCCCGACTGAACTTTGACTTATACCAGTTTGTGATAACCTATCCATGTATGTTCCTCTGATCTCAACTGTATTTACTCAAATATTTAATAATTTCAGCTTTTTTAACTCAGAAATTTGGTATAATCTTATAAAAATGAGTTTTTTTGACCATATATATATATATATATATATATATAAAAATAGTACAACTAGCGGTAATAGGTTGTAAAGAAGTTGGCTGAGAAGATGTAACACAGAATTGGGTGATAATTTATACTTCATGCAAAACCTGTTAATAGTGTACGGATGGAGCAGGTCAGAGATATAAGCAGGTGCCATGCCATGCAAAGCTTGATAGGCCAGAACAAGAACTTTAAACTTTATCCTGAATTTAGTCAGTAATGAGCACACCCCCAAATGTTTTACACCGCTGTATGTTTAGCTTTAACACACAACACTCACATTATGCACATGTGTGCATATTGGGGTTGATCAGGCTTCTGCTCAGGTTGAAGTTGGGTAAAGCTCTGCTGGTATTACATGAAGTCACAAAACCTAAACCCGTATGAATGATAGAGGTTTGGCTTCTCCCACACAAAACTAACAGCGTCAAAGACAGTCACACACAGTCTTTCACTCATCACTTATAAAGTACGTCCTTGTTTAATTATTCACTACTCCCTACACACTAAAAACTCCTGGGTTAAAAAGGGACCAACTCATTTCTGGGTTATTTCAACCCAGAAAATTGGGTTATTTTTTTTACCTAACTTTTGGCTTAAATACTTGACCCAAATGTCGGATTAAAATAACCCAACACTGTAGTTAATATAACCCATTTTTTTGGGTTAAATAACTGACCAAAATATTGGGTTAAAGTAACACAATCCTTATCCTGGATTTGAACCAAGAACCTCATCATCAGGTCTACAGTGCTAACCATTACACCCCCATGTTACCCAGATATTAGTTGTTCCCTTCTTAACCCTGGAGTTGGGTGAAAAATAACCTAACTTGGGTTGCTATGCCAGTATCCCTTATTTTCAGAAAATAAAACTTTGTTTTACATCATATTACACACTTTGAGCACTTTTACTGTTTTTATTGCAGTAAATTCTATATAATACAAACACATACTCTGACCTGTTTATTTTCCTTTTCTCCTATTTTAGATCACACTGCAATAACAATATTAGAAAGAAAAAATGGGGGTGGGGGGGCGGCGGCATTCTTCTTCTAAGGGGGTAGAGAGGGAAGGAAGTGTTTCTTCTTCCTCTTCCTTTCTGGCAGACTGATGTGTATGTTATAGCGACCAGGGTGTAATATACAGTATGAACTTATTTATTCTACATGTATGTCTTAGTTAATCCATGTTTAGACGGGGTGTCACTTTACTTCTCCTACAAACGGTGATACTGTTTTATCATAATGTACACAACACACAAGTGTGATCGTTCGTATTATAAACTATGTTGACATAATAATATCATAACTCCATAAAATACACCCCTCCAACAAAAAATACATTATAGAGAGGGGGAGAGAGAAATTCAACCCTATAGACCAGAAAATGGGTCACTCTT
>NC_045736.1:10130495-10131886 GCF_008692095.1 Etheostoma spectabile | reverse complement strand
GAAATACAACCCAGATACCTAACAACCCAGGAACTTGGTCAAAATATTAGCCCTATAACCCAGAAAATAGTTACTCGCTGAAAAAATAACCCATAATTTTAACCTAACACAAAAAACCCAGAAACTGGGTTGAAAAAATAACCCAGAAGTTTTTAGTGTGTATAAAATAGTTTACTCAATAATGTGCAACAAATTGAGATTTGGGACACTTATAATTTTGTGTCATCGCTAACATCTGTTGAGTCCCTGATAAACACTGCTTATGATCACCATCAAAACAACTGCTTTTAATAATAGGTTTACTGTTATGCCAACGAGTGTGAAATGCCTTGGTTTCCACATCACCGTATGATATTATTCATCAACACAGGAGACTAGTGTCCATGTAAATGCAGTCACTGTCTGCCACAGTGTGTTTTTTATTCTACCACTGAGAGGTGCCAGATGTTTGGAATCCAAAACATTATAGCTTTAGAGACACTTATTACTTTGCTGTAAGTTGTGGACTAGAAATGACATGACGTTAATCAATATTGTCAGGGAGTTGGAGGGTTGTGTGGGCATGTGCTTCCATGTGTAAACTGTCTGGGATTCCTCCAGATGTGTTTCATCCCACAGGACAGACGTCTTACCGTACATCAGTAGTGTCAAACTCAGCTTCACTAATGGCCACACAGGAAATGAGAATCACATCCAGTGCCAGACATGTTTAGGTCGTTGACATGCTTTTATTTTGAAAAAGTCAAATATCTTTGACAAATATTGCATGTCTAGTATAGTTTTCTCACCTGCAGTTTGATTGACATAAAGTCAGCAAAAAAATGTACTTAGCCATCATAGAAAAAAACGGCAAAACAACAAAATACGTGGGAAAAAAGCAAGGGGCCGCATTTGGGCCGTGGGCCTTGAGTTTGACATGTGCTGTAGATGAACGGACTCGGGATGCTTCAATAGCTGTATTAGCCAAAAACAAGGTCCCGCATTCCCAGAACAACAAAGAAAAACAAAAACAAACCCACACCAGACAATGTCAGTATAGCAAATAGATAGTAAGTAGTCAAATAACATTTTTTAGATCATAGGGCTGTATGTGTAATGAATCTTTTTAGATACTTTACTTTTCTGGTCCACTACATTTATTTGAAAGTTACTGTTACTAGTTACTTTACTAGTGATGATTTTACACACTAAAGATATTATGAGCTTATAAAGTTCAGTTTATAAGGACCTGTTTATAAAACATGACACATTGTTTCAGCATAAATACCCAGCGATGTGTATTGCAGTTAAAATTAGTCCCATTTAGTAATTTTGGTGATAATGCTACATTGCCGTAGTATTGTTACTACTATAAACATTTTTTGACACACACACACAGACACACACACACA
>NC_045736.1:10126978-10130485 GCF_008692095.1 Etheostoma spectabile | reverse complement strand
CACACACACACACTTTGTTTTTGTGCTGCTCAGTCAACACGTCACTCAGCAGCACAGATAGCTGCTGGCTCTGTTAAAACAACACAACTGTGCTGTAATAACTTCTACTCTTATTAATCCCTGAGATGATGAAGTCACACTTTTAATTAATGTTTCATTTGTAATGCAAATCTTTCATTTATTTTGTTGCTTTTACTAGAAACGCCAGGCAAAATTATTTTCTTTCTATCAGCCTACCAGTGTTGTGGTCAAGACCAGCTAAACCGAAACCAAGTCATCACCAGCGCCAGAGTGTATCGAGAACCAGACAAGACCAAGACATTTAGGGCTTGAGACCGAGTCAAGACCAAGACCAAGGCAAGGCGAGACCAAGACAAGACCAGATTTGTGTTAGACAGCCAGAGGTTCTTCTCCAGTCTCCATTCACTTTCTTGGGAGTGTGTGTAAAGGTGGCAAGGAGAGGGGGATTTACGATTACCTGGCTCCGCCCTCTTAAGTACTTCCACTCAATTTTAATTTTGCTTTAGTACCCCCCCTGGGTTTGCGGTATTTTCTTGGGTTTTCTCCGGCCAATTTTTAACCGTTCCAATCAGCAAACAGAGGGAGTGGCTGAAATAGTAACATTTCCAGTAACCAACATTTCCAGTAACCAGCTAACAGTAACCAATCGGTTACATGATTGGTTATGGCAGATCCAATAGTTTTTAACTTCAACAGAGTACCTGCCTTCAAAGAAGTTAACACTTGTCAATGGAGAGAAGCCAGACCCTATGTACAGATGAAACGTACGAGAGTCTGGTAGGACCAGGCTAGGTTTGTGGTAACAAATGGCAAAATAGATATGAGTCAAGTTATTGGTTGCATTTGCAAGTTTTAACACATAGGCGTGAATCAGACAATGCACGGGCCATTTAGCAAAATCCCTGCATTTTTAAATTTCACAGTCTTCTTCATCCGAGACAAGACAAGATTTTCTGACATTGTGAGACAAGACTGAGACCTTCAAAAATGGATCTTTAGAACGGTCTTTAGACCAAGGCCAATCTCTAGTACTACATCACTGCAGCCTACACGATCATAATATTTTCTGCTAAAGGGTTGGTTATTAAACATTAGAGATTTTTCTTTTTCTCCTTCTCTAGGATCTCTTCACTGGATTGAAGTGGACTAGAAAAACAGTGATAGTCACATACTTCTTTAGGTCTGAGTGTAAAAAAGACACGTACAGACGTACGTAAATGTCTATCTCCCCAAAGGATGTTCAGTTTGTTTGACTGTTTGAGTTCATGAAACTTGGAGGAAGGGTGTACGGGCCAAGGAAGAACCCATTACATTTTGGAGCGGATCCAAATCACGGGGAAGATACACAAATGTTTTTTCACTTTTGTTAACATTGCGAGATAGGGCATGGCCTTGGCCAATCTGTTAGTAGAGTGTTTACTTTCTCCACCTGGGCGTGATAGGAAACTTTTTCTTAGTGCATCTCCAGTTCATCCCTCTGATCTTCCAAATCCCTCGTCTTCACATCATTGTACCCACAAAACCAACACATGACACTTGTTTTGAGTTCACCACACACATTTCAGGTAAATGACACTTGGCGGGTCTCCAAAGCAAAGAGTGTGATTGAGAAACCAGAGATACTCCTGCCTGTGTTAAAACACTTGGCAGTGTTTTTGTGTGCTCTATCTGTCCGTCAAAGGCTTTGAGTTCAACACTTGTGAAAAAGCCAAACAACATGGCAATATTGAATCTGTGTCAGTTGTTGGAAGGGCTGAGGGGACAAACAAATCAAGGTTTGTACTGTTAAAGACCTTGCATGTGAGTCAACACGCAGCATGTGTACACTGTGTGATATTATCCAAAGAGGAAGAATTGTTTTTACCACTGTACGGTTACAGATGTGACCGAGATACATCTTCTGATCAATATTAATGATAAACTGTTTATGTAGTTTACTCACGAATTAAAACCAAAAATAACCTATTACAAATTCAAAATACCTAATGAAGAGGAGAAACAACTCTAACAACCATTTAAGGCTAAACAAAAACCCAAAAAAGGATCACAGAAGAAGAAGCAAGGATGTTAGCAGCGTGAAAAGCATGAATATGGAAACATGTTACAAAAGATTACAAAAAGAAAAATCCCTGCAAGTGAATAATAAAATAATAAAATTTATGACAAATATGACAAATAAAAACAGAATGTAAGTATGTACTGAATATATATATATATATATAATGCAGTTCAATTGAACATTTGATGAAATGTGACTGTAGATTTTAGTAGATTTTAGATATCTGACAACTGCTAGGCTTGTTTGTCAAACAAAAGTAAAAGAGAAAAGATAACATAACAAAGGGACTGTTTTCATTAAGACAACGGGATTAAATTGGGAGGGTAGGTCTTCAACTCAACATCCCAAATAATTAGATATCAATATGAGGCAGTAGGCTGGTGTGTCAAACTACTTTCTACTAAATTTTATCCAACCTTACAAATGAATGATGATGGAAATTAGTTGCCACTTGCTAAATTGTATCCTGTGTTAAAGAGACACTAGAAGTGAATAGGGTAAATATTTGAACTAACATACAGTATATCTCCATTAAACTTCCCCAGTTGATTATTCACATTAAGACAAAAATCTCTTGTATTACAAGTATTCTGAACGTGTATGTTTAATTATGCAAATGACTGAGGCATTGTCTAATTAAATATGAGCTAATTTGCATAAATAAACTGTTACATCAACGTTACTGTTACATTACCGTTACTGTTACATTACCGTTACTGTTACATCAACGTTACTGTTACATCAACGTTACTGTTACATTACCGTTACTGTTACATCAACGTTACTGTTACATTACCGTTACTGTTACATCAACGTTACTGTTACATTACGTTACTGTACACAACTTACTGTACCATTCACGGTACTGTTACATTACCGTTACGTTTACTCAACGTTACTGTTACATTACCGTTACTGTTACATCAACGTTACTGTTACATCAACGTTACTGTTACATCAACGTTACTGTTACATTACCGTTACTGTTACATCAACGTTACTGTTACATCAACGTTACTGTTCATCACGTTACTATTGCGGCTGAAGCAGTCCAAAAGACTGCTGCCGCGAGGGACTAAACGCTGAGAGATGCACACACCTGTGCGCGCTCTTGATCGTATTGCAAATTATTTTATTGTCTTCGTCTTCCATATGTACAATACAATGAACATTGCTGTTACCTTATGTAATTGTTAAATGTAGCGTAGAAATATGCATATACTACGGTGTGCTGCGTTGTGCTCGGTGCGGTCAACAAAAGTGTTTCGCCCCAGCTTCACCCCCTCCTCAAAGCCCAAAAGAACCAGGTGCACAGGTGAGCAAACAAATATACACTTCCGCTCAAACCGTCATGAAAACGCCACCACCTATTAGCGCTAATACAATAATCAATAAATTAACCATAAACCATATAATGGGCGCCTACC
>NC_045736.1:10126739-10126953 GCF_008692095.1 Etheostoma spectabile | reverse complement strand
ACTGTTACATCAACGTTACTGTTACATCAACGTTACTGTTACATTAACGCTACTGTTAAATTAGGGTGACCAGACGTCCCCGGTTTCCAAAATCTGGGACTGTCCCCGGAAATCGGGGACTGTCCCCGATTTTGGCTACCTGTCCCCGGCTGGATTTGTCCCCGGAAATGTCCCCGGTTTTCACTGTGACTGAAAGACCCGAAATTGGAATGAA
>NC_045736.1:10120709-10126716 GCF_008692095.1 Etheostoma spectabile | reverse complement strand
TAGCCGATAATCTCACACCCTACACACGCAGGCTCTAGACAGCCAGAGCCAGCGGTGCTCAGAGAGGTTTTAGAAAGCCGTATCTTACAATGCTAAAATCACTGATTATTTTAACATGTAGTCGGTGTGTTAAGCGACCGCAAATTTCGTGGACTTTAAAAGGATCTTAATCTTTAACAGAAAGGTCGACCTCCTTAGAAATCCTTCCATAATGTAGTCAGACACTTAGAATATAATCTGAGTCTGTTAGCAGCTAAACAAGCACTTTTATGAACGTAATACAAGCTGACAATTATCCTATTACTTACTTGCAGCGATCTCGTTTAATACTGCATCACTGTCAAAGGAAATATGTCCTCAGTAGTTTTTGTTGTTCTGATCTCAAGTAGCTGGTGCCGAAACAAGCCTTGAGCAGTAAAGCAAAACCTGTCAGTAGTTCAGTAAACAGTACAACATTATGAAATATTGAGACTTTCAATCTTGAAATATTAAGACTTTCTATCTTGAAACATTAGGACTATAAGGACTTTCTATCGCCCCTCTAGCCAAAGGGCACAAAGGTCTTTGTAAAGTTTCAATGCCTCCTCCTCAGATGCTACGGATGTAAGGCAGTCATCCACATAGAAATTGTGCAGAACTGTTTCAATTGCCTTGGGGCTGAAATCTTCCCGATTACCTCGCACATTTCCTGAGGGCAAAACTTGCGAACTTGGCGAAGATGTAGCTCCAAACAGATGCGCAACCATTTATGCTCTACCAGGTTCTGATTATGGTCTCCATTCTGCCAAAAGAAACCTCAACAGATCTGAATCTCAGCTGGTACTTTGACCGATGGACATGCCTCGATGTCTGCCATGAGTACAACAGGATCCTTTCGAAATCGTCATAACTCCAACTAATTTGCTAGTAAGATCAGGTCTTGCAGGAGCTGTGCATTCAAGGGGTTCCTTGGAAAGTAGCTCCGCCATCGAAAAAAAACCTGATCTTTTCTTCTTGGGTGATATACACATGATGTGGTATTACCATACCCTACCGTCACTCCTTCTCAGATCCTCAGGTGGTACATCTCTGCATAGCCCTGGAGAGGACATCATTATGAAAGCAGTATAGTCAGTGTGAAATGAAGGTCTTTGTTCCTGAACTTTAGGCTCAGAGCACGCTGTTCGGAAACTCTCTGTTATTTGGCATATTTACATCCCTTTTCCTCAACGAATCCAATACTGTAATGGCATCCTTCCACTTGACAGTTTTTGTAACGTATTCCAGGAACTGACCGTCCTCCTTGATAACCCCATCTGCTCATCCTGACTCATTCAGGAAAATCGTTTTAGCTGCTGTTCCACAAATCATCCAAACTTGCACAGAGATTTATTGACAGTGGAATCGGCTGTCCACAAGTAGTTTCTCTACTGCCGTCACCTTGAGAGGTCCATTTACAGTCCATCCCAGCATAGTTTTGATTGGTATGGACTCCCATACCAGCTTCGGACAACTTGCCACGGCTCCAGTGCCTTTGGGAGTTGGTTCCAATCAGCAGGTCAATCTCTGAATCAACTTCTATTTAAATATTTCAGATGTGGCCACCGTTGAAGATCTTTCTGACGAGGAATGTTGCCTCGATGAACTGGCATGTTTTTCTGGTATAAATATCAGGCAGGTCACAAAAACATCACGCGAATCAGCTACCTCCAAATCTGAAACAATATGGCTTCAACAACCTTTCCTGACCCATTGTCGTAGAAGAATACCTGTTCTTTCCTTCTGAGATTTAGCTTGTTCATCAGCCGCTCTGTGCAGAATGACTGAACTCCCAGGATCCGGAAAGCGTAGTGATCAAGGTATTTATACCCTTTTTGGACTTTACTTGAACTGGAACTATGGGGAGGTACAATCTTGCTCACGGCCCCTGTTAGACCATTGATTGAACAGAGATCAGGCACTCGTCATTGCGTCTCCAATTCTCCTTTGGCTTGCACAAAATTTGTTTCCTTCCTTTGGGGAAATATGAGGGTACACTAGGGTGCCTCTGACTGCATACCTTGCATGAGAGACGTTTCCTGCAGTCTCTACATGTGCCCAATGCACAAAGCAGAAACACACCCATGTCCTTTAAGAAAGCATTTTCTCATTGTGCACCCTCCTCCAATTGGATGCAGAGATCCAAGGTGCGCACCTCCACAAAACATACAAGCCTTACACCAGATGAGCTCCACTCCTTCCATTTGGTCCAGGTTCAACTTCCTTTCCACTGTTGCAATGGTGGTAGCAAAGCTACTTCTCTTGTCTTAGAGTAAGATTCAAAACTAGATTTCCTCACATCCCTTAATTGCTGTCCTTATGGCATTCCTGTAATCTCAAATAAGGATCACCAGCTATTTTCACTTGTCTTTCAATGAAGTCCACGATGTCATTAAATGTGGCTCTCCTGCCACGCCTTTCTTGCAACTCCCATGCCACAGTTCTCCATCTGTCGCTATGTTTATAGGGCAACTTCTTCACAATGGTCAACATATTGGCAGGCATGTTCAATTCTCCCATGTACTCAACTTCTTCCATGGTATTACAACATCCTCTCAGAAACAGACTGTAGGCCTGTAGAGATTTCACATCCTCTGGCTTAATAGGTGTCCATGAAAGAGCCTTTTCCATATAAGCAGAAGCAATTTTCTGTGCATTACCAAAATGCTCTTGTAGCAAGGCCTTTGCCTTGGCGTACCCTCTTTCATGTGACATATGTTGGCAGCTTCTGACAAGCTCCCTTGGCTGCCCCCTGGTGTATTGTTCAAGAAAATATAAACAGTCTTTAGGATTGTCTGTTTTCTCTTCAATGCTGTGTTCAAAAGCCCTTATGAAGGTGTGATATTGCAAAGGATTACCATCAAAATCTTGAATATCTCGTTTTGGCAGAAATGAAAGAGATTGGTGCTGAACCAATAATGCAGTTATTTCATTTTGTTTTTCCAAAACCGTAATTATTTGACTGTGATTATTGTTGCTTGGCGCCAGTGCTACAGACTGATTACTGTGGTGCTGACATGGTGGTTTTGCTGGTATTGGGATATTTGTTTCAGGCACAAATGGTTTTGCTTTAGCATTAAGTAATTGGTCTTTCATTTGTCCCCTTTCAAAATAAGAATTCATGCCATTGGACCTTACAGATGGATGAATTGAAACACGAGAACCTCCTGAGCTTCTAAGCACATTCACTTTAGCCTTTGTTGCGGCTATTTCCACTTCCAATGCAAGATGTTCCTTTTTTTTCCTTAGTTGCTCCTCCATTTCTTCTAACTCATGTTTATCCTTCAGTAGTTTTTGTCGTGCAATGAGAGCAGCCATGTTGGCCTCAGCTTTAATACGTGCTGACGATGTTGTTGAGATACTTGACCTTGATCCAGCCGAGCTCCTCCCATTAGACCTTCCACTTCCGGTATTTGACACACTGTCACTTGGTTTAACTTCATCTTGTATGACCGATAATTGTCCCAATTGTTGTAAAACATGAGAATTATTCTCATCTTGATTTACATCCAGCTCCTGTGGTTCCTTTTGTAATACAGACAGGGAAACATCATTTGTGGAAATATGGGCGATTGTATTGCTTTTTTGTCTCCCAGTTTCAGAAAGCCATCCTTTTGCATCCTCTTGCAGTCCGTTATGGCGTTTAAGTACACTTGAAAACCATTCATTTTGTTTTTCATGTTCCTCTTGAGGAAGTACAAGAATCACAGACTCATGCAACTGAGTAGCTTCATCCACCATTTGATTCATAATCTCCAGATGAAATCTCACCTGTGAGGCATGTCATCATTTTGCATTAGATCCTTATTGGTCTGTAAGACCTTAATTCTGTGAACCTTTCTTTGCGTTCTTTCTGAAGTTTCTCAATTTATTCTCCAAAGCTTTAGAGGTGAGTGTGATTCTTCTTTTTTGTCCTCATCTTTTCTGAAATTGATTTTGAAATGGCTTATGATCCAATGTTGCTTTCCAAGGTATCACAAATGACAATAATCCACACCGTTCAATCAAGCAATCCATGATGCCTCATCAACCACTCAAGACAATAAACCACACAAGCAACCAACAATGCGTCCCCAATAGACACGCGGCATAACCTATTACACTGTGTACACAGTAGGCCTACTAATTGACACAAAGTTACAACATACCGCTTCCGTGGCTGTGCTGCTTGAGGCCCGGTCTCTGTTTTCGGGAGCGCAATTGAATGCACCATCCAATACAGCGAGCTCCGTGCCTTCAATATTTCCTCCTCCGACATCAAATATATTCCGTTGTGATCCGAGGAATCCGCAGAGATATTCCATTTCCGTAGACCACTCTGATGTATCAACTTTTGTGACTAATATTGCGGCTGTAGCAGTCCAAAAGACTGCTGCGCGAGGAACTAAACGCGAGGATGTCACACACCTGTGACGCGCTCTTGAAGTATTGCAAATTATTTTTGTTCTTCGTCTTCCATATGTACAATACAAGGAACATGCTGTTACCTTATGTAATTGTTAATGTAGCGTAGAAATAATTGCATTATACGGTGTGCTGCGTTGTGCTCGTGCGGTCAACAAAGTGTTCGCGCTCCCAGCTTCACCCCCTTCCGTAAAGCCCAAAAGAACCAGGTGCACAGGTGAAGCAACAAATATACACTTCCGCTCAAACCGTCATGAAAACGCCCACCATTAGCGCATAATACAATAATCAATAAATTAAACATACAACATAAGTGGCTCCTACAGTTACGTTACATACCGTTACTGTTACATCACGTTACTGTTACATCAACCGTTACTGTTACATCAACGTTACTGTTACATCAACGTTACTGTTACATTACCGTTACTGTTACATTACCGTTACTGTTACATTACCGTTACTGTTACATCAACGTTACTGTTACATCAACGTTACTGTTACATTAACGCTACTGTTACATTAACGTTACTGTTACATCAACGTTACTGTTACATCAACGTTACTGTTACATTAACGCTACTGTTAAATTAGGGTGACCAGACGTCCCCGGTTTCCAAAATCTGGGACTGTCCCCGGAAATCGGGGACTGTCCCCGATTTTGGCTACCTGTCCCCGGCTGGATTTGTCCCCGGAAATGTCCCCGGTTTTCACTGTGACTGAAAGACCCGAAATTGGAATGAAAGAAAGAAAAAACTGACAAAACGTAGCCGATAATCTCACACCCTACACACGCAGGCTCTAGACAGCCAGAGCCAGCGGTGCTCAGAGAGGTTTTAGAAAGCCGTATCTTACAATGCTAAAATCACTGATTATTTACATGGAGTCTGGTGGGTTTAGCGAACGCAATTTCGTGGACTTTTAAAAAGGATCTTAATCTTTAACAGAAAGGTCGACCTCCTTAGAAATCCTTCCCTAATGTAGTCAGACACTTAGAATATTAATCTGAGTCTGTTAGCAGCTAAACAAGCACTTTTATGAACGTAAATACAAGCTGGACAATATCCTATAACTTACATTGCAGCGATCTCGTTTAATACGCATCAATGTCAAGGAAATATGTCCTCAGTAGTTTTTGTTGTATCTGATCTCAAGGAGCTGTTGCAGAACAAGCCTTGAGCGTAAAGAAAAACTGTCAGTAGTTCAGTAAAACAGTACAACATTATGAATATTGAGACTTTCAATCTTGAAATATTAAGACTTTCTATCTTGAAACATAGGACTATAAGGACTTTCTATCTTGAAATATTAGGACTATTAGGACTTATATTTTGAAATATTAAGACTTTCTATCTTGAAACATTAGGACTATAAGGACTTTCTATCTTGAAATATTAAGACTATTAGGACTTTATATTTTGAAATATTAAGACTTTCTATCTTGAAATATTAGGACTTTTTATCTTGAAATATTAGGACTTTTTATCTTGAAATATTAGGACTTTTTATCTTGAAATATTAGGACTTTGTCCCCGTTTTAAGTTTTACAAAAATAAAAACATTACTTGTTTTGGAGGTAAATACG
>NC_045736.1:10106159-10120684 GCF_008692095.1 Etheostoma spectabile | reverse complement strand
CTTCTGAGCTGAAAATGTCCCCGGATTTTGTCTGAGAAATCTGGTCACCTTATGTTACATTAACGTTACTGTTACATTAACGATACTGTTACAGCGCCAAGGTCTGATCCCAGCAAACCTTCTGTTGCTGCCGTTGAGTTTGCCGATCTGGCGGAGAGTCACAGGTGGTTCGGGATCAGGTACTGCATCTAATGTTAGCTGCTGCTGTTTTTTTCAAGTAGCAGCTAGCTAGCAGCTAGCAATCAGCCCAATGTGACCACAGGTTGGGACCCGGGTCCCCAGTGCTGACTGATTCTGGTCCGCGTGCAAAGCTAGTGTGACCCACACTAGCTAAAATTAGCTGGTCTGCCAAGCTCGTGTTTTGTTCATGGGTGTATTAAGGTTTTATTTCTTTGGCAGATAATGATATGGTCTTCTGCGCCATGCCAGGAAGGCTAGCTAATTGCTTTTAGTCTGAGTCTGTAAGATAATCAAAGGCTATTGAACTATATTGACTTATATCTTTATATGTATTGCCTCATTTATTCATTTCAAGATGTATTGTGAGTTGAGTGGTTATGACACAACCGTTAGCCTATATCACAAAAAGCCTTTTATACATTATTGTGTTTCTTTAGAAATTTACAATGGACAGAGTTTTTAAATGCTTAAGATGTAAAGTTATTTGTTGTCAAAGAGACCAAAATGAATGGGAATCAATGGCATGCTAGCTGAAGGTGATGGCTTGTTAGCCTCAGAATCTTCCCATGGGAGATACGCTTTTCGGATGCTCACTTATTATCTGTATTTATATTTTTCCATTACTAGTACTTACTTTTTCAATATTATTTATGGTCACAGTTCAATATCATTTATATTATAGTTACTTACTTTTGCTACATTATTTAGTTACATATTCAATTTATTTTTAACGCTGCTTACTTACTTACACTGCAATATTTCTTTTTTGTACTATGGCAACCGCACTTTACAATACCTTTTATTTAATGCCACTTTACATTCATTCAATACCTTTTGCTCATTGTCTGTTGTTTGCCTGTTGTTTGTGTGTTTACTTGTTTGTTTTTTTGCTTTTACTGTAGGAAACTGCTGCTGCTGTAATAAGGGCATTTCCCCACTGAAGGATGAATAAAGTATTATCGAATCTTGATCTAAAGTCATTTTAGCCCGTGCTGAGCAACACTGGTACACTGACACTGTTGCCATGAAAATAACATCCGGTCTCAGAATATAAAGGAAAAGGAAAATTGAAAGACACAGTGACTGTTGTTTCTAAGGCACGTCTATGTGCTGGAGCGGTGTTTAGCTGGCTTGTTCACTGACGACATTGTTCATATTTTGGCCCAATGTTAAGTAATCACAGTAATAGTGGTCATATTGAGTTAAAATGTGGTCTGAGATGCACATTGCAAAATGTTATGCATCTGGACTTGTTCATTGACGTTAGCTCTGTGTGACAGCTGTAACGTTAAAGCTGAACAGACTTCCAGTGGTAAAACAGATTTTATTCTGGTCCAAAGTCTGTAAATCCTACTGGAAACACTGTGTGTATGTACTAAGAGGAAGAGAATGTCAGTATTTTCTTTAAGACCTTATGAAATAAACATGATTGCGTATTATAGTTCTTTTTGTACATGCAGTTACACACTAAGAATGTGGCTGGTTAAAAAGTTGAGTGGCTGGTAGATTTTGGAATCCACCATACACAGTTGCAGGTGAAGTTAATTTAAAGTTAATTTCCACCCCTGCATGTGAATCATTACACTAAAGCACGTAAGAGGAAAGCTTTTATTATATCTACCCATGATAATAAAAAAGGTTCCAATGTCAAATATGCAATTGAGATATAATTTAACACTAATGATAAATGAGTTTAACGAGGAATATACAGTAGATTTATATTGAATTGCAGCAAGCAGAAAAATGTGTTGCAGGATGAGTATCACAGCTAGGTTTGTGTAATACTTTATTTGAGATGTTTAAAAAATATATCTCTTATCGCTTTCTCTCTGTGCAGGCAATGCAGACTACTGCTGCTACTCTTGCTGTATTATATTTGTTTTAAATGCCAATAATAAAATAATAATAAGAACAAATTTACTGCATGCAGTGTTTAAGCCTTGAGATGAATGTGGGCATGTTGCGTAGAGCCACGTTGAAAGCTGGGATGGATGAATATGAACCTTGAGAAGGCTGTAGTAACAATGGAGAAATCAACTCTGTTATGCTGTTATATGCATATAAAGCCTTCCTCAACAGGGAAGATCATAACTAAAAATGCTAAAAACTGTTCATAAAAAAGGAAAACAGCTCTATGCAGTGGTGAAAAGTAACAAAGTGCATTTACTCACATACTTAAGTATAACTTTAGGTACTTTTACTTTACTTGAGTCTTTCCATTCTCTGCTACTTCATACTTCTACTCCACTACGTTTCAGAGGAAAATATTGTACTTCCACTACATTACATTTACAGATTATTCATAAAAAATATTATAGACAAATAAAACATGAAATATCAGGATATTTTACACAGCAGTATTTAAAGTATTTCAACTTAGCCCCAACGTTACCAGCTGCAACATTAAAGTGATATTATAATCTGTTTAGCTATAATCCAATAAAATAATATGCATTATTCTAAAAATTGGCAAAATGAGTACTTTAACCTTTGTTACTTTAAGTACATCTTGATCCCCTGCTTTTGTACTTTTTCTTAAGTAAAATATTGAAAGGCTGGACACTGTGTGTGTGTGTGTGTGTGTGTGTGTGTGTGTGTGTGTGTGTGTGTGTGTGTGTGTGTGTGTGTGTGTGTGTGTGTGTGTTTGCAAACTCTCAACATCTCCACAATGAAGTGGAATACGATGGTCCCATCTAGAGGAGAGACATCACATCATTTAATCTGATGATTCATTTATTGATGCTTTAAAAATCAATAAGAGCGTACATAATTAGCATACATACTGATATATCTTTATCCACATGAAATGGACTTGGACTTGTATTTGTTTTGTTGTCATTTTTCTTTTATTGGACAGTGACAGTGAAGATTGACAGAGAACATGAATTAAAGGTCCATTTGTTGGATTTGAACTGGGGACCTTGTAGTGTGGATACATGGCATCTGAACTACTGAGCCACAGTACCATGCCTTTATATGTGACCTTGGCCTATAGTAGCACTCAGGTTCCTTTTCAATGCTCATTAATTTACAAGTATAAAACATCCAGTGTTACAGGAAGGCCTCCCCGTATACTGCAGTGGTACGATCAACAAAAAGTGATTACTCAAAATGTCAAAGTAAAAGGATTACAAAAAGTACAAGTACTCCACAAAAGATAAACACATATGGACATTGCATTCTCTCTCTCTCTCTCAACACACCCAATCACACACACACACACACACCACACACACACCACACAACACACACACCACAAAACACACACACACACACACATGTCCAACAAATGGAACAGTGGGTTCACAACAAGCTGCTAGTTACTTGGCAAAAATCCTCCAATTGCACAAAACTGAAGGACAAATACCCAAGTACCACACACACACACACACACACACACACACACACACAAACACACACACACACACCCACACACACACACACACAAAGCTGCCAAAATGTGTAACAGTTATTGATCCGGTCATTTGACAGATTGAGCCTTTAATGATAAACAGATGAATATCTACTGTGTGCTCCCCGGGAGGCAGCAGACTGCAGGTCTCTGACTTCCTCCGCAGGCCGTTAATAGAGAACACAGCTCAGGTCAAACAAATAATCACGCTGCTGTCGATGCACACAATCCTCCCATACCCAAGTTTATGATTTGGGGGGGGGGGGGTTTGCCGTAAATGGACAGGACGTACAAAATGTTTTTCTGACCCTGTGGCCCTTTGAGCCAAAAGCTTGATAAGGCATTAGTCAGTTTAGAAAAGTTCGACAAGTTTTATTGAGTTTTTGTAGAGATGACAGAAACTGATTTACTGTAAAAACCCCAACAATTGTACTGATCCGTTCATTTTTATGTAGTTATGTGTGTAGTTATGGATATCGATAGTTGTCGATATGTGACTTCAGAAAGCATTTACTTTTTGCACATTGTATTGTGTTGGCAATGTTGGTAACTAATTCTACACATAAAAACTCACAATGACAAAGCTCAATTTGGAATACAGTAGCAAATGATCAAAATAAAGTCAAAAATTGATTTCTTTCGATTTTAATATTTGCCAAAGAATAATTCTAAAAATGTGTTCATGTTTTGTCATTTATTGTTTGTAGAATAAAATGCCAAAAACTGTAAGTCAAGGCTATTTTTAAATTAAATATGTTCAGTCAATAAAGTGCGTGAAAGTTCCTGAATGCACTGTTTATTCATTTATACTAACATTGTTCATTTTCATTTTATTTTATCTCAATATCCCAGAGAGAGGAAGAGGAATGGCTGACCAGGGAAAAAACATGTTCATTATGCTGGACAAAATGTAACAAAACTTAAAAATGTATTAGACATTTGATGGAAAACGGCATGTATAGTATTGTATTTCAGGATGTTAAACTTGGCACTCTCACAAATCTCACAAACTTAACAATTTCAACTCAAGGTCCACTTGTATCTTTCGATCTTGTTGTTTTACTGTACTTCATCTCAACACCTGTACTCACGTCTTATGTATAGCACTTTGAATTGCTTTGTACTTGAAAGGGGCTGTACAGTTAGACTCACCTTGCCTCGTTCCGGAACTGTCTGTTTTTCCGAACATTTTATATTTACTTTTAAATCACCATGGATGAGATGAGATGAAAGTTTTAACATCTATGTTAAAATGACCTGACTCAATGAAGCTGTCGAAAACCCTTGAGTTGAGATTTTTTTTGTCAATGAAAACTCTTCTGTAGCCTCTTTTATTCCTGAACTCTTGGTTTTTGTTTTTACAAGCCCCACATGTCTACAAAAAAATGAACTTCTAACTCTTTAACACATTTTGTTTCGGACTGTCAGCCCACACACTGTAACTCAACACAAATGACAGCAGTTAAATCCCACAGAGGCTTAACTTAATGCTAAACAGAAGCAATTAAAGTTTTACAGTGCTCTTTCAGAGAAAATGACTTCCGCTACGGTCAAATAATATTTACCGGCCAATAAACTGTCACTGATGCATTATTAAGAGTAACTACACTTCACAACTTTTACAAGAAACTTTTTACAAGCAGCTAAACTGCTCTTAATATTCTTCTGATCATCGACAGCTCAGGCCACATAGACGAGGTGCTCTAGCTTGTTTTTCATCTTTCTACACGCGTTAAACAGAAAAATAGAGTACAACAAGTTTACAGCTGCAGATCAGAGTCCTCCTGCAGAAAACCTAGAGGAGGTGGTTCACGGAGAAATCGATACGGTTAAATACAATACAGTAGCAAAAACAACGTTTGGAACGAGAGATGGAGGGAGACAGAGAGAGGGCAAACACACACACACACACACACACATACACACACATGTTGGTGTGATTACGCAGTGAGTGGTTATTGATCAGATGGGCGGCCTCATCTATGTGTAATAACATCTGTGGAGAGGTCAGTCACTCTGTGGCCCCGCTGGCCCCCGAAAAGTCATCCGACATGGACAAGAGTCAGACCGCACACACGAAAACAACAGTACACATGGAGCTTGTATTTTTGTTTTAACACGTTTATTAGGAATACGTGATTACCGGACATCACTGAAATCCAATCACATCAACCATGATTCCAGTATTTCCCCTGTTCTATTTATTTTTCGATACTTCCACCATGGGAACCGAAGCAATGTTAACAGCACACAAACTCTCCCCGTTCAGTAGAGTGATGATAAAACACAGCAATGCAGAAACAAAGACAGAACAAAAAGAAGGGAAATCATTTGATGAGAAAGAGGGAGAGTGGCTTTGGTCTGGGGTTAGTCTTTTTTCTTTGAACCAATCACAATCGTCTCGGGAGGAGCTAAGCTCTGGACGCAGCGATGGTGGCTCTCCAAATCGGTCTCAGGAAGAAACTTGTTTTGGTGGAACATTTCACACAATACAGTAACGTGAGCTAATTAAACTAGCTGGACACATGGTTAAATGGAATTAGCTCTTGCCAGTGTAACGCCGTGTTCACTTCATCCATAGAAACCTCGCCAATCGGTCCCAAAAATGTCCCAGTTAGACAGTAAAGGTATCAAACATATTCTTTGTAAATATTTACAATCATTCCCTGAAAGAACAAAGCAGATCCGCCTAATGCGCAATCCAAATTTGATTAAAAACTTGCCATTTTCAGGGTGAAGCTTGCTAGCTCGTTTGAGAGCGGCATCACACGGACGGCGGATGGGTGAGGGACATCCGGCGCGTGACTCATGTCAGGCAATTATCCTGGAAATGTACTTCCGTTGATCTTGTCTGGTAGTAATGACTTTAGTGCGCTGAAGTAGGTTACAATAGGTCTTCCTTTCCCAAAAGGATGTTTTAGAGCTCACATTTGATCTTTACCAGTTGTAGACGGCAAACTTAGATGTAAAATGTTTAAAAGTTTGGAATTGAATGCATGTCAAATACAGCAGCTTGGTCAATGGTAGCACTCGAGATCGATCTTGGTCTTACTTTGCGGTCTCACTTTTTGAAAGTCTCGGAATCTCGTTCTCAGATAAAGAGGACTCTGGATTTTATTTTAAGACCACAACTGCAGGGACATCATATGTGCATATGCATTGTCTGATGTATGTGTCAACATCATTACTGTGATGGGATGTAAAATATCCTGCTTCAAATGAAACCAGTAACTTTTTGTTACTGTCAACCCCCCCTCTCCCCGCCCCGTAAACACGCACTCTCAAGAAAGTGACTGTGGGAGATAGGTTGAAGAAGCTCTGGCTGTGTGGGGGGTGTAAGCCAAATCGTGTTTTCTGTAAGTGTTTTTTAACGGGAAGGTGGATCTTTCAGATCAATTTAAGGAGTGCTTGTGGTTAGCATTTTCCACATTTTATCGTGTCATGCAGTCTGGGACTCGCACTGGGCCTGGTCTTGGTCTTGACTTGGTCTCAACCCCTCAAAGTCTTGGTGATGACTTGATCTTGGTTTAGGTGGATGACTAGAACACTGCCTGATACCAACGATGCATAAGGAACCCTTCTGGTGTCTGCATGCGATGCATATAGACTCTCAGAGCAATTGCTTAACTCTTGTGCATCCCTTTAAAAAGTTGCTCTCATGTCCCCCACCTAAAGCTGCTTAAGCCACTTAACATGAGATAAATATTTTAGGTAACTTTAGTTCTGACCATCACTACCAAGTGTTCATTTATTTTCAGAATTCTAACCCTTCAAATACCAATTTGTTGACATGATGTACTGTTATAAAAAAACTACAAAATATAATATTCTCTGTGTACTAAATGCTAGGGGAAATGTCAGTGATAAGCAACAACATTGATTTTGATGCTTGGTGTTTTGTGCAGTGTCAAATAAAACAATAAAAAACCTCCCTCTTTTTACCTTAAAGGACAAAATGTCCCTTTTTTAATTTATATAGAATACTATATATTAGTATTCTCCATTTTATCATTTATTACACTCTATTATTCTCCACAAACATCAGTCCTGACCATCACTACCAGTGTTTGATTCTGTACTGCAGTGCTCTATGATACAGCAGCAATAAGCCAAGTGTAAACCACAAAAATAGCATGTATTTGATTGAATGCCGGATATAATAGAATGGTGCTGAGGTTGAACTTATAAAATTTGAGAGAACAAAACACACCCTTGCCAAAATGAATTCAAAAAAATACAAAAACGATCGGGAAAAAAGTAAAAAATGTCCCTCGTGAAATGAAATGTATTAGACGTGATATCAAAATAGTCTTGCCAAAAATTGTAAAGGATCGAGCACAGAGAAAACATTAAGCTGAGTAAAGAAGCTTGTAACAGAAGCATGTCCTCTACATCAGGATTTATTTAAGTTACCCAGGCTTTAGAGAAGCAAATGAACCCAGTGACCTGGAACTGTAAGTCTGGTAGAAGAAGCTCTTGCATGGGGTTATCTCCACAGCCTGTTTCCACCACTTATCAGTAAAGTCGATGTCCAGCATGTGCTCCCACAGAACCCTTGATTAACACACACATCCTAATGGGACTATATGCTGCCGTGTGACCAGATCTCTCCTCCTGGTTAAATAAATGTAATAAAATGATGAAATGAAAGCTATTATTTATTGTACAATTGAAATCTTCGTCTACCCTGCAAACAAAAGCTAATCTTAGAATGCACGTTTTAGATGCTCTAGTGACTCAAATTCAGACAACTTTATTCATCCCAAGATGACAGTTCATATGCAGCTTACAGTCCATGTACGACATACAGAACTTCACGATACACATCTATCAAATTTGACAGATACCTTGGCTGTGAGCCTGTAAGCCAACACATCAACATGATAATACATGGCTCAGTTCATGGGGATAACAAGCAACAGTAAATAAACCATTTTGTTATGGTTCATATGAGTAAATGAATTTATAAGAATGTAATGGCCATTTAAAATGACTGCATGCATACATGCAGGCAGGCAGGCAGGCATGTTGACGCCATTATTTTAAGATCTTTAAGTGGGTGTGGGGCATTGGTGTCACACCTTTTATCACAATATGATATTTTTATTTTTTGGAGAACGATACAATATTTACTGATGTCACAAAGTCTGCCACAATACAATTTCAATTTGATTCAATTCAGAGGCCTGCAATGATACAAGATGATAAATAAGCCCGTCTATGTATGAATATTTACAAAAAAAAACTAAAATAGGATTTGACAATTTTATAACCAAGCTCTTCCAGACATTTAAAGTAAAAACTAACTATTCATTTAACATAAAAGAATAAAAATAAAGCGGGAATTTCTAGTTAAAAGACAGGTCTTTAAAATGACAACATGCTTAGATCACATTGGATCGTTAAATTGATATATCGATCCAGATTGATGCATTGTTACACCCCAGGTATGGGGTGGGTTTTTATTTTTCTGTAATATAAGCAATAAGAAAAGAAAAGAAAAGCTCTTGCATGTGCTCCCTCTTGGGTTTAATATGGGGAAATGGTGTTTCAAAGAGGGAGGTACTGCATGTTATCACTATCACATCCACGCAAATAAGAGTGGTGTCACTTTCCCCCCTGGCACAGGCAAGGTCGACCGGTGCATGTTTTTTAGCTCATTCACTCATTTACTTACCTCCCCTTTGACCCCTTACACACACACACACACTCACACACACACACAGGTTGTAAGAGTTCAGAGCAGAGTACACAAGGACCTCTCTGAACTCAACAAGTTGGCTCCTTTCCAACAAATATATCACGTCAGTCGCACAGCTCATAAACGAGCAGAGTCTCCGTGCCCTCCTTACCTTGTACACACACAAACAGGTTAATATACGGCCGTGTTTTCCAAAACAACTTGGTTAGCCCTGGGCAAGCGCACTGAGCAGCATTTAAAAAATACCTCTTTTGATCAGGTTGGATAACTTCGGGGCTTTGTTGCTCTGGTCTACGACATCAACATGCACAGCGTGGGCATGGCCTGCACCATGGCACCCAAGCCAGACAGATGTAACAACAAGCTTGAGTGATGAGTGGTTGAAACCACATCAGACTTTGTAAACATGAATGAAGAGGATAGAAAGAAAACAAAGGCATGGAAAAAAACAAGAGGAGAAAGCCTGGTAATGGTGCATAATCACACACAGCATTCACGCACAGGCCACATGCTAACATGGTAGAATCTGCATGTGTGGTTTTTCATGTTACTTACCAAAAATATTGACACAAAAAAATTAAAAAAAATCATACCAAACCAACAAAATAAAAATCTTAGGACGTAAAAATGTCTTTCTGATGAAAAATGCAATATACAGTATATAATGAACTATTACTATGAGAAAGCTAGAGTTGACTTCTTTTTCTTTTTCTTCTTTTTAGTGACAAATCACAATGTGGATATGCTTGTAGGCTACTGTTTTTGGCTTGTGTGTACCCCCTGTTGTGGAAAGCAACACAAGTATTCCATGGCCATGGCCATGCTTTTCAAGAGCTGGAGGTGAAGCTAGCAGATATGGAAGACAGAAGCCAAAGATGCAACATCTGTTACTGTCAATGTTTTTATTCTGAGTGATCTGTCAGCGCTTCAGCTCTCTGAGACTCAGAAAACGGGCTGTTTGCTGGACTTACAGAAGAAGCGCAGAAGAAGATTGCAACCCGTTGGAAAACACCTCATGACCTCTCTATCTGCTCGTGGACCCTTTCCTATTTGGATGTGGTCTACATGGAACTCTCCACAGCAAGGATGCACAGAGCGCCTGAAAGACTCTGAACGCGTGGCGGAACATTGCTGACTCTAACTTGTGCAGGTGTTTGGTCCCTTGTCTTGTGTTTGTCTGTGTGTGTGTGTGTGTGTGTGTGTCTGTGTGTGTCTGTTGTTTGCATGTGTTGTTTTGTCTCCCTCCCTCCTGTTTTCCCTCTCTGTGTTGTTTGGCCCTGGGATGGGTTCCTTTGTCCCAGTGTATTGTTTGTAATTGTAAATGTTCATGGTTTTTGAATAAAAAACAAATATATATATATATATATATATATATATATATATATATATATATATATATATATACATACATATATATAAACTTGATTTAAAAAAATAAATAGCAAGCATAAGTAGGCAAATTGAGACACAGCATGAGTAGTGGCTCTGTGAGGTTGTACTTATAGGTAGTACTTTAAGCTAAATGCTAATCTCAGCATACTCACATGCTAAAACGGACAATGCTAACATGCTGATGTTTAGCAGATTTAATGTTTACCATGTTCACCATCCTAATTTAGCCTGATAACATGCTAACATTTGTTAATTCGCACAAAACAGTAGGTACAGCTGAGCCACATGGGAATGTCATTAGTTTTGCAGGGTCATAAAGTATAAAGTATGACGTTGGATGAAAAGTTAAGGGATCGTAACATTTCACCATGGGGGAACATAAAAGTCTGCATCAACATTCCTGCCAATCCATCCAATCAGGACAACCACTAGTGTGGACAGAGTGGAGGCACAATTCAGTAGCAACTAACCTGTGTTTCATCATAAATGTCTGCAACAAATTTCATGGCAATCCATCCAGCAGTTGTTGAGATATTAGGACCAAGAGACTAGCATTGCCACCCACAGAGTCACGACGTTAGCTTGACTAAATAAAGTATAACTACCTGTGCTGGCTCTCGCCTTAGTGGCGCCATAAGCAACATCTGGAAATCCAGAAACAACACACACATTCCTGTTGATGTCGGTATTTAACAGATAAAGAACTTTATGTATTATTACAAGCAGTTGTTATTAACATCATTGTTAAGAATCACTCATATACCTGTCAAACTCAACTGAAAAGATTGTTTTTCTCTGTTTTTCTGTGCTTTCGGAGTGTTTCTTGGCCTCAGCCTCTAAATGGTTTCCAAACATTTATTGCCTATGCAATTATGTACACATTGTTTTGTTTTTTTATTTTCTTTCCCCAAGCACAAAATTTTGGACCCTGTACATCAGAATTTGGCCTGTTAAGTACAATAAATCGGCTTGAAAAGTGATCAAAACATGGCTTGAGCAACTCATGTTTACAGTGGAAAAAGTAGTTTCAATAACTTCATCTTTGCCCACATGTGAAAACCTCTCACACCCAAAACCCACAACCACACTTTTCCACTACGAGGGAGTTTAATTTGAGTTACTGCAGTGTCTCAACATGCTTGTTTTGATGGCTTTTATTCCCATTTCCGAGTTTCTCTCCTTGTTTTTACTACGTCATTGAGCAATGCAGTTCTGTTCCCAATGAAACTTGATATTGTAACTGTACACGTAGGAATGTTTTTCACCCTGTGAGTGGCAGGGTGTGTTCACATTTCTTCCCTTGTTTCTGAAAACCTTCCTTTGAGGTTTCCGCTGTTTGCTCATTCTCTCTCCATGAATGAGAAGGAACACATGCCACGTGTCACGCAAGAATGAACACACAAAATTTCCTGGAACTAAGCGTAAAGGGCTCTTCTTTGCAACCCAGTGTTCTGGTTATTGCTGTAACAGATATGCAGAAGTGAATCATTCTGTAGTAAACAACACTGTTATCCAACAAGGAGGTGGCATGCTCTTTAGCTTGGCACTGTTTTACATCTCTTAACATTCTAAAATCAAAGTGGTTACTCCATCTGTGCTTTTTTTTCCATTATTATCTAGGCATTTTAGGACAGTTGAAGACATGAAAGGGGAAAGAGAGGGGGAATGACATGCTGCAAAGGGCCGCAGGTCGGAGCCCGCTGCATCGAGGAGTGAACCTCTATATATGGGCTGCGCTCTACCAGGTGAGCTACCCAGGTGCCCCCATCTCTTTTAAGGGAGCAGGGGGTAGAGGGGAATTATATCTAAAGTGTTACCATCAGTTTAGTCATATGGTATGTACACTAATTACAGAGAAGTAACTTGGCACATAGGCTCTGACCTCGTCACTCCTAGTAAACGTACACAAAGGAGATATGGAGAATGTCATTTTTTTTACCCCAAAACCACATTAGATAGATACTTAGGTTGTGTTGAGGTCTGAATCCCCTAACCTTAGTTCTACCCTAATCAGCTATCACTAACTAAGATAAGACCCAAACTAGCATAATGGGAAACACTATTCAAAGAGAAGGGGAACACTATTCAAAGAGAAGGGGAACACTATTCAAAGAGAATGGGAACACTATTCAAAGAGAAGGGAAACACTATTCCATGGGGAAACAGGCTCATACATAAACAGTGTTCCTAGCCCAGCCAGCTAAAACCGGGCATCGAACCACAAACCTGTTTACATTTAGACCAAAATCAATTAAGTATTGACTATCGAAAATCACGCTAAATTTGATCAAGCTTCTTTTACTGGAAATTTCCCCAGAGCTTTTTTTTCTCCATATAATGGATGGATTCTTCTTAGCTGTCATTAAATTATTATTATTCTTTGATCATATATCATCATATTTTCTGATCTAAATCATAACATGACATTTTGCGTTGTATAGGCACTGAAGTTGAATTATTTCGAAAGGATATCTAGCCCTTACACCAGCTGTCATGCAGAATCTACGTAATTGTGTGTATTGTGTATATGGGCCAGTGTGTATGACACCAGCCACCATCTGACCACTCCCTAACATAAATAATTGTCCTGTACTTTAAATAAATTGAAGAGATGATATTGTATATAGTAAATCACGATTCTTCAAAACTTAGCAATCCATCTGATATACAGTGAGATACATCTTCTCAACAGCAAATCATTATTACCTTATACATGTCAGAATCACAGATCTTCTTGCATTGAAATATGCAAATAATATGTAGTGCTGACAAGCAGCAGATGGCCATCAGTACAAAGGCATGAGCCTGAAGTAAAAAGTAAACGGCTGAGTGAAACAGCAACACAAACTGAAGATGAGAAGCTTAGCAGCTTGAATGAGTATGTTATATGAAATAATGATCCAGCTGGGCTGTGTGCCAAACAACACTTAGTTTAGTACATCCCTAAAGCCAACACACATTATCTTTGACTAGAGATGAAGTTTGATAGGAATTCCAAACAATCGGCACAAAGAAGGAAGTTAGCCCTGATCTAGGACCGTATATACTTAATAAAGGTGCTGCATGAATATTTAGATGCACTTTGCTCATTTTAGTAAGATCTGGCGCAGTGGACAGGATAGGATCATAGAGACACAGCGTATGAGATGGTCAGGAGTAACCTACGCATACCACAAAAAAAAAAACACACAAGGGCAGCCCCTCCAGGATTTCGCTGCCTTTTTTTGAAATTGTTGTGGCCCAAAATGCCTGATTTTGCAGGAGCTTTTGTAAAAAATTGCAACAAAAGTTGCATTGTCTTTTGTATGTTTGTGGATTCAATTCTTCCTCAATTTATGTTGTGATAGGTAATATGAAAAGAATGGTGAATAAGCACTCAACTGCAAACGTAGCAAATTTAGCATCCATTCCTCGTCAGCTACAGCCTGTCCCAAAAAATGAAAACACACTAACACTAGCCTTACTAAACGTCAGGTCTTTGGCAGGAAAATCATTTTTAATCAATGATTTTATTATTAAGCACAATCTAGATTTTATGTTTTTAACTGAAACCTGGTCAGACCACAATAACAGTGCTGCTGTTCTCATCGAGTCAGCTCCCCCTAACTTCAGTTTTATGAGTGAAAATAGAGTGAATAAGAAAGGAGGTGGAGTCGCCATTTTGTTTAATGACTCATTCCAATGTACGCAAATATATTATAAAAATTTTGTTTCTTTTGAATATGTAGCTCTTCAGCTAAAGTCTTCCCCTCAAGCAATATTTCTAAATATCTACAGGCCACCTAAATATTGTGCAACCTTCATTGATGACTTCACTGAACTGCTGTCTATAATCTGCAT